>NC_140663.1:131274858-131854858 GCF_054131305.1 Coturnix japonica
CATGTCTTTAAGCACGCTTAACAACTGAATAACTTCAAAGCATTCAGTCAGCTGCTCCATCCTGCTGCAACACAAGCCACTTCAAGAAACCTAGGACAGATTGCTGAGCTGGAAAACAAGTACATCTGCACAGAGAAGCTTCCTCTTACCTTTACGGGATGCCTCTGCTGATTCCTAACTGTCATCTATGTTAAATATATAAAATTAGATACTGGATTCACCCCTTTCCACATGGAATTGGTAGGCTGAGTAAGACTGAATGGAAGTGTTAATATTGAAAGACCTGTAGGAAATGGCTGAGCAGCTGCGAACAAGCAAGGATAAAAATAATTTGAAAGCATGTACTATGTCAGGACACCTCAGGATACGAGATTATAAAATCTCAAGATGCAGAGATCTGTGCTGATAACCTTCAAACCCTTTTTTCAGGCCAACCTGACTAGGAATTAAGACGATAGCAGTTTAATTTATTTAATTAATATACCTAATGCAAACATACTATTCTTTCCTCTGTGTTCAGCAATACCAAAATATCACCCACGTGTAGTGTGTTTAAATCAGCTCAATTAATCAGCATATGCTCCAGCATGTTTTACTTGCTACAGTCATTATGTAGTTGGTGAAGGTGAATGTGCTTTGTTTACAAGCTGCACAGAAGATCATTTGTGCATGATATTGAACAAGTGGAAAGAAGATCGTTTGTGCATTGACCAGATGCAATCTATGGAATCAGCCAAAGAACAATGGGTCTGTAGAGGTCCGGTCACTCCAACCTTCAGCATGTGGCACAAGAAACAGCTGCAGTGCATGACTGGTCTTAAAAAAAGACGTCATAGATGGGGCTAAGAAAAAGTTTTGCCCTTTATGAAGATGAGAGAGAGAGATTGCTGAGAAGTCTTGGGATGAGCAGCACAGTTGGAGGCCAAAAAAGAAGACATGATGTAAATGTCCAAAGGCGTCAGACTGTATAATCTGGAAAAAAATAAGAGTACTAACAAATATTCTCTGTATTTGCATCAAAAATCATACAGACACATTGGACAGAAGCCCAGCTGCATACCCCAGGACTTTGGCTGGCCACCAAGAAGTGCTGTGGGCAACTGCTGAGGTTAACTGCTGAGACCAAGAGAAAGTATGAAAGAATGCATAAGTATTTGCCTACAAAGAAATTTCAGCTAATGGGAAAACTGATACTCTTCCCCTTGTAACAGCCACACCTAAATAAAACAAAACAAAAATCCATATATATGTGTATATATATAAAACTGTCTAACTTATCTTAATTCTACTGAACTGGAATATTTGTGCATATGAGATAGTCTGAGCAGATATTCTTTTTAAATGCTCATAAATTTATTCTAAAACTTGTCCCTTAAACAAACAGAAACTGAACAGAAATAAAGCAAGGTCAATCCAAAGCTAACAAGATCAGGAAAAAAAAAATCCTCTGACTAGACCTTGAAGCTGAGTGATATGCTGGAGCTACTTACTAGTGAGATATGCAGTGCGTGCACTTGGTGGCAATAATAATGCTGCTATCAACGTGGAAATGCTGGATTTAAACTTAATCTTTTCCCTGATAAACTCTCCTTTCATCCAGCCCAAGGATTTATAGCCTCGACTTCTAAAAGCATTTCAGAGTCAAACTGAGGACCAAATTGTGCATCTGTTTGTCCCAGTTTCTTTAGGGATTGGAAGACAGCACATTTTAAAGATGAACACTTAAATTCCAGAAGCCAGGAGGGGAGCAGCAAAGCCAAAAGAGCTGAGGTAGTCTTTAGGGAGCCATGCTGTCTGCACAAAACAAATGCAGACGCCCGTGCTGAGATCTGGCCCAGGGCTGAGCTCCAGGAAATTCAGGCTACCGGAGCAGGAGCTGAGGTTGCAAAGGTAGGGGCAGCAGGATCCACCCAGCTGCGGCAGAACGGGGGAAATAAAGGCAATAAGCAAGCACTTGATGGCCGCACAATGTCTATATGCTCATAAGGAAACTAAAATCCTTAGATTAAAAATTCCAAACACAGACTTCTTATTTTTTCAGAAATATGAGAAAGATGTCTTGTCTCTTCCTGATGTTCTAAGATTCACATTAATTTTAAAAAGTACATGTAATAAATATATTCATGTTTCAAATGTTTACAGTGCAGGAGACATTTTTGTTTAAGAACTATTATTACAAGCAGTTATAGACAGATCATTTTATTTTTATTGATATAGGGTACATGCAAAACAGCTGAAAAACAAAAGGTGATTTTTGTACGCATCATTTCTGGGAGATTTTTCATCATTTCAGAGTATTCCAGTGCTTACCAAAGTGACAGACTTGTGACAAAAACAGTTATTGCCATGGGGTGACAGAAGTCTCAGAGGTGAGTCAGAGCTACAGGAGACACAGCTCTGCTTTCTACAGATGGAGAAATTCAGTCACTGAGGGATCAGTCAATTTAGTGCAATGGGCATCAAGGCCTCAGTAAATGCTTTGCACATAAGTATATAGAAACATAGAGATTTGTCCAGTGCCCCAGACAAGCAAAGGCAATACCTTTCCCGTTGCTCTTGATTAGCATGCAATGAGGGGGGAAATTTAGAATGAAACAGAGCAAAATTCATATTCTTATGGGAAAAGCAGAATGTAAAAATCATTGCTTGGGTTTTGTGGTTGGTTTACTAGTGGTAACATTTGGGTTGCCACATAAAGCTTTATAATACAATAAACTTTACTTCGTTTAATATCTTTTATTAAAAACTGTCTCCCACGTTGCTTTGCTAAATAATGGACTCAGTTAAACAATAAATACAGTAGCAGGAGAAGAGAGCAGTTCTGAGCTGTAGGCAAGGAAAACAGTATTTCAGCGCAGCACAAGCACCAGGGAGGATTTTTATTCTTCATATGTTATAAGTGAGGTCTCTTTCCAGTACATTCATGGCCACTGGCAAGCAATTAGAATGAGTTCATTGGAATAAAGAGTTTTCCAAGGAGAATTTTGCTCTACACGACATTTAATTTGCTTTTCTTCTAAACAGCAGCTGTCATGTGTCATCTTCCACATAACCTGGTGCAGGACAGTCCAAGGAGGACAAGGAGGAATTGGAACCCCACAGCAGAGGACAGCAAAACCACACTCCTTGCCCACAGTGTACTGGCAATAGGGCAAGGGGGAAGGACTGTTGCTCTCACTTTGTAGTGCTGCTTAGTGGTCTCAACACATGCCCATGATCTGGGATATTTGGTCTTTAGGCCAGAAAGTTCAAATCTGTATCTTCTCTTCTCCTCTAGCTAGAAGTGGAAAAACTGAACGCAGTCCCTTATCTGTGCTTATGGAAAAAGAACTTTACCCCACAAGTGAAGAGAGTGCATAAGCAACACATCCCTTAGAAAAAACTCCCCTGAAGCACACAGTACACATTTCTACAAGTAAAAAATATAGAAATATAAAAAGTATGCATGGATGGAAACCCGTAAACACAAATGTATGTAATACATCTTTATTATCATCATATAAATCAAAGACTTTTGCTCTTACTCTCAAATTTGTTATTATACAATATATCCAGGTATACATGTAAAATTTCACTATGCATTTTCTAATTAAGGTAGAATTCCTGCTGCCACTGGTGCCAATCATCTCAATATTAATTACTGTTGCGCTAACACAGAAAACATCACACCCCTCTCTGCTTATGTGCATAAGAAACACACCTACACAAGAAGGTAGTCATTGTCACAAGGAGCTCACCACTGAAGACAAATGAAGGCAGCAAATAGCAGGGACTGAGAAATGCAACAAAAGCAAGAGGCCCTCTTCTGATGAGTATGAAGTTCTGCACCCAGAGCCTCAGAGTAACCATTTTTGCTCTGAAACCGCATCCTCCCATGTGCGCTTCTTCCCCACATCCTTCCTCAGGGAAAATAGATCTTCTTCCCCATTTGCTTATGGTTCCTTATGGGGGCCCTCTGCCATGCTCCTAGCCATGACCATACTTGCAAGCATGTTCTCAGAAGAGATTTGGCATCAAGAGTTAAAAGGTAATGCTCAAAAGAGACAGCATGGAAGGAAAAAAGTAAATAAAGTCATGTCTGTTACAGAGTGATACATTTTCATTGAGCTTAGAGAAATACAGGTAACTTTTCCATTCAAAGCCATTCTTATTAAGAGATTCTAACCTGTGGTTTTCGTGCATGTTTGTGTATGTCTGTGTGTTTTGGTTTAGTTCATTTTTTCCTTGGAGACAGAGCCAAGACAAAATGCAATAGAGCACAGCTTAGTTTTATTTGCAGCGTGTACTGCTAACGGGAGCCCATAACAAGCACTTCTTGTTCCATTTCCCCTTATAGGAATGCTCTTGACACATCCTATAGAACTGCATTAAAAACAGTGCACAGTATGCATGTCATCGACAGAGTACTGTTTCTACATTATAGGACATTGAGGAATTCTTTATAACCAAATTCAATATTTGAGGCTGTTTACAAGCGTTTCTCTTTTTTCCCTTTTTATTAAAAATAATACAAGTTAATGTATTGATTGGGACTGCTAAGGCGAGTGAAATTAAGCATTTGCTCTAACAGTCAGAAAAGCAGGACCTTAGACTGTGAAGTCCTTGGACACACGCTGAGCTCTGAAAAGTCAAACATTACTGGAAACCAAGCTGTTCGTGATTCCCTCTGCTAAAGCTAGCCTGCATTTTTCTGATGCCAACCACAGCAAAATAAGAACTTATAGTAATAACAAATGGCTAACACTGGAGGATGGATTAATAGTTCTGTGGCACTTTGAAGTCTAGATCCAAGAGTGAAAATGAAGTGCAGTCAGACTCTGAGTATCATGGAAGTCACCAAACATAATTCTTTCCCTGCTCTCTTCAAAAGCGAGTTTAAAAGTTGAAGTAGGGAATTAGCTTCAGACTGGAGGCCTGTATTTAGACCTAGCAAGAAATCACTTAAAAGAAAGAATGGCAGCCCTGAGACACAAGTGAAATGAACTGCCAAGCAAATTTTTCACAGTCATGATAATTATTTTTGAAATCTCACAGCTTCCTTTTCTCTAAGTATAAAGCAATTCTCCTCACCATTCTCTTTCATGACAACTTGGGCATCAGCTCTCTCAAAACTGATTTTCACATGCGGTGGTATTGTTAATTATTATAATAAGGTATGCAAGAATCTAAGACTTTAAAAAAAAAAAAAAAAAGAAGAAAAAACAGATACGGTGCCTTATTGTCTATTTAATTAGAACACAATGAAGTGTAGAATTTCTCCTTTTTAATGTTTTGCAGGCAATTTTCACACATGTAGTAAGTCTGTTCGAAATTTCATGCATAGTTAGCTTTAAGGCTTCCCTGATGTTTGTCAGATACAGCTGAAGCAGTGATTTTGTGTTGTAGATATAATTAGGTGGCATATTGCCATGAGCTCCCTTTTTTCCCCCTCTTCACAGCTCAGATGTCAAAGCAAATTATTGATCAGCTGTGAGATGTGATGGGAGGGAGGTGACTGCAGAAAAGGGAAAAAAAGGGGGTTACATTTTATTCTGTTTTTCATTGAAATCTGAATGTTTCTGAAGCATATTCTTATCTAGATGGACAGTGTCCCCTGCTCTGCCCCTGTTGTTCTCTAATTCTAACGCAGCTTGTCATTGAAATGTTCCCACCTGGAAAATGATTATTTGTTTCAAGTCAGGTTCTCAGGGACTGCGTGTCCTCACAAGAGCAGTCACCCTGGCTGGTCTTTTTGGATTCCCTTGACAACAGAAAAGCCAAGAACTGAAAGAACAAGAAATATGCCTGTACCTTTTTTGTGAGCTGGCCCACAGCCATGAGAAACCAAGAGCCAAAGTCCCTGCAGGCAGAAGCTACCAGCACAGTCTAGGAACAAGTGAAGGGCACCCCAGTGAGCAGAGCAGACCCATCTGAGGGCAGCTCAGCAACAGGACCCAACCACACAGAGTCTGCAGCCCATGAGCCAGAAAGCCAATTGGAGGGCCAAGGGCCATCGTGTTAGCAAATGCTCTCAGAGACACTTGTCAAAGACTGTGCAAAAGTGGCTGGAGAAATTATCCCAGAACCCCAGGCTGGCTGGGGCAGGCAGGGTCCTCTGTGTCCTTGTGTCCCAGTCCGTGCTCCAGCAGCAGCACCCAGAGCAGGGTGGCCCGGCCCATGGCCAGGCGGCTTCTGTAGAGCTGCAGGGAGGAGAGCCCACAGCCTCTGGGCAGCCTGTGCCAGTGCTCCAGCACCTGAACTGCACAGAAGTACTTCCTGAAAAATTAACCTCCCCCTTCTTTCCTCCTGCACAGCTTTTAGAAACCAAGGGCAAGAGGAAATGGTAGGGTGCATTGGGAAGTGTTACATTGACATTTCCAACTGTATCTGCTATTTGGGGTTTCTGAAAGAGTGGGTTCACCTGCTGTGTCAGCTCCCTCTGCAGTCAAGAGAAAGAAGCAGACACCTCTGCAACATGGTTCCCATCATCCACAGGTGGGCAGTTAAAGCAGGTTGAACTAAGTTTCCAAGCACCTATTTTAAGGAACTTGGGAAGTCTGCTCTACAGCAGAAAATATAGCAAATGTTAAGTGTGTGAAATTCAGCAGGAGAAATCCCAGTCCAGATCCACAGATAGTAATCTAATCCTTTCCTGCATGCACCATTCAAGTGTCTGGGGGAAATACATTTATTAGAGCATTCCGTAATGACAGACATTAAAGGAAGTGAAAGATAATCTACCCTTGTTTTTGTTTTAAAGCCATTCCTTGTGCTGTTTGAAACATTGGTTCTTTCATGAAGAAGATGAATTCCCCTGATGGTACAATCAGTGTAATTATTACACTGTAATTCAACACAGGAATTTTGCATTTCTTTTAGTATTTAAATATGAATATCTAAATGTTGCTTAATATCTAAATGATATCACAAACTGTAAAAGAAATTATTCCAATATTAAGATCACATATAATGTTGAATAATAACAGTTCCCTTAGTAATGCATACATTTCTGATTCCCTGCTCAGAGTAGAAATTCTTAAGCTATTCTGCTTACACCTCCATTGTTTGAACTGTTACAGTATGGATAATGTGAAGATTTCTGCAGTGCTAAATCAGGTTCTCAGAATCTTAAGACTCCTCTGATAAACAAGAACAGTGGCTCTTCTTGTTTCCCATTTTTGAGCGTATCAACTCGGATTTGAGCTTTTTCAGACTGCACTGAGCCAAAATAATCCTGATGTCCTTGCAGTACCCTATCTCCTAGTGCAACTGCACCAACCAAATGTCACGCCTATTTTGCAAGGTGAAGAGCAGTGGTGAATAAATCCTAAAGGAAAATCTAATCACAGAGTTATATGATGTTTAAGCAGTTGCAGTGTGACAACACCACCTCCCTGAGCTGCAGCTGTTATTCCTTGCTCTGAACACCGAGTAATGATTTTTCTCCTTACCTATTTCTTCATACATCTGCAGCTTTCCAGTGAATCTTGTAATGTTTCTAACATTACAGCCTTCTTGTCCTCAGTCTCCTGCTGAACATCATGTCAGTAGCTGGCAGCCTATGGCTCATTAAGGCTTTTCTGTGGTGCTAAATTCAGAATAGAATCTGGATTTATGGCTTTTTCAGTGGACAATTCATTATTTGAATGCCTTTTTTCATTGTCTGTTATACTGGGAATGATGGAGTCTAGCAGTAATGTGTTTAAATCCAAATTTTACTGCAAATTGGCCAAGTGTATGTTTTCTAAACTGTGGTTCAAAGTCAGACAATATTGCTCACCATGTACAATGTGTAGTAAAAGATGGGCTGGGTATATATAGCCATAAGTTTCTGTAGTATCTGCTGTGGACAAATGAGCATAGCAGTCCAGAATACAGCCCTCAGCAATCTTTTTTAACCAAACACAAAGATTTGTTTATTTTTTGAGAAAAATCAGAATAAAAGATGAAATTCCTCTGAGGCCATTTAATGCCAAGAGAGAATATTTTGGAAGCATGTCCAAAATCGTGCATGCTGTGGCCAAAATTCCAACCACTATAAATAAGTCCTGCTAATTGCCCTCCTTCTGTGCCTTGAGCACACACACTATAAGCCACCAGAGAACGTCTCCATTGTCCTCACAAGATGTATAAACCAGAGAAGTGAGTTTATACCAGAGCAATGAGCAGCATAGGCATATGAATGGTTAAAAAGAATGGTTTTTGATTAAATAGATTGCTGAGGGCTGTATTCTGGACTGCTATGGTCATTTGCTCACAGCAGATACTGCAGAAATACATGGCCGTATGTATCCAGCCCATCTTTTACTACACGTTTATTTGCTCGTACCCTCTTTCTAAGTCTTTGTCACACTTGTGATTGAATCCTGTTAAATTGAGGAGGTGGAGATCATATATCCCAACTGTTGGCAAGATCAGAGGTAACAACTGTCCATTTGGAGGTGGTTTTGTTTTGCTGTAATTTGATAATATTAAAGATAAGAAAAAGCAACTCACAATGCCACATCTTCGAGATTCTGATAGAAAAAAGTTACCATCAAAGCAATGTCCAAATGCAAAAGAGCATTTGCTGGCTGAGAAAAAGCCCAGCCCTTCAGGACAGCCCTAACAGGCAAGAAAAAAGCCAGAGAATCTATCCCAGCAGAAAGGGAGCTAGGCTTGGAGGCAGTTTTTCCCTTCCTTGTTTTGTACCAAGATGCTCTAAGAGAAAGCATCACATCACATCCTCATCTCCAAATTGGAGGGAGGTGGATTTGATGGGTGGACAACTAGATGGATAAGCAATTGGTTGAAAGGCTGCAGACAGAGGGTGGTGGTCAATGGCTCTATGTCCAGGTGGAGGCCGGTAACAAGCGGTGTCCCCCAAAGGTCTCTCTTGGGACCAGTGCTCTTTAACATCTTTATTAATGACATCGATGAGGGAATTGAGTGCACCCTCAGCAAGTTTGCTGATGACACCAAGCTGAGTGGTGCAGTCGATACGGTGGAGGGAACGGATGCCATTCAGAGGGACCTTGACAGGCTGGAAAGCTGGGCTCGGGTGAACCTAATGAGGTTCAACACGGCAAAGTGCAACGTTTTGAACTTGGGCCGGAAGAACCCCAGGCACCTGTACAGGCTGTGAGGAGTTGTCCTTGAGAGCAGCTCGGCTGAAAAAGACCTAGGGGTCCTGATAGATGAGAAACTTAATATGAGCCAGCAGTGCGCTCTGGCAGCCCGGAAAGCAAATGGGATCCTGGGCTCCATCAGGAGAGGGGTGGTCAGCAGGGATAGGGAGGTGATCGTCCCTCTCTACTCTGCTCTTGTGAGGCCCCATCTGGAGTACTGTGTCCAGGTGTGGAGCCCTCAGTACAAAAAAGATATGGAGATTTTGGAAAGGGTCCAGAGGAGGGCCACGAAGATGATCAGGGGGCTGGAGCACCTCCCCTATGAGGACAGGCTGAGGGAGTTGGGTTTGTTCAGCCTGGAGAAGAGAAGGTTGCGGGGTGACCTCATTGCAGCCTTTCAGTACCTGAAGGGAACTTACTCCCAGGAGGGGAGTAAACTCTTCGAAAGGGCTGATAATAGGAGGACTAGGGGAAATGGTTTTAAGTTGAAGGAGGGAAGATTTAGGTTGGATGTTAGGGGAAAGTTCTTTACTAGAAGGGTGGTTAGGTCCTGGAACAGGCTGCCCAGTGAGGTTGTGGATGCCCCGTCCTTGGAGGTGTTCAAGACCAGGTTGGACGGGGCCCTGGGCAACCTGATCTAGTAAATGTGTATGTTTGTTGGCCCTGCTAGGCAGGGGGGTTGGAACTACATGATTCTTGAGGTCCCTTCCAACCCGGGTAATTCTGTGATTCTGTGATTCTGTGAAAGCCAGGACAGTCCTTCCACCTCTACATGAAGCATGGAACAACTCCACTCTTCTCACAGAAGCATCGTAGTAAAGACTATTTCTATGTTCCTGCAGTTGCTGGCAATGTTTTGGCATCTGCAATAGTCATCAGGTCACCCGAGAAGAGGTCATCACACAGCCTTGTATGGCAGAGGTGTCTGAGATCTGGAGCCAAGCTGGGATCTGACCATCACCTCTCCCACAGAACAGAGAAACCCCTTCAACTTGCTTGCATTTCAGGGCTGTCCTGGTGGAGATGACAAGCCCTAAGAAGTTTAGAAAGGAATAAAAGGTAATAACAAAACAAGGACTGTCTGAGCCTACTAAAAGGGAAAGGCTGAGAAAGCCTGAGACCACATTATTCCTTTGAAAGCAACCGCACATTAAGGAGCTAAGACAAAACTTAGTGACACTGAAGACACGAAGTGACACATCCAATTTGCACCATCACCCCTGTCTCTTATGTCTCATGATCCATAATATCTCAAGGTTTTTGCTGAACAGGGCTTATGAGTGTATGCAAAGATTACTTGCTTTAATCTGCTCATCTCCATCAGCTAGGGGTTGGATTTGTGATGACAGAAAGTGAAGAAGAACATGAGCAGCTTGAAAATACAGATCAGGAAGTTTGAGCTTTGCTCTCAGATGTGCCACCATGGTGAACATATGGGCATGTAAAACAAGAGGTGCATAGAATGAGACACGTAATAGGCTCCTTAGGGCATTCCACAAGGGGAACACATGGTAAGAGCTCAAGCAACAGTCCTTTGAAACAAAAAAAGGGAAGAACTGGTTAAAAAAAACTGGAAATACTGAATGCCTGAGAAAATCTAGACATCATAACACTCAGCAGGAAAATAATATTTGATCAGAAAACAGAGGTAGGAATGAAGACACTTCCTCAGAATCCGTCAGTCAGTTATAAATAATAAGCAAAGTCAGACTGCATGTTTGGCCTTGTTTCTTCTGAAGAGGATGATGAGGTGTTAAAGACAGACTGATTGATAATGTCTTCAAGGTGTTAGATCTCCTGTTTATGGCCGCTCTTTATACAGGAATCAGACACACTTCCTAATCAGCAGCTACAGAGCTGATTTTCCAAATGATATTGGAGGTCAAGATCAAATGTTAACCATTATAAAAAATTTCCCCTTAAGACAATGTTCTACAGTGAAATCATTGTAGTGAATCCCTTGAAAACTACCCTCTCTTCCTCCAAAATCTTTCTTTTTTTTCTGATACACAAACTGGTAGGAGAAGAATACATGCACAAAACGTTCTGAAAACAGCCAGTTTGGCTGCTGAGTTTCTGAGAGCATGACTCCCATATTCTCTCTGAGGAAGAGTGAGTGAGGTTCCTCAATACTGAGAAAGTGCACCAGCAGCCACCTTCTCTCAGGTCTTTAAGTGCCTGGTGCTGCCCTTCTGCTGCACCTCATGGCTTCATTGTCCCTTTTTCTTCAGGTCCGACCTGGAAACCTGTGAGTTTGCTCCACACTCTACCCAGACTCCTCCTGAAAACCTGGTGTCACTGCCCTCTGCTCAAGTTTTAGAGGATTCAAACACAGATAAGGAAACAGTAGCCCCAAATATATTCCCGTGTTTGATTTTAAAAGAAACAAGCTCAGAAAGCTAGAAAATCAGATCAACCTCCAAAGTCAGCATTTAAGCCTCTCCAGCTCCTGCCAGCTGGAAGCAGCAGAGCTCATACCTTGACCCTCACATGGGGTTCTTTGCACCAGCCTCTCTCTTCTGTCTGTAATCCTGTTGAGACAAGACTTGCAACAGGCAGGAATTTAGTAACTTCTTTGTGGCAAAGGATCCTTATGGCTTGTGGTACCGTTGCCCAGCAATGATACCAACCTTGAGCTCATTCCTCTATTTTTCCATTTTCACCTGATGTCTTCTAAAGCATTTTTACACTATCTTTTGTGCAGGGGACACATGCAATGAACTGTGTATCCTCCTTCAAACTGTAGCTCAGGACTCAATTCTAATGATGTATTGATCGCATTTACGCACATAGTGAAGTCAAGTATGTCAATTTTAATGTTGTAACAGCTTCTTAGATGGAGTGAGAGATGTTGTGAGAGTTTGTGAAGGCACTGAAAAACTCTAACAGATAACTTCAGCCTTAAAAATGTGCTGTCTAAAGGGCAATACTCCTAAGGGAAAGGTCAATGAAACACTCATGAAATCCCCTTTAATAATCATTCCAAGCATATCTAAATAGAAACAAAGAGGCTTAACCACTTTGTGGACATTCTCTCACCAGGAAAAATCAGACAATGCATGTTTTGAAGGGAAATGTCAAAATCTCAAGCCCAAATTCTTTGCCTCTTTGTTGAGATAGACTGTGTTGCAGACAGAAAACCAGCAGCTGCAGTATAGTAACAGTCAGAGTACACACCTGCACTAGATACCTTGAAGGGCTGTTGTGCATTGCATAAGCCCATTACAACTCTGATTTGCACTGACTGCATCAAGGCTAAACATCTATGCAGACAGGTGAACCCCCAGACTTTCACTCTAGAATCTGGTTGCCTTTTATCTTAACTCACAGTATGTTCATCTTCCAAACACATAAGCCACAACTTGTATTATCAGTGCCCAGATATGGGCATGAGAGTTATTTGCATAGATTATCAAACAGATGTCTGTGTACATATAAACAGTGGATCTTAAAGCTCACGTGGATTTTTTTTCCATTAAACTGGCTTGTTATGACCTCCCTCAGAAGAAGGTAATTGAGGGGCTCTGGCTTCTTTCCAAAAACACACCACATTTGTGACTTTTCCTGCCTTTTGTTTTGCCAAATTATGAAAGGAAATTAAAGCAGCCAGGATTGTAGCTTAGGTAGGGTGAGCACAAGGATTGTAGCTTAAGTAGGGTGAGCCCAGAACTCAGTGCTTTCAGTAGAAGTGGATCAGTAAATAGAGATGTACGTCAGTCTCTCTGCATTTTTCCTCACTTGTACTTTTCAT
Organism: Coturnix japonica; assembly: GCF_054131305.1. Classification (NCBI taxonomy): domain Eukaryota; kingdom Metazoa; phylum Chordata; class Aves; order Galliformes; family Phasianidae; genus Coturnix; species Coturnix japonica. The sequence continues at coordinate 131,287,696 of NC_140663.1, forward strand.
ATGCTATTTCTCTTTAGCTGAAGGCTTTTTGGAGGCAAGATCTGTGTCTTCCTGTGAAACAGCTCCAAGGAACAGCTATTAGAGTACAAGAGATGGGATATTTCATAAGCACTCTGGTACAAGAATTTAACAGATTCTACATCTTTTTAAAAGTTTTTATGTCCTCCAATTCTTATGCTCCATTTGATGTCAGGGACACATAGCCATGCCAGAGCATGAGCATATGCTAAAGTGTTCTGCAGCAGAAAAGCACTTGATGTATTACCACCACCGCTTCAGCATTCCTGAGCTGGCTTCAAGCTGGCGGCTCAACTGCTGACAGCAGTGCCACTGCAGCAAGAGACACTGCATGGGTGTCAGAACAGTGTGAAGGCCAGACAGTCTAGCCATCTATTTAGACAGGTTTTTGCAAACTTACCTGGTGCCCCTGTTATACGTGCAGGTAACAAATTTAAGTCAAGGCAGTTTAGTGACAGAATAGCTATAACCAGTTACTCTCTTGTCTATGCTTCAGTGACCAAGAGTAGCAAAAGCTGCTTTTTGGTCTTGCCCCAGGAGGGTGGGTTCCCCAGGGAGTGTGCAATTGTGGGCTGAACACATCATATGTCTTCTGAAGGGCAGATGGTGCACTTCACTGTAGAGAGGGGAAAAGGAAAAGTGTCAGAAAATCCTCCCAATACAGTAATCTGTAATTTTCCTACATCCTCAGCTATAGGTTTCCCAGAGAGGTGGTCAGCTAAGAGGAGCAGAACAGTCACAAGGAGGCTGCAAATACTCCTTGATAAGAAATTTCCTTCTTTATGCAAAGATGAGAAAATGGGCTCTAGCATGAAGCCCCCTCCTGCGCACCAAGCAACTTGAAATTTCCATAGCACGTAGGAAAGGAACATGTGGGAAGTGGACTCCTACACTATTTGCTCAAAATAAACCCTAAATATGCACAATTTGGGAAAGAAAGGGGAAAAAAAAAAAAAAAAGTCACTTTCTGCTATAGGATTTTCTTGTTTTTATCACACAGTTTTCACACCGTAAACATACATATTCCAGAACACTCTGTCTCCAAATCCTTTCCGAGTCAGTCGTTAATTAGTGGTTCTCTTTGTGTAGAGCTACAGTGACCTCCAGAGGCCAATGTGAGCTTTTTACTTTCCTAAACTTTTAAGGAATGCAAAAGCCGTCCCTGAGTAAGGTCTAAATGTGACCGGTGGGTCTGGAAATGGAGACAGATTCGTGTACTCTTGGATAAAAACTGAAGATTAACTATGTTATCTTGAATTAAGAAGCAAGAAAGAAGTAATGAATTCATTGCTCTGCCATTTCTTTAGCAGTTAAGGCTTTAATTCGACAAAGTTTATTTAACTATCATCTATAAATCTCCCTAGCAGCATCTCGTAGAATTTTGTGGGAAGATTTCATATTTCCTTATCAAAGATGAAAAGCATCAAAAGATATCAAATAAATCTTGAAACTATAAAATAGGGAGAAAAAAAATAATCAAGTTATAGAAATGTGCAGCTAATACATGTCAAAATGCAGACATGTCTATGTTAGTACATTTTCAGTATCTTTAGATTTAGAAAATATTTTTACAAGTAAGTACTTTGTATTTCAACTTTTGATGAGTGCAGCAGCTTTGTTCAGATGCTGAAAGTTTCCCATGTGGGATTGAAGAGCTTTTGTGGGATAACTGCAAGGATAGCGCAGCCCATTATAAAGACCACTGTACAGCAGATACTATTCTGTTAACAGTCACTGCCATTTAAAGTCACATAGCTGAACCAAGCAGGATCAACTTCCTTGTATTTGGCATGAGATGGGAACTATCATCTAACCCAACATCCATTTTTCTATGTAGCACTCATCATGGTTTCCACATCACTCAAATATTACTGTCAGGATAGCGGTTTTAGGAGATTTATTAACACAGATAGTAAAATAATTGTTGGCAGGCATTAATAAAAAGAAAATAATAATAATATAGTTTTAAGAAGATATCAAGCCATAGAAAAGCAGTTCTACAATATTTTATTTTATTTTTTATATATGTGCCACTTAGTTCACAAACATGATCACAAGAAGTGACAGAAATGTTTCTCTTTTGCAGTACATACAGGGGCATGCAAATGGTCTAACTTCCCTCCACAAAAGTAAATGCAGTCATTTCTCTAGACCATTCAGCTGTAGAGTGGCACAAGCACAGTGTTCCTGGACAGTCTTGTTCTCCTATTAATAAAGATCTATTTTACATTCAATATATACTAGATTTTATGACACCCTTTGCCTTCGTGGTTTCCCTTCCAACCCAAGCCATTCTATGATTCTATAATTCATCGTTGAAGTAATTCTCACCAGTCAGTACTGTGCCTTACAGCTTTGGGAAATTGTACTGAGGGCAGATATACACACTGATGACTGACCTAATATACAAAATAAATCTCTCTTCTTTTAGTTTAAAACCGTTCTCTCTCACCCTATCATTATCAGACCATGTAAAAAGTTGGCCTCCCTACTGCTTAGAAACTTCCCCAGAGCCTTCTCTTCTCTGAGACCAATAAAGCCATCTCCGTCAACCTTTCTTCATAGGAGAAGTGCTCCAGATTTCTAATGATCTTCATGGCCCTACTCTGTACCTGCTCCAACAGCTTCACATCCTTTCTGTACTGGGTGTCACAGGATCGGACACTACTCCACACGGGGCTTTACAAGGGCAGGGTAGATGGGGACAGTCACCTTCCTCTCCCTAGAGGCAGTCCCTCTTTTGATGCAGTCCAGGACACTGTTGGCCTTTCAGACAACAGTTTCAAGCTCAAGGAGTGTAGATTTAGGTTAGATATAAGGAAAAATCTTCTGCAGTGGGGGACGTGAGGCACTGGAACAGGTTGCCCAGAGATGTGGTGGGTGCCTTGTCCCTGAAGATTTTCAAGGTGAGGCTGGATCAGGCCCTGAGCAACCTCATCTAGCTGTGGATTTCCCTGTTCATTGCAGGGGAGTTGGGCTAGATGGCCTTCAGAGGTCCCTTCCAACTCTAAGGATTCTATGATTTTATGATTCTGTGACTGCAAGTGCATACCACTGGCTCATGTTCAGCTTTTTGTCCACCAGAACTCCCAAGTTCTTCTCTGTTGGGCTGTTCACAAAGAGTTCTTCTCCCAGTCTGTATAGAACACACCATGGTGGTGTTGTGTACCTCTATTGACACAAATTAGTCCTGAACATACAAGAAGTTGACCCTGTTCCTATCTTTTTCTTCCCAGTGTTTCAGCACAATTTTGTGGGGATTATACTTCACAGGAAAGCAGAAGCCATTAACTGGCTGGAAGCAAATTTCTGTCTGAAGAGGAAGAAGCATCTACCACTGTCAGCCTAGATAGCAAGGAACAGCAGAAGAGTGACGTGAAGTCCAAATACTGAGACAAATTTGCACGAGGTTTTTTGCACACCAAGAGACACGTTGCCCTCTTGTTGGAGGAAACTCTCAGAAGAAGAATCCCTGTAAAAAGACAATGGGAAGGAAGGTTTGGGGTTCAGCAGAGACACAAATATATAGTGCTGCACAACCTTGAGATACTACACCTACTCTAGCTTTTTTCTATGATAAATAACTTTCAGGCAAAGGAAAACATAGACATTTGTGCTTTGAAAAAATATCAGAGGTTTCTGTTGTCAGGAAGGAGGTGAGAAGATAATGTTCACAGCTCATGATATGTTGAAGTGTTTGATTTGATTCAGATTACTTGTTACTCAGGCAACGCACCAGTTTGAGTCCCTGTGGGAAGTTCATAGTTTGAGGAAGACAAACATTAGGAAGCATAATGAAAAAAGATGGTCAAGGAATCAGGTCAGCTGGAATGAAATGACTGGAGGTACAGACGTTGAGTGGAAGTTTTTTGTGCAGCACAAGCCTTCTTTATGTGAAAATTCAATGAATCTCTTCATGAAAAAGGGATAGATAGCTTCACACTTTCCTTTGGGAGACATGAAGTATCCAACTAAGAAATTTTTTAACTATCACAGTAGGAGAAAATATGCGCACTGAAGGTGTTGGCTGCATTTATGGAGCTTGTAACACTGCATGTAGTACTAGTTAATCAGCAGTTGACAAACATGCAAAGCCTATATGCTATGCAGTGAAAGACTGACAAACACTGTTTAGTAGTCAAAACAATTGTCTGTATGCTAAAAAAAAAAAAAAAAAAAAACAGAACTTTGTTGATATCAGGAGCATTAGCTGCCAAATGTAAATCGGGTTTCAAACATGCTTTAACAGCAGTGTTGTTGGTATCTGCATCTTTCTAGAATAGCTGTGGCTTCAAGTGATTATGCTTATCTACATAAAGAATCTACACTTCCTGTGGTAAACTGGTCTAGAGGTTGTAGTATTTCATTGAGAAGATGAATGATGGAAGTTTGAGTTCTCTTCTCATCTTGAAATTATGTGGGAACAATCTCCACTTTCCTTCTGAGGCTGGACTGCTCCAGGTTCAGGAATATAGGAGTCATGGGATCAGATCCCACAGACCCAAGAGAAAGCTTAACCTCAAATGGATTAAAATAAAAGGGGCTCCAGATCACACTTCAAGTGCACATATGTTTTATATGTATATGACAGAGTTTTCCTAAACTCTGCCATCCCTATTTGCCAAGATTACATATAGGGATCCTTACGTACTTATTAAAAGGCAGATTTCTCTTCACAAGCTGTATCAGAAAGTATTTCTTACATGAACTTTCTCCTGCCTGCATTATCCAGTTGCTTATGGCTGTTATAAAGACTACCTACTGGGAGTTTACTGAAAACTGGGCAGGAGTCTGAAAACAAGTAGTGAATACTGTTGTGCTATTTTACATGGCTTAGCAATAATTTCCATGTGGCTTCTTATCTCTGCAGTCTTTTGCACAACTTGTTCAATAGATTCCTTCCCACTGCATTTTCCTAACTAGAATTATCTAGGAATCATTTGACAAACCTATCTTGCAGTACAAAACACCGCTTCTATAGAAGATCTCAGTTGCAATGAGTGTACTTTGAAATTATTTATTTAGCTATTGTGCCGCAAGGAAAACCAGATTTCAAAAGTTAAAGATTCTCTATCCAGTGTGTCTGAAGTTTTTCAGGCACCTGTGCTACAGCGCTGTGTACACGGCTCCTCAGGCATTCACTATCATCACCCAGACTCCAAATGATTTGGGTGAACCTGGAAGTCTTTTCATCTTAATTCAGACTAAAACGCTTCCCAGAAGTTTCCTTTCTTTGATGAAGCGCTCCAGTCTGGAAGGGAGCAGACTGTCTTGATGGTGTGCACTTTGAAATATTTTGAAGCCATCCATATCAGGCAGAAATAGGCAAGAAAGTGCTCTGTCAGATTACAGTTGCTGTGATCTTCTAAATCGGATTTACCATCTACCTCTATCTGTGTTCTCACATTGTAAATCAAAGCAGAGCTGTTCAAAGTTTAATAAACTGGAAGGGAGATGTGTGATTTTCTTACTTTTTACAGCAGCATGACTGCAGAGCCTTTTGGGATTTCACTTCCAGGGCATCGAGAGCACCTTCTGTGATTGCTCACAGTTGTCCCCCAGTTGGAGAATATTGCTAACATTTTTATTTTGATAGATCAGTAGAATAAATCACAAGAAACCATGTGTTCCTAATAAAAATGTTCTCATCCACTGTCAAAAAAATCCATTCTGTTACCCTGAGTGTCCATGCATGTCTAATGCTACTATAATCTGATGAACTTCTAGCAGGAGCGCAGCCAATATCTAATGATCCTTTTACTCTGCTGCCAAGGCTGAGCACCTCAGAAAGAAGCAGTCATTGCCTCACACAGGGGTGTAATAATCACAAGCATCATGAGAGCAACAGCCTCTTCTGATTTCATGAACTGTCTTCAAGCCTGAAAGGAATGTGAGTAGAGTCAATAACATAGAGGACAGATGACCTATAGCTAATAATAGCAACCTGATAATATGTAATCTGGATAACCCAATACTGCAATAATCTGACAATAGAGATTAATCATCTGTAATACTCAGTGAGTAATGTTCTGTAGAAAAGTCTTGTAATAGCAGACCTCTTGGGACATGAGAGCTCAGGATTACAGAGCATCCAAACCTTATGTCGGGGTAGCAATAAAAAGTCTCTAGGATCGCATGCCTTGATTTACTTGTCTCTCAATTTCCAACTAATATTCTTCCCCAGAGGTAGAGAAAGAGTAATGCTGGTATATTTTAGAGCCTTTTCTCACAGGTAAACAGCATAAATGCGATGCTTCAGCTGATAGATCTTCAAGGACAGGAAGAGAGGACAAAGGGTTATATTCTAACTCTGTGTGAGACAGTGAACCTGGAATGGGGTTTGAAGATTCTGAGAAGAGTGAAGAAAGCACACAGTGGGATAAAAACATTAGCTGAAGACTGCAGTCCAGTTTGCTTCATCTCAGTCCATGAAAAGACTGCAATGAACCCACCTGAAGACATTTACAGGTACGTATGTCTGCAGACAATGAGATGGCTTCCTTCTGATTCCAGAGTTTCACTATAGCCACTGCATTCTATGTATTACATGGTTAGTTGGACTAACTACATGAAATCCGAGTGCTTACACTCACTGTGTTTTTCTTGTTTATAGAGATCCATGGGGTCTTCTTTTAGGAAATAATGAATTTAGTTTAAATTTTGTCTCCATGTGAGCAAATTCTAACAAGAAAAAAAACACAGGAAATATTGTTTTTACTGTGAAAGAACAGTACTCCATACTGTGACTATGGTTATATCACTTGGCATTTAGCTCAGTTCCCTCTTTGCTCTGCAACTGTGTCACCATATTTCCCTTACGTCACAGAGCTATTATAAGCATGAACATATCGATTTCTGAAGTACATGAGTGGAGCAATGACATCTCAACAGCCACTATCTTCCTTTCTCACTGAATTTATTTCAGATCACCTCATAGTTACCAGTGTAGTATCAAAAACTATGAACAGAAAAGTATCCCATACCTTTCAGTTCTCCAAAATTTGAAGGGTTCAGTGGGTTTCTAGATCCATCCTGTTTGCAGGATCGTCTGTTCTTTGCTCATAAATTGCAGTATTTGTTCAGGTGACTGTCAAATCTAGCAACACACTCAATAGATCTTCAATATCAATCACCATTAAAGACACCCGTGGAAGCTAGAGTTGTCGTTGCTCATTTGATCCTGACAAGTGATTGTGCAGTGACTAATATGAGATGTTCATTAATCAGCTGTCATTTATGCCATGGATAGTTATTTGAATATTTCCTGGCTGTTGTATTTCATAGTTTGGGCCTCCCTTACTGCTTCTAAATGAAAATGAGATTTTTCTCAGACAATCTATACTGTCACTTGGATGATTTTTCTAAACATTCAATGGCTATTGCTTTTTCTTACAGCTGTTATAAGAAGCAGAAGCCCAAATCAGTGAATTTAATAATGAAAATGTAACTGAATCACACAGAGCTGCCATGTCACTGTTCAACAAGCCAGAAACAAAAACTCAGTATGGTCATATAGAAACAATACAATGCTGAAATTGTTTGCTACTTTAATGTTTAGAAGCAAAATGTTTGACTTATAAAAGACCTTGACAGAAATGTTATATAATTAACATTTCTTTACTGTTTTTATATATACACAGATAATAATAATAATGGTAAAAATAAATACTAGCATATGAAAATTGTGAAGTTAGCAAAACATCTGTGGAAAACCTAGAAAATGTTGTCAAGCTGCTTATGCATATTGTCAATATTGTTGTTCAGTAACTTACTGGTAGATGAGAATATGGAAAATCAAGGAATTGACTGAATCTATGTAGTAAATTATTTGTATCTTCAACTAATACAATTTCCATAACAGTCCATAATGTATTGTAAAAGCCTGTGAGCCTGCACAGTCTCTCTAGCATTCATATAGGTGGAATTCTTTCACTCACAGTTTTAACTACAGATGCAAATGCCATGTGCATTCGCAACATGGTGCACTGCATAACAACTTGAGTTTTCTTTGAAGTTTTAGACCAAGGGTAAGTGATTACTAAAACTATAACCGCCTTTAGGAAACTGCAATATTTGACAGTCATCTGAGAGACCTGTTCTCAAAGAGCAGAAATAAACTCCACAGGCAAATGCCACGTATAACCTCCACCACCCGTCGGTCATGGCTAATAACCTGCCTATCATAACAGAGGACAAAAGGCCTTCGTACAATAGAGCAGCCAGGCTCCGAAGCTTTCCCAGGAAGCTTCACACAGTGTTGCTAGACAGACTTGTGAGAAAGGGGAGCAGTGTTAGATTACACTAAACATTACCATGCTGTTAGGCCTGAAGAGCCCAATTCTGAATCTGCTTTACAAACACAGCTCCTGTTGACTTCAGCAGGAGCTCAGTGGGGGACAGCCTCAGACAAAACAGAAGGGCTCGTTGATATTAAAAGCACTCCCACTTTACTACTTTGCTGGACTCTCTCTTTTCATCCTTAGTCTGCATTGCTTTGTAGTTCACAGGATATTTTCACTGGAGGATTTTGGTACACGCAGAGCTATCTTGCTCGTAACCCAGTGCCAATCCATTTATCTGTGAAATATTTGTAAACAGAGTTGCTCTTTGGGATGAAAGGATTTTAGTTTCAATTGCAGAGGACTGGATGGTTGCAAGTAATTGCTATTACAGAGGATGTCCCCTTTCAGTCAGTGTATCCAGCATTTTGAAGTTAGTGTCACTGTTTCAACCTCTTTCTTTATCTCACCTTATCCCTACAGCTACCTTATTTCCACACTCCTCCTTCTACATCCAGATCCCTCCTGCCAAATCCTCATCTATCTTCCCACTACTTCCTTTCAGCTTTGGGGTCCCCAAATCCCATTGGAAAATCTTAGCAGCTTGGATTCTCCTGTCTGCACCAATTCATGTCTCACAGTGGAAAGTTTTACCTCAGAAAACTGAATTTTATGCTGGGAGTAGGAACAAGGGGAAAATTCTGTATTTAAGTACATTAATCTGATCACTAAAATTGGGAACACTAAAGCTCAAATGCTCCATTTGCCCCTGCAGAAACTCTAATCTGTCCATGCCTCGGCCACACTGTGACAAGCAGGTTTCATTTTCTACCTCCAGCTACCACCAGCTGTCACTGCAAAACACTTATCCTGATCCCACTGTCATTTTTCCATTGTTCCATGAGGTGCACATACCAGTCTATTTCAGAAAGGGCAGATATCCAAAAATTTAAGGTCTCTGCAATGGGGACCTGTGGATGCGATGTGCTATTCTTATTCCAGGCCTTTGTTCAAGTAGCAAAATATTTAACTCCCTGTTGCTTCAAATGCACAGCTGTCTGTTGAAGAATCCCTGAATCTAAATAAAAAGTGGAAGGGAAACAAATGGCTTTAAACTGGAAGAGGGTAGATTTAAACTAGATATTAGGAAGAAATTTGTTACTATGAGGGTGGTGAGACACTGCAACAGGTTGCCCAGAGAGAGTGTGGATGCTCCCCCTGTCCCAGAGGCATTCAAGGCCAGGCTGGATGGGGCTATGAGCAACCTGGTCTGGAGGAAAATGTCCCTGACTACAGCAGGGGGTTTGGAACTAGACGATCTTAAGGGTACCTTCCAACCCAAACTATTCTATGATTCCATGAAAGCATAATCATTAAATCGAGGAGTAACTATTAGTCTTTCTCCATTTATTATGATACTATATCTCCCATTTTTCCTTTCAGCTAACATCATGTAAAGACCAGTTGAAGGAAGGATTTGCACATTATGGTGGGAACGAGGGAAGACAGATTTAACATCACACCTATTAAATACAAAATGTAAGAAGACTGTATTAAATCTTCGAAAGATTGGTTGGTCTCATAAGACACTGCTTTAAACTGCATTTGAAAGCCAGTGGAAATATTCATTGCACATCCCATAAAAATAATATTGAGAATCATGAAAGTTATTAGTTTTGTCAATTTAGCACATAAAAGTCAAGAAAACATCATAAATACATTTCTTCTACATATAAAACTTTCAGCAAATTGAATTTAGGAATTCTGTAGGGCTGCACTGGAAAACCAGTGTTTTGTTTTAACTTGCTTCAAAAATGTCATTCGTACAGATGCAGGCAGCTACTTATGTAGAAATTATTAAAAAGAGAACTAACTACAAAGCATCTGAGACAATCACCCCCATATATCTCTTTTTCAGACAGACAGTTTGGAAGGTCTGACTTTCATCCTGCCTTTCCTCATTGCCTTATACAGGGTTATGTTCAAACTAGGGAAATCAGAAATCACCTCCAAGTCAAAGAGTGTCTGAAATCTGTCCACAAATCGGTTCTCATTGTCCAGCCTAAACCTCATAGCCCACATAATAACAGTGTCATTCTTGCACAAGTGGTCAAAAGTTAGTAGGAGCTCATCCAGGAAGGGATGGTGGTAAACCACATCAGCAGCCATAATGTAGTCAAAGTGACATGAAGCTCTGGGAAAGTTTTTTTCCAGATCAATTCCCCAGGACAACTCCTTGACACAGGGCTGGTGCTTGCATTTCAGTTTTGTATTTTGGAGAACATTGTGCTGAAGATTTCCCAGCAGTTCTGGCAAATCAGTGGCTGTCACAAGTGCACCTGTGACAGAAAGAAAACAAAAGCAATCTTTTGACACTTCAAGACTTGAGTAAAACCCCACTTGCAAAAGCCACTGCAAAATGAACCGATTTTAGCAAATTTTCTCTCTAGGAGAATAGAACACTGTTATTGCTCCCAATAGTTATTACCCATTGTAGTTAAAATAAGTATTGGGTTCCCAGCAGTTCTGCTGCACAGACTACAATCTAAAGGCAGGTGGGCTTGGGTGGGGATAAATTAAATATCGTATCTTGATGTCATTTTGAATGGAAGTACAGTGAGATTAGGAATTGAAGAGTAACAGTTACTAACTGCAGAAAATCAACACTAGATTTAGGCATTGCCTCAGGTTCTTTCATTTTAACATATCGAGAAGCTTTCTCAGACTGCAGAAAGCTAAAATGTTGTTAAAATACAGGTGTGAATGATTTGAATTACTCTTTAGAAAGAGCGGGTTGCCATGAGAGAAAACACAAGCTTCTGTAGCAGAAAACTCAAGGATCCGTTGCTGAAAGAAAAGGCTGAACTCAAGTGTGAAGGAAGTGACCTGGCATCCAAAAGGTATCTGATCAATAGAAGATATGTGTTGGTCACGCCTGCGTCTGACTTTACCCTATTGCCACTGATGTTCTGTCAGACACTAATTTCTTATTTGTTGGTCCCCTGTGTAACACTGCTAATGGTAACTACATCCACAGGGGCCTTCTTTGTTGCATCTACACCTTTGCATTTACAGTTTTAGAGGGGAAAAATAAAACAACACAGATTTCCGAGAAACCCTGCTGGAATTTACTCCTTCTTTCTCTTAGAAAATGTCAAATAATTGTGTTTGAGAACTTCCAAGGTACTTCCTTGTTTTTCCAGTATTCATCTGAGCGACTTTTCCAAGAGTATAAGAGCAGTGGTATGTACTCACCCAGTAAACTGGCTACTATGGAGACCAATCCTGTTCCAGCTCCAATTTCAATCACATTTTTGTCAACTAAATTGTACTGTTTAGAATTGGTTTCCAAAAAATAACACAGAACGAGAGCCTGCAGGAGAGGGAAATCCATGAATATACAGAAAAAACAAATCAAATAAAAACCTTCACTAAATACACATTGTCATTTATAAGCATGCAAAAAAAAAATGTTTTATAGTTTCATGTCTGTTTAAATGAGCAATATCCATTCAAATGCTGTCCTGAAAGGATCATGACTCACTATCTTTGAGCTCTATAGGCTGACAAAACAAACGCAGCCACATGCTTCGATATGGGCTTGCAAAGTGTTTCAGCCAGAAGGAATGACTGCAATTATCTAATCTGTCATGCTGCATAACATGAGCTGTAAAATTCCAGTCAGCAATTCCTACACTTACTTCTGGTTGAGTTAAAACATGTCTGTCACAAAGACATCTGATATATGGAGTGCACGTACAAGAAAATCCACCACAAAAGGGGCAATATCTTCAGTTCAGTTTCTTTCTATTTTTAATGTCCATGCCTTGTAAAGTGTAAAAACCATTTTAGTACACAAAATCACATAGCCCTCTACAACTGACTTTTCATGTATATATATATGTGTGTGTGTATATATATATATATATCTTCATAAACTGTGACTAAGAAGCTTCTTCAGCTTTTATGTCCTATCTTCCACTGACCAGTGTTCTTTAGATCACGGTAGAAATACAGATGGCTATTTTTACTCCTCTCACAAAGATAATTTCCAGACTGTCTCCTGTATTACTTCCCACATTTAGAAAAATTATATAATCTACATTGACAAATACATGCATTGGTTGCCATATTATCTTGCAGTACAGATTACCATTTGGAAAGATAATTAGAAGTGATTCAGCTTGACACTGCAAAATTATACTTTTGGTTTTACTTTAATAGATTAAAATATAGAAGGAATGGAGAAGGAGGACTGCTGACTTAGCAAGCAATAGGAAGTCTATTTTTTGCTTTCAGCCTCTCAAATCAGAGCTAAAAGAACAAGGTCTTTTGTATGAACATACAGATATTTCAATCAACAAAACTTAGGAAGTTTGTGCACACATAATAAAAGCCAGGTTCTTTAAGACTGTGCATGATGTTAGACTGACTTTCTAAAACAAATCCTACCAAGATTTCCTTTTAGCTCCATTCATCCCCATCATTTCTTCCTTTGGTATCTTGCCATGTTCTGCTGTTGAAACCAGCTGGCAGGATCAAAACTTCCGTGACTTAAATTAGGGAACCTTTGAAACTGAGCTTCCTTTCCATACAGAAACTTCTCTTAAATTTTCTGCATTCTTAACAAATGTGACTGACATTTTTCAGAAGATTTCAAATATTGCAGGTTGGAACAGAAGGGAGAATATAGAGACAAAGTGGGGGTTTTCTTCCTTCCACAGAAAAACTGACTGAGCCCTCACATGCATTTTAGTATAGCCCTTGATTTGCGAGAGTAATTAACAGCTGGCCAACCTTGCCTTGAAGACATTCACTGAGGCTGCTCACAGATACCGTGCAAACAACTTTTTCAGTTCTGCTAAAGAAAAATGTTTGGCATCCAAAGCAGAAGGGTACACTAACTCTCCTCAGCTGGATTATGGTCACACTTCTTAAAAACAGCACAATCTTAGAGTAACGTAATTCTCATACAAGATCCCGCATTTCCTTTAAAATTTGCTTCTAATTGGCCAGTAGGACCAAAAAGTTTTGACAGGAGAAGACACCATATCATACATGCTGTGTGATGGGGCACAAACAATACGAGGGCTGCTCCAAAAATAATGCCTTCTGTTTTATTATGTTGGCACAGAACATCAGAGGTGGATTTTGGTGGTACGGCATTAGGGGTTGAACCTTTTGGCAATACTCTGTTACATTTTGTTGCTGTGTGACAGATAGCAGCAGAGGGACAGTCTAACAAAATGACCTCTAACATGAAAGTGCAAATGAAGCAGTGATGAGTTGAATTGCTCCATGCACAAAAAACTGCACCTATTGACATTCATTGATGCTTCCTGAACTTTTATAGACACCAACCAGTGAATGTGAGCACAGTGAGGTGGTAGGTAGTAGTGTGTTGCAACAACATGTAAGACAAGCCAAATTCCAAACAGCCATGTACAGCTGCCACACCACAAAACAGAGCGTCTCAATCAGCTCATCCACTCTAACCAGCAGACTATAACCACAGAACTGTGTATGGAACTGGATACCAGTTTCAACATGTTGGAAACATCAGCAGTGTTGGAATATCACAAAGTTTATGCCAGGTGGTTTCCACAAATGCTCATAGATGAACAGAAAGAGCACCATATGCAACTTTGTCAAGACCTACTGAAATAACATGAGGCTGAAGGTGACAGTTTTCTGGATCACATCATGAGCAGTGACATGATGTGGTGTCATCACTATGAGCCAAAATTAAACAGCAGTTCACAGAGTGGTGAGATATGAATTCTCCATCAAACAAAAAGGTTCAGGATGTAGCCCTCAGCAGATAAAGTGATATGCAGTCTTTTGGCATAAGTGGTGATCTTTCTGGATTTCCTGGAACCCAGAGAAACCATCAGATCTGACTGCTACATCACGACACTGACTAAGCTGAAGGTTCAAACTTCCAGATTCACATCAGAGAAAAAGACAGCCTTTCTCTTGCAAAATGATAACGCCAGGTCCCATACCAGTTTAAATACTGTGGAGAACACTGCCAGTCTTGGATCGTCTATCCTACCAGACCCATCATATAGTACTGGATTTATCGCCTTCTGACTTCCATTTGTTTGTGCTGATGAAAGATGGACTGCACAGGTAACATTTTCCTAACAACGACACTGCCATGGAGCTTGTAAAACAATGGGTCACCTCTGCTGCTGCAGATTTCTATGAGCTCACCATGCAGGCTCTTGTTCATCACTCACAAAAATGCATAGCTAACAGCAGTGACTATATTGAAAAAGTGTTTTTAGCTGAGAGCTCTATCAAGCAGTGTCATTGCGCTCTTCGTATCTATTGTGGATTGCATGGAAATAAATAAGAGGCAGTATCTTTGGAGTGACCTGCTTTAAGCTTTGAGAACCAGGAAGCCATAAGAAAACCAGGCTAAATTCAGGTTTGGGAACTGCAGAATGAAGAAAGCATAGATTCTTACCCTTAATTTTACAACATGCAATAAAAAATATCTACCACTAAAAACCAAACTAAATGTGTTAAAAGACTCCAAAACTAAAAGTAAGAATTTTATACAAATATTGTACCGATGGCCAGACGACTGCCCCATAACAATCAGTGGCTTCTGTAATCTTTATCTCATGGCCAGCAAAGTGAAAGCCTTCCCAGGCCTTGTAAGTTATAACATCAGGGAAAAAACGTCTTCTCATTATTTCAGTCACTATTTTTTCATCTTCTTTTTCTCCTGGAAGTAAAAATATAAAAGGTCACATGAGCTGAGAGGGCTGACAATTAAATCACCAATCTATATTGAAATGCCAATTTGAAGTGGGAGCTGGAATTATATTTGTGAACTAAAATGTATTTTACCATTAATGGTTATCATGATATAAGGGAAGTTTCCTGAATTCTAATAGAAGTTTTCAGTTTATGACTATATAAAGTAATTTTTTCCTCTTTTACTGAAAAAAATGAAGTTCAGGAAAAGTGCAATGTTACCATATGTTAGTTTTCATTTCATCAAACCAACAGAACTTGCTTTTTCACTTCAGGAACAGCTGCTCTCGTATTTATTCTTGTCATCTTTTGTACCTGGATATTTTGTTATTTTCCATGTCCTTTTACTGTTCACTTTCCCCATGTTATAGTAAATAAAAAGAATCAAAATATCATATATAAGTCTCTCACAAAACTTGTGAAACAGATCCTAGCAACACAAATTATGACAGACAGGAGAGAAAGCACCACTGTTGTCAAGAAAGCTTATCCACCCACCCCAACAGAGCCTTGTAAAAGGGATTCTTTCCAGCTGGCTTGATATCCTGAATGTCATACTTGCTGCTATGTGAAGGACATTTATGATAGCTAACATAATCCAGGCCAACCCTTCTACAAGAGAGGATTCATTCATTTTTTTTGCTGAATACCAAGCCAGTGTCATTTTTGCAATCATCACACAAAGCTGCACCGCAGTGTTGCAGATAACATGTAAATGAAGCTTTCTGGAGCATTTTCTTTGCAAAATCAAGAATCATTCTGAGTTTGCATGGTAAATTTGCTTTCACAGCCAGACATGATCTCTTGGCAAATCAGCTAAAGCAAAACATGTTTACAAGCTATACCTCCTAGAAAGCATGTTAAAGTTGTAGTAACTGGGTTACCATCTTTTCCAAAGCAGAATTCTTCTATCAGGCCTGCAGTTGATATCCAAATCACAAATAGAAACATGGAGATGACACAGAATGACACACAACTGGATGACACACACAGCATAGAAACTGCAGACCCAGTGGTCATTAGAAATGAATACACTGGTCTACTATCCTTCAGTAAATCTAAATGAAGAATACAGCAGTTCTTGGCACTATAGAAGAGTCTACATTTTCTTCCCCCTCAACTCACTGCTTTTCCGTACACACTGGTATTTTTCTTGCCATAACATATCAAGAGAGACAACTCTCTCTCCTTTTCTGAAAATTTAAACAACAACAGTAATAATAACAATAATAATAAAAAGGATGGTATACCATGATTTGGTTGAAAAAAAAATATTAGTCATGAGCCAGCAGTGTGCTCTTGCAGCTCAGAAAGCAAATGGTATCCCGGGCTCCATCAGAAGTACTGCGTCCAGGTATGGAACCACCAGTATAAAAAAGAAAGACAGAGAGCTGCTGGAGAGCATCCAGAAGAGTGTCACAAAGATGATCAGAGGGCTGAAGCACCTCCCCTGTGAAGACTGGCTGAGAGAGCTGGGCTTGTTCAGGCTGTAGAAGAAAAGGCTGCAGGGTGGCCTCATTGCAGCCTTCCAGTACCTGAAGGGAGCCTACAAACAGTAGGGGAGACAACTCTTTGAAAGAGTAGGTAATAGCAGGACAAGGGGAAATGGTTTTAAGTTGAAGGAGGGCAGACTTAGGTTCTATATCAGGGGGAAGTTCTTTACTATGAGACTGGTGAGGTGCTTGAACAGGCTGCCCAGAGAGGCTGTTGATGCCCCATCCCTGGAGGTGTTCAAGGCCAGGCTGGATGGGGCCCTGGGCAGTCTGGTCTAGACTTAGATATGGAGATTGGCAGTCCTGCCTTCAGCAGGGAGGTTGCAGCTTCATGATCCTTGAGGTCTTTTTCCAACCCAAGCCATTCTATGATTCTACAACACAACTAAATTAAAAATAAAACTATGTATATACCACTGGAAAGAAAGTTAAACAGTATAATTTTTAAAAGGTAATATACATAGAATAATCTGAACTTTAAAATTATGATATTTTAAAAGGTCAGATGCTAAGTAGTCACGTACAGTCAGCATATAACATTAGACGCTTGCAGGAGCTGTAAAGTTGAGAGAAAGCACATATGTCATTGAGACCATAAGCAGGAAACTCTAAACACACAGGAGTTAAGAGTGATAGAAATGCTGCTTTGGGGCCAAAGTAATTTTTTCTTATGAAAAAATAATATGAGGTTTTCTTATTACAGATATTGTAAAGTGTATTTAATTTATCATCCTGTGTCTAAGTCTACTAGATCTAGACTGCTTTTAATCTTCTCGGACCACTTACAGCAGTCTGATCTCATTCTATGATCAGCACTAGCTGCCGAAATAAAAAGCTATTCTTTCTATTACTTCTCAATTATAGCCATTTTTCTTTTTTTCTTCTTCTGATATCTGCTTTGGATCCGAGTTTGATGAAAAGCCCTAACTTATAAAGTCTTAACTTATAAAGCTTCAGCCAAAAGATCTATAAAACTTCAGAAGTATTACAGCTTCCCCTCTAGTGTTCAATAAACATTTCCCACTTATTTTTTATATTGTCAGTAATCTTTCTACTCAAGGCTTGTGTGGTACCTGCACTATTAAAAGTCTGTAGGCCACTGCTCCCTGCCTAGGGTAAATTGTTCATACTCCTGAAATAAGAGATCCAAACCTACTAGTTAATAATACCACTTAAATCACTGGCCCTCTTATTCCTTCGGTAATCCCACAGGTGGGATACCTGGAGAAGCTGACATAACACAACCTTCTCTTTGTTTGTTTCACCAGACATTTGTTTCACTATATGTATATGGAAGGTAGGCTTCAAAGCTCATCTTAGTGAGAAATCTAATCAGGACCAAGAAACTAATGGCAAAATAAACACTACAAATCTTTAGCCAGACATGCTTACTTCCATATAATCATAGAATGGAAAGGAACTACATGGTCATCTAGTCCAACCATCCTCCCATTACCACTGCTACCACAAACCACTAAACCATTTCTCATAGCTCCTCATCCAGACACTTCTTGAACACTGCCAGGAATGGCGACTCCACCATATCCCTGGGCAGCCATTCCAGTGCCTGACCACTCTCTGAGAGAAAAAATTTTTCCTTATGTCTAATCTAAACCTCTTCTGGTACAACTAGAGGCCATTTCCTCTAGGAATGTGTGGCTCTCCTGCTAGCCACACTATTCCCTATACAGGCCAGGATAAATCTCCCCTTACAATCCAAAAAGCACTCTTCTATTTTCTGCTTTATACTGTTCATTGTGACTGAGATACACACAAACACAAAAATAAAGCAAAAATCATTCTTTTCTGCAACGATCTTCAGAGCAGTCAGAACATAAAAATAACAAGTTGAAAATCTGTAATGCAAGAAGAATGTTGTTATCTGTGTAAGCAAAATGCAAGTGAAATAAAGTCTTCAAATACCTGCAAAAAGTGATGAAGTTCTGCTAGTTATGCTTTGATCAACGTCTAGTTTCTTGATAACACATGTAAAAAAGTTGATAAGAAGTTATTCTCCTATAAGTGTTCAAATCTGTATTAGTCTTTATTCTTATTCAAGTTGCAATGTTGAATTACAACTCAGTGAAGGAATTTTAATGATATTTAAAGATAGGAAGACCCATCAGTAGTTCAGGATCAGACAAGGGAAGAGGAGGCTTCACTGACCTAATTGTAAGAATGGAGTTTCATATTATGTATTTCCAGCAGTATTAATCAAGTACCCATAACAAACCATCAGAATATAAAGGTCTGCTAGAACGGGTTCCTCCCTTCTTCATCTACCTGAGTTTGATGACATGGGCTAGCACTTTCTCCTCCTTCATGTATATATATATATACACACACACACATATACATACATACATACACACACACACACACATATATATATATATATATACTCCTTCATATATACATAGAGATGTATGTACAGTTTATTCCTCTCTTTGCATTTGCATGCAAACACAGAAAGTATTGGAATTTCAGGTGCTAGAATATATTTACATCAAGAAGGGACAGTTTGACCCTATTCACTTAGCACACAGAGACTGAGATAATTTTTGTTAATAAAACAGTGCTCCTCTGCCCTTGAATTGCTCAATTGCTCTTGATCACAAGGAAATTCCTGTCTATAGATGTCTTAAATTCTTCCCAAGATAGAATTTGAATTTATGTAACTTTCATAAGATTTTCTGTCTAACAAGATAATGACTTGGAGTGTCCTTTGAAATAAGAAGTCTTCTCCAGAGGGCTGCTGGGCACTGGAACAGGTTCCCGAGGGCAGTGGTCAGAGCACCAAGCTGCATTTGGACAATGCTCTCAAACAGAGGGTTTAAACTTTGGGGAAGTTCTGTGTGGAGACTGGAGTTGGATTCAATCAGTGATCCTTGCAGGTCTCTTCCATATCAGGATATTCTATGATGCCAGGTAGTTTCATTTACCAGAAAAATCTAAAGTTGTCGGAGCAGACTCTTTAAATTCCTTTGATTTTCAGTCCTGTATGCTGCCACAACTTTGCACTATACCAAAAACATCATTAAGAAAGCAATGAAAACATCACTCACAGGCAAAGCAATTACAATTACTATTTAAAAAAACAAGCGACAACAACAAAAAACAACTTGGTTTTTCAGAGAGAGATAAGATAGATAATAAATCATGTGGAAGTCTGGTGTTCTGAAGTTAGTAGCAAGCTGATTGCAGAAATGTATGACAAGCTACAGAATCTCATGTAGAGAACTAGAGGTTTTTGCTGATGCGTTTAAACATCAAACAAAATGTTTTACACAAGAACAAAACCTTAAGAAAGAAATGGATCTGAGTGCTGCTGAGACAGAGCTAGAGAAGTGAGGAGGGGAAGGCAGAGCAAGATAATATGTAGATTAGGTTAGAATGAAACAAGCTCCAAATTACAGCATCTTTAACAATAAGGTAAATTACAGGAATAGGTCTTAGGCTAACATTACCTGCATGGAGTTTTTTTGCTAGGAAGAAGTTGAACAGTACATTTTGAAACATTCCACAGGAACATTTGTTCTGTTTACACCAGGAGTTACATAAAAATTGTACTTGGGTAGTACACAGCTCCACCAGAAAACAGTAACCTTAAAAATCACATGGGTACTGTCCCTCAATAATTAGCATACGTTAAATCTTTGAACATACACCTAGTGATACTGCCTACATCGATGCATTTTTTACTGAGCTGATAAAGGACAAGCACTGTTAAACATCACTTAAAATGCAGGAAAAGTGGCAAAAGCAAGGACTGTGAATTAAAATATACTGATAACATTATCCAGATAACTGAATTAGAATGTGACTAAGATAAAGGAAGAAAACAACCCCTGCACATGGAATCTAGGAAGAATATACTTGTAGTCGATATCTCCATTTTCTGACTCACACACAAACAGCTCAAACACTGAGTAACAAAACATCCTTCAAGCACTCTGTTAATGTATTTGCAGCTGGACTTGATTTTCAAGCTCTTTTCCAATCTGAGCAATTCTACGACTATATGATTAAGACAGCATTAAACTACAGTTTCACCTAGTGATTTATTGGGGGAGGAAGAAGGAGGGGAGGGAAACATAGACTAGACTCTTTCAAGTG
The DNA here is from genome assembly GCF_054131305.1 of Coturnix japonica. Lineage (NCBI taxonomy): Eukaryota > Metazoa > Chordata > Aves > Galliformes > Phasianidae > Coturnix > Coturnix japonica. The sequence continues at coordinate 131,308,370 of NC_140663.1, forward strand.
CTGGGCTAACTGTACTTAATTTCCTAAGGTCAAATGGTGTCACAGAACAAGTTGATAAGGGAGCATGCAAAAGAAATAAGACCCAGTCGCCTTCTGTGTCTCTCCTGCATTCATGGATTTTCTCCAGTTGGCAAAAAGAATGAAATCCAAGCCTTCAGCATGAACTTGACCTGCCAAAGTTCAGCCCTACAGTAAACACATTCTCTCTTCTTCAGAAGCACTATACTCTCACCTGAAGAGTTTAGTTATAAGATACATACAGGGGTGGCAGAGACCTCTGAAGACCATCCAGTCCAAACCCCTTTCTAAAGCAGGTTCCCTACAGTAGGTTACAAAGGGAAGTCTCCAGGTAAGTTCTGAATATCTCCATAAAAGGAGACTCCACAACCTCTTTGGGCAGCTTCTCCCAGTGCTCTGTAACCCTCACAGTAAAGAATCACAGAAGACTTACCATTTTGATCTGTACTTAGAAATATTTTTACAGTGACACACAAGATAGATATTATAGCTATCTATCTATATTCATGCATACCAACACCAAGAAGAAACTCAAAGAAAGATCTGTAAGAAAGCAGATTTGCAACTTGCTCTGCAACTGTAAAAGCTTACTGGATAGAAGTTACATCACTATGGGAAAACCTCAAAATGTAGCCCTGTGAACTCATCTGGGTATCTCTAACGGCCCAGAGAACCCCAGATCTCCTTTAGCTTGTACTTCTAAGGGACTGTAAAGCCTCATAGTTTTTACTGAGCTACTGATGTCTTGTAGTCAAAGTCCTGGTCTTGTAAACATTGCAGAGAGCTCCATGGAAACATACTCAATCTTGAATCAGAGAACAGTCCCCAAATTCCAGGTGACATCACTTCAGTATTTCGTTTCCATCCATCTATTTCTATTTCATTCCAATCCATTGCAGCCTAAGGACCCTGAAAGGAAAGGATCAGAGAGGGAAATTTAACCATTCCCTTGACCTTCCAGAAGTCAGATGTAACCTGCGCCTTTTAGAAAACATAAATCAAAGTACTATCCTAGAAAATCCTCTTATCTAAACTACCTAGTTAATTTTTCCTGTCTTCATGCCTGCCTATGAAGGTGGTTGTCATGGTTTAATAATTTTGTAATTTTTGCTATCAGTATTCCACATCATAACATCATATTAAGCATGAATAATTTTACTGAATCTGCAACTTACAGAAGAAGACTACATCTCCCAGGGAACAACACGATAGGTCACGGGACCTGGACTCTATATTAACTCTGTCGCAGAACAGACTGACGTCTTTCGAGTTCTGGCGTTCAGGGGAGTGTGTGGGAGCCTTCAGCCGTTCGCCTAGATTTACAGTAGGCCTCTCGGTTACGGGACTCATTCTCTCTCCTATTTTGCTTGATTCGTTAGCTCAATTTTCAATTATATTGTATTATATTGTGTTATCCTGTATTTCGATATAGTATTTAGTAAATAAGTGTGCCTCCTTAGATCGTTGCCGCTGTTTTCTTTTCCTAATTAACTTTTTCCTTTCGGCCTAGGGCCCCTCCGGGGCCTACGGCCCCCTGTCACGGACGCAGGTGGATTTTTAGTTCAAACCGTGACAGTGGTGGTGATCAGTCACTCTAAGCTCAACCTGCTGAAGTGATGGCAAGGATAAGGTATATTATATAGATTAATCCGATATATTGCATTAGTGTAATATAATGCTTGAAACTTCATACTTGGAAATGTAGAAATACAAAACTGCTACCCACGAGCAGCCTAATCTCAGCCAAGAGACGAAATGCCCTTAGTACAGAGTGCAAGGAGATGAGAACAGGAGAGGGCTATGCCCTCTAGTAGCGGATTTATCCAGGTTTTAGAGGTGCATTCTCAACATGAAACTCATGTTACTGATATCACAGCCTCATACAAGTCACAGGTCATCTAAAACCATTAGAAAGCTGAAAATAGAAGTACTGTGGTCAGACTATCTCATGAATACATAATGAATTCAAATGTACCCATTACTTATTACATAACCATGTTTGTCTGTCATTGAAAATATCTGCAGGCCTATGTTCAGCATCTACATAATTGCTGATAATAACAAAATGATTTCCCGTTGACTGCAAAAGTAGGCTATTTTCTATGTTATGTTGCATAGGAAGGCTTCCAGGTGAGTCTTGAATATCCCCAGAGATTACGTAGACCTTCTGTGCAGTATTTTTTAGTGTTCTGTATGCCTCAAAGAAGCTTTTCCTCATGCTCATATGAAACTTACTGTGTTCGTCACAACCCATCTGGTCCTTTACAGTGTTCCAGTGTGTGCCTGTTGCCCCTTATTCAGAAGTTCCCTGCCTTTCTTGAACTGAGAAGCCCAGAACTGGACACAGTACTCCAGATGTAGGGGCAGAGCAGAGTGGGAGGATCACCTCCCTTGACCTGTTGATCACACTCTTTGTAATGAGCCCCAGGATACCACTGATCCTCTTGACCGCAAGGGCACACTGCTTGCTCATGGCCAATGTGTAGCCCACCTGAACACCCAGGCCCTTCTCTACAGAGCTCCTCTCCATCAGTACCTGTCCTGACGTGTGCAAATATTCCTCCTCAGGTGTAGGATTTTACACTTGCCTTCATAACGTTCTTCTCTACACAGTTTTCCAGCCTGCCCAGGTCAAAAATGAGAGAAGGGAAAGCAAGTGATAGTAAATGAGTCACTTATACGTAATATAAGTAGGTTGACTTTTTAACCAGCACTGCTAATTGCGAAGCCCAAATAACCTTTTAGCATTTTAAGCACTCAGAGAGCAGAGAAATTGAGTTCTGGGCCTTCTTTAGAAAAAGTCAAATTCACTCCTTGCACATATCTGTCAATTCTACAGAATTAATTGGATCCTCTCCCTTCCACCACCATTAAAGATGGGCCAGAAGAAAATAACGACTGTAAGGTTTGTGTCCAGAAGAAAAAACAAGCAAGTAAAAGCAAAGCTAGAAACTGGACACTCAGTTGTGAATAGTCATGGTTGGGTCTGGTACCAGAGTGTTTTTCCTATCTTACAGAAAAGTCTTTGAAGTCAGGGGAAAAGGGTCTGCAGTGAAAGGAGAAGATGAAAGTAAGAAGTGTCCTTAGAAGTAACCCAGGAAATGGAAACAAGATACTAAGTCACTCCCTCATCCCTGCTTAACTTCTTAACTTCTAAGTTACAGGGTTAGGCTGCTTCTCACTTGCTTCAATTCCAACCATGTCCCATTTAAGGCATCTTTCTGGATGTCACCCAGACTTGAAATGATGACAGGAATCACCATCAACGAGGGCATCTGTTGAGCAGGGGAAGAGAAGGAGCATGACTGTTATAAAGCTATGGAAGATATGTGAAGGTTACCAGGTCAGCATTTTCTCAGATATTTATGGATTAAAAACTGGGCCCCAGCCAAGTAAAGTGAGACGGTGAAGTGTCAAGGACAAGCTGCAAACTTGCTCTTCTCCTTTTGTCTCAGAGATAAAATTACTTTGGGATGAACGTAAATAATATAAATCTTGCAAAGTAATTTCAGGTCCTAAAAAACAAAGACAGCAGTGGTACAATCTGATCTCAGAAAAGTTTGGCAAAGGAGAGTAAAAGCTAGTGAGAAAAAGAAGTCATGAGAGGAAGGAAAAGAGACAGTAATGATGCAGGTGTGCTGGAGAACTGATTGGATGAAAGGACCAGGAAAGATAAGACCAGGTGAGGATCTACCTGTAAATTGGAACCTGGTACTAATGGTAACCATGAGCTATGATAAGGAGTTCTATTCTAGAGATATTGTGAGAAGACAGTTGAGATAACAGAACCTTGTGAGGGAATGGCAGTGAATAAAAGAAGAATGGGGTAGTGGAACAGCAAATACAAAGAGCTCAGACACTGAACCAGAGCAAGAATCCTAAGAAAGAGTCTGAGACTGGATGGGCAAAGTGAATGAAATGGAAATAGAGAATGTAGCAGAAGAAAAAGATGGAGACAAGAAAGGTACAGGCTGAGGGGACTGAAGCAGTAATTCTCCATGCAGTAAGTTCAATGCATTTTCCTCCAGAATCTGGAAGGGAACTTGATATGCTAAAGTCTACTGTTGGATAAAACTGTGACTGTAAAGATGTGCTATTTTCCACTGGTATCTCTTCATCCTCTTTAACAAGAGTTGCTAGAAGCGGGCATCCTGCTATTGCTATCAGCAGTTTGTTGTCTAAAAGAAATACATTTCTGCTTTTGATTTAAAGATTTTGTGCTACCAATTTTGCATAAATCAATCTGATGTCCCAGAACTCCATTATTTTAAAAATTCAAAAGCTTAAGTAATTACATGCAGACCCACTGCTCCTTGCCCTAAATCCAGCATGAAGAAAGTATCAGTATTAGAAAGCCAAACCTGCAGAAGCATAGCAATACCTGTGCAACTGGAACTGAGCCTTCTTGTGTACAATGTAATAAGAGTCATCAATATTGCAGTCTTTAATGGTCTGATCTTTAATATTAATACTTCTAAATATTTCTTACCCCAATCATGCCTCATCACACGTAGGATCAACTTGAGCTTTCCATTCAAGTCAGGATTATGCAATAGGAAAAGGAAATGTATTAAAGTAATTCTCCAGATTAAGGCATGCAAAACAGGGATTTTGTAACTGCGGTCTTTACCAAACTCTATCAGCCACTTTCTTGTGTGACATCAGCTTTCCAGAGAAGATCATGATTTTGGGTGCTTAATTTTCTTAGCCCTTCAGTTGTAAGGTATATGAAGACTTAGAAAAAGGGAAACAAAAAGCCATCCAGACAGCAACAGAAAGCTTCTGGAAGAGAGGGATTCCCCTGTCTTTTCTCTGCCCTCCCCAGCCTTCTCAGACTTAATACAAGAAATTTAAAAGCCATGTGTATATGAAGCAGTTGTTCTAGCAACACTAATGTTTTGGTGGCAATTTTGCTTTACACTTCATTGCAGTTCAATCAAATCTCTTCCACTCCTGACGTTTCAGGATCTTGAAAATGAGCAGCTTAAGATCTACTTAGGAATAAAGAAATAAATGCATAAAGCTGCTAACAGTCCCTGTTAAGATCAGCTGTGAGGCCATCTACACAGTAACTGGGCTTGTAATGACTGATCCTGCCTGTCACTCCACAAACAAACTTATTCTGAATAGCTCGATCATAGCCACAGCTTCATTCCCTGGAACTAGTCACAGGCAAATAGCTGAGGCAAGTTGCCAGACATGGTTAGGAAATCACTATACCAAAGAATGCTGGCATATCAGATATTTACTACATAGCTAGAATATTACAACAGCGCTATCTATTGCATTTTCTCTACAAGTGCCATAAACACAATTCTTCAGGAGAAATAAGTAAGATAGCTCACTGTCAGCAAGGTGCCTTGTTCCTTCTACTTAACAAAATTCCTAAGCATGGCAAGAAAAGACGGTGAAATAATAAACATTTTACCTCCTGCTTGTCTTTCTAATTTTCTTCTCTGTTCATTATGCAGGTGATTATGTTGTAACGATGTCAAATCCATACTAAGCCAGACGACCACGGACAGACAAACACAAGCCTGCCAACCTGCTAAAAACAGATAAAACTGCTTTACGTCCTCTTTCCCAACAGACACACAGCGTTTACATTTGTTCCACTATAAGTTACTTGTATTAAGATACACAAATATGAATATCACAGCATTTAAGAGCCAGAAGTAAGTAAGTTTAGCTGTTCTACTCTCAAAAGAGAGGAAAATCTAACTTTAAAACTGTTTTATGAATAGTTAAAAATTAGAATCAGTTCAAATCAAGATTAGAAGGCTTAAAATTGTTTGAAGGGGAGGCAGCAAAAACGTCTGAAGAAAAAACTGCACCAGCTCATGTAGTTTGATCTAGCCTGGAAGGAAAGGGAATAACCAATTAGTAAAAGTGTTACAGTAGCATAAGTAGGAAGCAGGAGCTGTTAAAAACACACAAAACAGAACATGTATGTGCAAGTGTACAGATACAGAGAAAAATGTAACAGGGAAAACATGACAGGACAAAATTTAAACAAGAAGCAGCAACATAGTGTGGTATAAAAAGAAAAGAACAGTGCAATGCTCAGGATCTGCAGAAAAACAGACAACCAGTGTTCTCAAATTCTTGGTGTTTTATTATCAAAGCACTGTGTTTACTGGGGCAATAATAATAATAATAATAATAATCAGTGCTCTGATAATTTGTAAAGGTCTTACAATCTAGTGTGGAAATTTAACTGTTGTTTTTGGTAGGGTTTTTTTGGAAGGAATGGTTGCAGGGACTGTACAGTTAATAGCACACAGATACCAAAACTCCCAAATGATGCAAATAAACGAGGCAAAAGATGAAGGACTCTGTTGATTTAATAAATAAAGAAGTGAAACCTTAGTGAAACCTTAGGGGCTGGATATCAAGGAAACATTCTTTCAGTGCAAAGCCTCGGCCAGACTTCTCTCTCCAGACATAGGATGAAAATGAATAGCACAGAACAACCCTGTCTTGTTAGAGAAGATACACGATACACCGTTGACAGTACTCTACAAAAGGCAGAGGAGTTAAAACTTATCACAGCAGTGCCAGCAGCCATTAACCTATTTCAAGGGGAAAAGTATGTGAGCTGGCTTTTACACAGTACTGTAGCGCGTTAAATAAAAACATTGCTATTGCATTTATGTCCATCTACAATCTTTGCAATATTAACAACATTACGTGGGAAAACAGAGAAGGTAGACTGAGTAGAATTGAAAAGCACTGAGTCTATATTCAGAACACTAGTGGGATGTGAAGCAGTGTTAACAGACATTCACCAGCTTATCATCTACTTCAGAAATATAAAAAGACAACTTTTCTTCCTATTAGAAGATGCAAGTAATGGGTTAATTATGAGTCCTTCAGTATTCTGAAGTACAAGCAATGCTGCACTGTAAGATCAGTCACTTATAGGAAAACTTTTATTTTATTTATTTATTTATTTTAGTTCTGTGCACTCTTTTCCACTCCTGAAAATACCCTTTTGGTCAAACAGAACTACACAACCCATCTGACTTCAGCATATTAATTCAGTAGTACCACCAGCAGCTAAAAACACAAAGGTGCAGACCAGTTTCTGACTTATGCAATCAAAGGCAAATGATAGAAAATAATTAAAGTAAAACACACAGCAAGTCACATCGACTGTGTTTCAGTTATCATTACCTGAATCTCTGCTTGTATCTTCCCAATGACGGCACTCAAACAAAAATCCTTATCTGCCAAATTGTTTGCTTCGCAGTGAGCTGCCAGGCAGTTCCAGACAGAAAAGTTCTGAAGTGTGCATTACATATCGCCAACATCCCCACACCAGCAGCAGTAATAAATCCTGACAGCTGCAGCAGGAACCCAAAGTAGGCACAAGGCACCATGGCTCTCTTATGTAAGGGAACAGATCTCATAACAGCAGTAGGTACCTAGTCAGGGGAGCTCCAACCAAAAACATAACCCAACAGTTTTGGGTTCCAACCTCTCATTGTCACTAAATAGTAACTGAAGAGCAGGATGTAATTTGTCACAAAGTCTTCTTCCAAGCACAAAGGGCCAATTTAAACAGCAGGAGCGCATTTTGTGCATATGCAAACACATACTCACACAAAAGAACACAGAACTGCAGCAAGGCATAAAACCTACAGTCAAATGTTCAATTCAGAGAGCTGTCAATGTACATAAATATACACGCATCACTCCTCTTTTCATATACACAAGATGTAGACTTGCCCAACAGACTGCAACCACTTACTGCCATTGGAACAAACGGAGGTAACTTTAAGACCCCTCTTTGTGTATAATTCAATCTATTCAGGATAGAAACTACCTCTTACTTTACCACTTTTCAGCGAAACTGAATTCCAACCTCAGCTGGTGTTCCTAGGTGACACAGGATAATAATTTATTGTACAGGAACACTGAACAAGCCTTACAGAAATCAAAGATGTATTTTACCATACTTTTACACCTAGAAGCTATTAAACAAACCTAGGCCTCATCTACCTTTTAAGGTTAAAACAGCAACAGTCTGCAAAATAAAGCTGTAAACTGGCTGTGCAGACTGAGAATACACTTATAATATGACAATCTTTTACTAAAGTACTATCAGAGGGATAATTTTCATCCAGCAAACACTGTCCATTATGTATTATACTCTTTGCAGGGTATAATTTCAACCTTAGAAGGGCCAAATCCTACCCAGTTCACCTCAACCCTTCATTCTTTCAGGAAAGGCTGATGTTTCACAACTTGGCTGCATGGACTTTGACTTTCAGGCAACAAAATAGTGAGAAATTACAAAGAAATAATAACTGAGAGACCAAAAAGCAAAAAGGACTAAAATGTAATCTAAGAACATGTGAGTGATTGGCAGCAATCGCTGTTTTTCCATCTTAACCCACAGGAGCTATAAATAAGTTCTAGAATCAGAGAGAGAGGTGAGAAAAAAAAGAGTCTGGATCTAACAAATTATTTATCTCATAAAATAAGCTGACAGGAATACTGCAACCAGTGGATCTGTATGCTGGGTTGTTGAAGTGCTAGCAAGAAAATAGGTTTTCCAGGAAGAAGTTCCTGCACTTTAATTAAAACCTCCCCATGGATAATACTGAAGAAAGAAAGGGTGGGCCGGGAAGGGAAGCGTGGAGTAAGGGGTGGGGTGAAGGTTGACAGAATCCTGCTGTGTGGAGATACAAGAATAAAGAAGAAAAAAAAAAAAAAAGGGGGGGCCTGCATTAAAACAGCTACAGAGAGGACCAGCAGAAAGAGCAACTAATGTGGCAAAGGGTTTAGGCAGGAAAGCAAATGGAAATATTTCACACATACCTACATAAATGCTCTAAGGTGAAATCTAAGGGACTTGTAAGAAAAACTCCATACTACCTCTGAGCATCACTTATGGAAACAAATGCTGTCTATATCTATGCTCAAATAATTCCATATCTAGTAACATGTAACTTACATTCAGAACATGTAATCTAGAATTATAAACATATAACCTACAATTATCATTGCATGTCAGAATTTACTGTACTATTTTCCATGACATACTATGAGGGCTTATGTTGTACCACAAATGATTCAATAATCAACATCAATTTGAGCAAGCATGAGGCAGAAAATAAGGGAAAAAGAACTAATTGAATTTATTTTCTTTCTCTCAATACCTAGAAATAAACCAAGTAATTTACAAGGTTTTACGTAAGTTCTGAAGTTCAGGGAGCAACAGGTTGCATGTGATTTTAACAGCTATTTTTTCTCAGTGAGAATGCAAATGAATAGGTACAATTTTGGGCCTAATCTTAAAATAAAGTAACATCAAGTCCAGTGTAGAGCTTTTTTGAGCAATTGTGACAAAAGTGTTTTTTTTTCCTTGTTTAAAATCCCTATTTAAATTCTGAACACAAAGACAGTTCATGACAAATGTATGATTAATAAAGATAATTTATTGCTTTTATACAAAAAAATCATTACAATGCTTACAGAGTTTAAGTAATAAAGCCCATTTACATAGCCTGTCTTTTTATGACTTCTTTTCTTCAAGACCTCCTCTTTTTTCTTCCTCCCTTACTCCGTGCTTTTTGTTTTCTGCCCTTAAATACAGGTTTGGCAGTCACCAAAATCATGTTTCCCAGTTCTTCATCCTCACCACTTGAGCTACTGCAGCTCTTTTTGTGGTCTGCTGTCTTTGTTTTAGAGGCAATCTTTCTTCTTTTGCTCTTGTCTAAATCTCGGTTTTCTGATTCTTCTGCTGAGGAGTCACTAGAAGTTTCTGAAAGATGCAAATTTCCAACAAAACCACCTCCAAATAAACAATCTTTTCTGGAATCTGAACGCCTTTTTTTCTTTCCACTTTGGATTTCTGTCACCGCAGTTTGATGATCTGAAGTACTTCCCCCTTTCATTTCCTCGTGCTGTGTAAGTTCTTTCTCCATAACAGCTGTAGCCTCTAAAACTTCATCATTTTCCTTTCTCTTCAGACAACTCACAGCTCTACGTAGTCTCTGGCTTTTAATAGCTTGTTTTTCATGTTGTTCTAATCTGAAGAATGAATCAATTCGAAGCTGAGTCTATAAAAAATAAAATAGTGAAACAGCATTGGATGTTTTTGTGACAGAAATTCGGTTGTTACCTAAGTTATAGTATAACGCGCTATAAATTAAAGCAGGATAAAGACTAATGAAATCAGAATGCACATAGATAGTAAAATGCATTATTCCAGTAATAACTGCACTTTATAATAAATTAATGCAATGAAAACTTTGATAGAAACTAAATAATGGGCAAAACGAGTGAACTTTTTAATAACATTGTGCACACAATTTTACTTAGAAACACAATTCTATTTTAAACCCTAATACAGAGAATCTCTGTAGTGCTCTTAAGTTTGTCCTTGCAAAACCATGGTTAGCTGCCAGCTGTTAAGCCAATAGAATGTTTACTAAGAAGATACTGTTATTGCACTTTGTATCTGCATATGCTACTGCAACAAATGCTGTCATTTGAATGGAGTTATTGTATCACATGCTGCTACAGGTTTGAGAGTAGAACTAGAAGTAGTCAGACAATGGATCTGTGTTAACTACAGCTAGGCTTGCCGTACAGACTACGCTAGTCTCTTTACTATCCCTAAAATTGGCTGACACAGATGCTTCCAAAGGTTGCTCTGGTCAGCCTGAAAGTATATGAATTTAACCTGTTTTGTGGTACTTTTCACTCCTTTGACTGACAGAGAGAGCCTAGAATACTGGTATAGATTACATCTATACATCTAGTGATAGAACTAGAGGGAATGGTTTTAAGCTGCGCCAAGGGAGATTCAGGCTGGACATTAGGAAGTATTACTTCTTGGAAAGGGCAGTCAGGCATTGGAATGCACTGCCCAGGGAGGTGGTGGAGTCACCGACCATGGGAGTGTTCAAGAAACGTTTGGATGTTGTGTTAAGGAATATGATTTAGCCAGGAAGTATTGATAATGGTTGGACTAGATGATCTTCTAGGTCTTTTCCAACCTTGATAATTCCGTGATACTGTGATCTCACGGACAACAAAAGGAGCCGAAGTAAACTGTTTTACAATTGTCTTTCAGAGTATCACAGTATGCATCACTGCTCACTTTTAATCTGTACGAAAGTTCACAGCACATTTATTGGTAAAGAACAATAATATCATTCAAGGGCTCTTGATAAATGGTTCATTCTGCAGTGCTCCTTAAAGAATGAGTGTGGTACCCAATGGTCCTTTTCACTTTACTAAAATGTTAGGAGCATTCTTATGAATCAGTTCAAGAGACAAGATAATGTCTTCTAAAAGCACTAAATGTACTGGACGTACTTGTAGCTCTACTTACATCCAGCACAAAACTGCAACCTGGAAATCTGGGTAGGTACGTGATAAAGCTTCATATCAGCTACTAAAATTATGAGTACTGAAATTAAGAAGAATGCCTCACAATAAACCCAATCCAAAAGAAATAAAATCTATAGAATCATTTAAAGATTTTAAAATATAAATATACTGTAAGATAAAAAACATCCAAATCCCAGTTTCTGAGAAATGGATACTATAGATGATAGCTTTGCTGTTTATTTCAAGATGCTTCTCTTACAGTTTTCCAGCCAGCCTTAAGGTATACATGGCTCTGTACTGTACCTGTTGCAAGTTCAGCTGTTTCATCACAGGCAAAAGGATTTCATCTGTCTTTGTCCTATTCCAGCCAAAGTGATCTTTACAGAATATGCAGAAAGTTAAGGAACATTTCAAAATGGCTACTGCTACTATTTTGTAATCACAAAATACAAATTCCTCAAATAACCAATGCCTAGAAGAAAGTTTCTTCAGAGACCTTACTACTGCAAAAACAGAAAATATGTTAAGTTATTAAAGCCAAGCTATGTGGATGATTCTAGTATTATGCTATGTATTTTCATTATGACATTACATCTCTGTTAGTTACAGAACTCTAGTATCAGCATTTCCAAAAGCATGTCTTCATAAAGAAAAAGTGCATTTTGGCTACGCAGCACTGTCATAAAACACAACATCCATAAATAAACTTTATTTTTACATTTACAAACACTGGAATTTTGTTTTACTCTTTAATACATTATTAGCTCTATATGCATTGCCATCTACTTTTCAGCAATCCACTGCAGCTCAAGCTGCAATAGTAGCAAGAAATGGCATTTTATATATATATATATATATATATATATATATATATATATAACTTCTTTACAGAAAGGGTAGTTAGGTACTGGAATAGGCTCCCCAGGGAGGTGGTTGAATCGCCATCCCTGGTTGTGTTTAAGAGACGTTTGGATGAGGTGCTCAGGGATATGATTTAGTGTAGGGTTTTAAAGAGTTAGGGTACTGGTTAGGCTGTGGTTGGACTTGATGATCTTCAAGGTCTTTTCCAACCTGGGTAATTCTATGATTCTATGATTATGATCTGAGTTTTTTTAGCTAGCAATTCCCATCTTATAGTTAAAGGATATTCTCTAATCTGCTCTACATCAGGCTTCCCCCAGGTGAATGAGCCCCTTGTCTCATCCACCACAGGCTTCAGGTATGCTTCTGCCACTGCTGGATTTGGGAAACCTGAAGAAAGCTGCAGCTCCCGCAATTTCTTCTTGACTCTGGTATCACGTGGATTAGGTCTGATTCTCTTATTCTTCTGAGCCTCATTCCACCACTCACTGAAAAACAGAGACAAATATTCACTGGTTCCCGTAAAATGTAACTTGAAATGCCAGGAGTCACTGTACTACCTTAAATGGCTTTAATCGGACTTCCTACTTCAGCTACTGCATGGTATGAGGTAGGAGATCTTCAAATAAAAATGGCCAAAGGGGCATAAGAATCTGGTAGCAAACATCATCATCCTGAAGAAGCCAAATGAAAGGACACCCCACATGTAACAATCATTTTTTGAGTTTGTTTTTTGTTTTTTTTAAATAAATAACAAAGTTAGAAAACAAACAAAACAAGAAAACAAAACAAAAAAAACCCACACACACACAAAAAACCCACCAACTTCTAACCACACTGAGCAACCTGGTTTAGTGAATTGAAAAGGATCACAATGATCATCCAGTTTCAACCTCCCTGCAGGGCTGCCAACCACCAGACCAGGCTGCCCAGAGCCACATCCAACCCTGGCCTTGAATGCTTCCAGGGATGGAAAGTGCCCCTGTGCACAGCACTTTATTATCTTTACAGATTATCTTTACAGCCCCTTCCAACAAAGAAACAACATTCTAGATTCTGTGATCCTCACAACTGCCAACACAATTAGCTTGCCACTCTTCAGACTTCGTTCTTCCCCACAGCCTACCTGTCTTGTCTCTTTCCAGGTCATCCATTCCTCACTCATCAAGTCTCTTTTCTCTATGGGCAAGCTACAGCACCTTCTCACATACTCAGGGAGAAACAACCTTGACTCCACTAGGGATCCAGCTCTGCAGTGAACTCAGAGGCAGTTGCACAGTTTTAAAGCTGTTCTATTGTCTTCACTAGTCTTGCTGCATCAACACACCGTTTTGATTACCTGCCATTTCAAGTACCGATACAAGGGAGTTACATATTTTATAGTTAAGTTAGCCTCCTTGATGATGGTCAAATGTTTTGTTGTATACTTAAGTAGCAGAAAGTATATTCACTAACACTGATATTACAGAAATATAAGAAAGAAAAACAACAAAATCCAGCAAAACATACGCGAATTTTATGAGAGGTTCCAAACCACGTCCAGGAAACTCATTTAAGATCTCCATTGCAGTTACAAAGCCAACATTTGGGATTCCCTCAGTGTAGTCACTTCCAAGCAAGTATGCCAAATTAATTAACTTGCTTCGATCCAACCCTGTAAAAGAAAGCGTATAAACCAATTACAGCCACTGGATTCCTCATATGATCTCTTACAAATTAAAAATACTATTAAATACAAATTAAAAATACAAACAACAAAAGAAATATGCATGCATTAACATCTGGATTTGCTAGATTATATATAGCATATTATATATATATATTATATATATACACAATATATATTATATTATTATATACAGCAGTGTTAACACACTACTGCTACCTCAAACACCACAGCTGTATTTGCTACCTAAGCACAGTTTAGCGTATCTTGCCAAAATTAAATTGTTATAATGTAGAAACTCAGATTTCCCCGATGGTCTTCAAGCAGAGAGATTATTTTACATATATTTTTCGATGTATTTACATACATACATTTTGCCATCCTTTTCTCATCTAATGCTGACCTGGATTTAATAACTGGCAATAAAAACAGCAATCCAACTGAATGTCTTTAGAGACTTCAGAATGCTGCATTTTATGCATATGTTATCTGTTTCTGTAGGAAATCCAACTTCAGAAATATACATGGCAAAAGTGTCTTATCAAAAATTGTATCTACAATGACTGGTCCTTACCCAGCTGGTTTTGAAAATCAACATACTGGTAATATTCCACGTATTTGTTTTGACTGAAGAAATTTTTATAAACATGTCGTGCACCAAATAACCAAACATCACTATCATCAGTGATTGTCCCAGAGGTCTGATCAGTGAGGTCTAATATAGCACACTGTGCCTCTGCTTCCATAGGAGCTTCAATGTACGGGATGCCGAATAGGCGGAGAAGCTCCTGTAGGATGAAGACAAAACAGTTACAATTTCATCTGAAAAATGGATTGTAATATACTAGTATGTGACTCAAAAAAGCTAAATTCACACTTAGAAGGTATCTAATATTTCACAGCAAATCTTAATTTCCACTAAAAGGTACTAGGCACAGTTAAGTCAAGGCAAAAGTCCCACTTACTCAACTCAGATAGATAGTGCTACGCAAGTCAAGCACTGCTGGTTCACACTATTACTACAGAGACTGAGAATTTCCTATTTAATAATATTAAAAAAAAAAAAAAAAAAAGCATTTTTCTTTCTATAACTGCTACTTCCACATGGACAAAACTCCATGTATTACAATTACATTTATGCAAATTCCATGAAAAAAAATGGTGTAGGTTTAAAAAAGAAAAATTAGTCATCAACTTGGCTCACAAAAGTAGTAGAAACTACATGAGAAATGTGTATCAAGCAACTAATAGCAAGCAGGCTATGCATTCTGTGAGGATAACATGTTGATATATGTATTTTGATATACTTAACACTATCTGCTTTTATATAATGCATTATTTAACCTCATATAAATAATCCACACACTAGGTTTACATGTGAGTGCTAGTTACATAGTTCTGGATTACTTCACCTCTATACTTTCCATTTATACCACTGCTCCCAACTGAGATGTAATAATCACTGCAAAACCTAAGCCCTAAATTATTTAGCATATATTTGGTAAATGTATATATATATATATATGCACATATATATACACATGCATCTATGTACCACATATATGTGCAGTAGCACTATGTGGCATGTAATATTACAATCTATTGTCCTTTAAAAAATCCGAACAAACAATGTGAGTAGGAAAGAAAAAAATCCATCACTTTATAACCATACTAATTGACCCTTCTTTACAAAGAAAATACAAGTGTTTGTATATGTTTCAGAAATTATTTAATTTTATTATATCATAGATACCATCACTAGTCTGCTATATTGTATCAGCTCAGAGATACTGTATTCAAGTAGTCTTTGTATTATGCTGGATTATCCTTTCAATGTGAATAATCAAACAGAGGCTGCAGGCTTCCACAAATATTACTGGTGTGATTCCTTAAAAAGATCACAGTGATCCACACTTAAAAATCTTGTGCTTAAAAAAATGTTGATTTACTCATAATTTTATTATTACAGTGTTATACCATTTACTTAAAATTCTTGGTACTGAAGATTCATTTCAGAACTTTAAATATTTTAAAATCAAGCAGACTGAAGAAAATAAAATCCTAAAATAAAGAAAACATTGGACTGCAGGGGTAGGAGGGCATGTCGTATACTGTATCAAGTTGAAATGATTCAATGAGTTACCTGGCTTTCCAAGAACATTTGCCCTGTTACAGAAGAAGCAACACGCTCCTGCTGCTGTTTTTGAGACTGAAGCACTTCCTGCTCAGCAGAAAGATCATTTTCTAAATCTTCTAGTTCTTCCTGAAAAATAAAACAAGTTTTTGGTAATTTCAACCACGTTATACTTTACCTAAGAATAACTATGTCCACAACTAGTAGTACAAGCTCACATCAGGTATTTCATGTAAGGAAACTGAGAGCCTCTTTTATGCAGTAAATTATAAGATCATACGTAGATCTCCTCATCAGAGTGCTAAAAACTTACTGTTCCCCTGGTTTCAGATATGGTTTAACAGTCACCTTTAAAAAATGCCCCTACAAAATTTAATTAAATAGGTGAAAGTTATGAAACAGTAATAAGATCCTTAATGCTTTTTCCTTTGAAAAGTATCTTGAGACAGACCACTTCAAGACCAGCTTAAAACAAATATCAAAGTTACCAAACTGATGTCTTGCCACTCATTTTCTGCATCTTTAATGTTATCTTCTTCTTCAGCACCCTGACTGTTTGTCAGCTGCACTTCATCAGACTCATTCAGCAAGTTCTTTGTGATAGTATCATGTCCATCTTCCTCTGCTTCAGAAAGTGCTGTCTTATCACCCAGTCTCTCATCATACTCAGTAGGAAATGCATCCTCATTACTGATTACAGCGTCCACTTCAATGAAGCTTCCTATAAAGGGAGAACAAAGAGCTCAGCTTCTTGCTGTCTGCTTAAAAAGATGTGTTTTTTTGTTTGTTTTTTTTTTGTTTGGGCAGTGAGTTTGTCTGGACTTTGTTTTGTTTTGGGGTTGGGTTTGCTGGTTTGGTTGTTCTGTTGGTTTTGCTACATGAAATAAACAGATACAAGAATTGTGAAACAAACAAACAAACAAAAGTAATTAACCATCCATATCTAAGTTAATCAAGTTCAAGGTACAGGAAAACAATCTTCCCTGCTTTTCCATACTGTGTACCCAGGCACAGCACTACTGGGAAAATACAGGTCTGATTTTCTTTCCAATTCCAGTGTGTGTAGTAATAGATGGGTTTAAAAGTATTTCTTACAAGGAAAGAAAGGTTAAATTCAATTGACTTCAAATACAGCAAGGCTTTATCTTCTTATCTTTTCACTCAATTAAAATGCACATACCATCAGAATCACTGTCTTCAGACTGTGAAGGCCCTTCTTCTTCCTCCTTAGGACCTTCTGTTGCTGTAAGAATTTCATTTTCCTTTTGTACCTCAGATGTATTCTCTTCTGTTTGTGAATGAACTTCCTCTATAATTTCACAAGTTTTCAAGTTTTCCTCAGTTTGAGAAAATCCTGCTGTTTCACCACGAATCAAAGACACTATACTAGTTTGTGAAGGGGAACAGCTTGGGTTCTGAATGCACAAGTTCACGTTGTTATCTTCCAAACAAGTTGAGTCTATTTTTGAACCATTTACTTCTGTTTCTACAACCTCTTTTCCTCTTCTAGTATCGTCAACAAAAGAGTAATTTTTATCCGTGGACATACTGGTGCCTGTGGGTGTAATATGATTTTTTCCCAACTCCTGACTCTTTTGTCCAAATACAATGTCTTGCGTAATCGCTTGGTTTGAAGAATGAACTGTAGATGTAAGTATTTCTTTATCCTCCTTAAC
The DNA here is from genome assembly GCF_054131305.1 of Coturnix japonica. Lineage (NCBI taxonomy): Eukaryota > Metazoa > Chordata > Aves > Galliformes > Phasianidae > Coturnix > Coturnix japonica. Next base: position 131,326,074 of record NC_140663.1, read on the forward strand.
TTCAGGAATCTGATCTTCCTCATCTGAGCTACTAAGAAGAAAATCCTTTGCTTCTGACCTTTCTGTTTGCACTCTATCAGTTCTAACAGTAACAACTTCCTCCTTTTCGTCATCATCATTCAGAGCTTGCTGAATTGCCCGCAGCGTTCTTGGAGACACGCTGCCTTCTTCCATTACAGACTGTGTCACCTTCACTCGTTCTTTATCTCCAAGTTCTTCTTCTGAGCTGCTTTCCACCATTGCCGCCTGGATAGCAAGCAGTGTCTGGGGAGAGGGTGGTGCTGTTACTACACTGTTATCTTTCTCTGTCTGCAACTTGTCAGATGCAATTAATTTCGCATTAGCTGGAGATTCATTTATTTTATTCAATTCAGACCTTTCTGATGAGGGTCCTGCAGTAGCTTCCAAGTCTTTACTAGTATCTCCTTTTGTTTGAAAACCTGAAAAAAATAGGTTTGTTTAAGATAAACAGTCAATTTTTACAGTTTTCTACATTTTCCAATCACAGTTAATTATCTCTAACAGTACTGTAAATTTCACTACATACAGCTGTAAACAATATTCAGGTCTTAAAACTGACAGCTACTGACTGCACAAGGTTTTATACAGTGAAAACCTGACATACCTTTTATTAAGATATAGTGAGAAGAGTCTTCAGAAATTATCCTCCTAGATTCCACTTCTTTCACAAAACCGCCTTCATTCTCATATTGTGTTTGGATTTGACCCGAGTGCTGCTGATTCATCTCTTTTTCTACATTTTCTATGCACCGACTGAGGTGACTTTTCTTAAGCAAACCCCTAATCTGGTACTGGGAAAAGTCACTGGAGTCCTTCATTAAAAAAATTTAACAGAAATCCAAGTCAATTTAAAACAAATGACACTAACAGCACCTTTTAAGCAAGTGCAATCACCATCCTCTGGAAAGCCTTTTAATAGACATATTTGCTTCTTTCTGTAGGTAACATTTGACATTTACTGACTGCTGCACTCACAAGTGACAATGCTATTACTGCTACAATACACAATAGAATTCTAAAAGATACCATTAAACAGTTCTGAATGCTGGTTAAGCACAGTGAGATCTAAATGATGTTATCAACAAAAGCAAGCTGGCTAACAGAATAGTCCGGATCTTAACAACAATGCAATTGTACCAGAATCCACATGTGGGTAGTTTTAAGCAGCTGCCCACCACGAAATGGTCCTTAGCTTGCACTGAGGCACAAGCTTTCATTCCATCTGGTACTGTACTTTAAAAATATTTGTGCTACAGAAAGCTATTCTATAAGTAGCACTGTAGGATTCCCCGCTCATCTGTGAATGGCTTCAGTATCACATCTGAGTTACAAACATGCAGGTCTTTTCCCAGTTGTGAATTCCCCTAACAATCCGGGGGTTTGTAATCCAAGCTGCACTCCTGCCTGATTTATCCACATTAGCAGCATGTTCCTTGAAACTGAAACACTGGGTATGATGCTGCTGAGGGGCGAGACACAGCATGCTTTCCTCATTCTTGCCAAACTGAGTTAGCTCTGCCAATTGTGGTAGGAATCAAGGGATAGGACACTGAATGCACACATGGGAAAGGATCTGTTAGGAGTCACTACTTCCTTGTTTTTCCTTCCCCCCTTATCATAACATTTCTCATTAAACAGAGTTGTGAGTAAAGCTCTCCAGATGTGATTCATGTGCAATAGAACCACTCCAATGGCTTGACACTATTTTAAATATTACCTCTGGCATTGCTTCAAATAATGTTCTTTTTCGTTTTGTAAGTTCCTTCAAATCACTCAAGATCTCATGTTTTACTTCTGGAGGCATCTTGTTAAAATCTTCTGAATCTATATCTATAGCATGAGGGTTTTCAAATAATTGTTCCTATTAAAAAAATGGAAAAAATATATACATTTATTTTGTATGACAGCCTAAGAATAGTGAAATATTTTCATCATACTTTCAAATTAAAATAAACAAAACAAACAAAAAAACTATATTATTATTACGAATCCCTATACTGTTTGATGCACACTATATAAACTACAACTTTAAAACCTGGTGTCATACTTTTTATAGAAATATATTCAGCATAAATCACAGAAGCAAGTCTTACAGCCTATCTAAAGAAACACCATACTTAAGTGATAGGATAGTTCATAATAACAAAGGAATTAGGATGCGTTTACCTGCAATAACTTTTTCTGGGTCATTCTTACTTCCCATTCTTTTTCTTCTTCCTCCTCTGAGCTAAAAATCACAGCAAGAAAAAAGATGTAGACATTTCCTCAAGTAAATGAAACTTGTATTTTAAGCAAAAGGATATCAGCCTTCCCTTCCTGACACTTAGAAGAAAAAAACAAACAAATCACACATAACAGCAAAGTACACACACACAGATAAAATGGCTTAGACTATAGAGGACTTTAGAGATCATCTAGTTACAACCCCACAGCTGTAGGCATGGTTGCCACACACTACATCAGGCTGCCCAGGAACCCGTTCAACCTGACTTTGATCATCTCCATAGATAAAGCAACCTCTCTGGGCAGCCTGTTCCTGTGCATCACCATCCTCTGAGTAAAAAATTTCCTCTTAACATCTAAGCTAAACCCCCTTTTAATTTAAAACCACGCCTCCTGTGCTGTCACTATTAGACCATTTAAAAAGTCGGTCCCACTCCTGCTTGCAAGCTCCCTTCATGTACTGGAAGGCTGCAATGAGGTCTCTCCAGAACCTTCTGCAAGCTAAATAAGCCCAGCTCCTCCAGACTATCTTCATAGGAAAGTGCTCTAGCCCTCTGATCATATTTGTGGCCCTCCTCCAAATCCATTCCAACAGCTCCATATCCCTCCTGTACTGGAGGCCCCAGGCCTGGACACAGTACTCTAGGTGGGGCTTCAAACAGGCAGATCAGTGGTGGACAATCACCTCCCTTGCCCTAATTTAAAATGTCAAATATTTAACAAATAAAAAGTCTACTTCCACTCATTGCATCTGCACCACTGGATGAGGGGACATGAACCAGCACCCAGCTGTCACACATCAGCCACCCACTTGGTCAGGTTCATTTCTCTCACAGATGTAGCCACAAAAAGTGAGGTAGAACTTTCAGCCCTTGACATGACTTTGGGGTAGAAATCTAATCAGCGGGCTGAAAGCTTGTTCTATTAGTTACTTTAAAATAAGTAACTAAATGACTTCTGGATCCAAGCTACAATCCAATCTGCCCAAAAAGAAACAAAATAAAACACAAACTGAAGATACATTACGTATTAAGGAATCACATCGGTCAAAAGTCTTCCAACAACTTCAAAAACAGTGTCTTACACTCTTATCTGAGTTTATTACAGTCATTTACAATATTTTTCTTAATCCTACCTACCTGTTCTTCTCTTCATCCTCTAAAGAAGGCAAGACATAAATATCATCAATTTCTTCTCTTCGAACTTGTGAAATACTGGGATAAACTTCACTGTATAGGGAAAAAGAAAAGATGACAATGATTTTTAGCTACATAAAACTTACCTGCCACATATAAACAAAGGCAAAATAATTTTTATTCCTGCCTTTTCCCTGTAAGAGCAGTTTTGATAGCTTGTCTCTTCAGAAATGTTCTCAAGAGTTTCTCTGCGGTTTTCCTGGAATCTCTGATGGCCAGTTCCTTTCTGTGTCTTCGCTTTGCCTGTGAACAATAAACACCAGTTAATTTTGCTGGATGCTGAAGATATGCATCAAGTGAACAACTCCTGCATGCTGAGCCTATGAGCATCTCCTAAGTCACTCTACATAGACACAGCCTTCAAATCCTCTGAGTCAGTGTCCTCTGTGGGACTCAGTAGTGGTTTTCAGCTTCTCAGTACCACCCACTTCTCTACAGTCTGTTTGGTGTGAAAATCAAACCCAAAAATATATCAGTCAAAAGGGAGAATCTGCATGTTCCAAGAGCTGACAAAGACTGGGATTATGAAGAACATCTGCTTAACAGTGTGCTTCAAGCCCCCCACCCTCATGGTTCAGAAGTACAAACAAAATTCAAGGAATGAAAAATGGCTACTCAGGATCAACAGACACACCATATTTTGTATTGCAATGACTCAGAAAAGGTACTTACCAAGGTCTGCCTCTTCAGAAGTGGTGCCTCCCCATCAAAAACAAAGACAGGTCGAATTCGAAAGAACAGCAACTTGCAGAGCCGATTAAAAAGAGTGAGGAGATGAGCATTTTGTATAGTATTACCATGACGATCTCTGACTCCTTTTACTGCCTGGTTCAACCAAATACTAATATCTTAAAGAATGGTTAAGAGGAGATAACAAGCAATCTCACATATGTATCATATTAACAGTTTCTATAAAGCACAGATTTGACTGAGTGGCTTACTGTTCCATGCTTGGCCTACTGAACCCACTGTTATCCATATATTTGTGAGCTTCAGAGAAGAATTATCACAGAATCATTCGAGTTGGAAGGAACATTTAAAGGTCATCTAGTCCAACTCCTCACAATGAGCAGAGACACTTAACAGTAGATCAGGCTGCTCAGAGCTCCTTCCAGACTGATCTTGAATGTTTCCAGGGATGGGTCATCCACCATCTCTCTGGGCAACCCGTTCTACTGCTTCACTACCCTTATGATAGAAAACTTACAAAGTTGGTTCCTCAGCCTTACTTTAAAGGATACCAATAGCAAGAATTTTTCCTTCCAGCGTTTCTGGGTTTATAGGTCTTCCAGTGCACTCCAGCAGTTTCCAAAGTCCTTGAACTCCCATAGTCCCTTCTTAGCTACTTTGAGAGAAAAAAAAAAAATCCATGAAGCATAATTCAAAGCAGAACCCAAAGACTGCAATGAACCACTTAAGTTTTACCAGAGAAAACTCAAGAACAAACAGAAACAACCCCAAAAATTCCACACCGAGACCGAAGCAGGGTTTGATTAAAAGCCGTCTGCTAAAGTAACTCAGCACCACAAGCACTGCAAGGAGAATCTATTGGGGCAAACATCGCCCAACCGCTTCGGATGACTCCCTCAGGGTTTAACACACGAGAACGCCCAGACAAGCGCGACACGGGCCTGCGCTACCCGCAACCTCCCGGTACCGGATAACCGCTCTAACCCCAGCGACGGACCGAACCGCCCTTAGAGACGATATTCAGCACACACAGCACCGCTCACCTGTGGGGCCGCCCGCACAGCGGCACAGAAGGAGCCCAGGAGAGGAATCCGATGCTAGAAGGGGAGGCCCGAGCCATACAAGAAGCTCCCCCACCCTCTCTCGGCCTCTCACTGCCGCGCTGCCCACTGGGAAGGGCGGCTGGAGGGGGTGGAGCAGACGCCATGATGGCAGCGGTGTCCCCGCCCCCATACACGTTTCTTCCCGAGACAAAAAGAAACCAGACAAAATAAAAAACAAATTTTATTGAATGAACAGAAGTCTGAAAGTCTCCCTCCCATTTATTATTATTATTATTATTTGGTTAACAATAGCATCGACCTACAAAAAACGTTGCATTTTATGTAAAAAATAAAACAGCCTTGGAGCAAGTTTGCACACAAAGTTACAAACGTCGAGATGCATTTGGGGCAAACAACTGAATAAACGAGAAAGAAAAACAAACAAAACGAAACAAAAGACCGCACGTGGGACACCTGAAAAGACTTGGGTCGTTTGCTGGCATAGAGGTATATCATAAGGGCTGCCAGCAGTTCTCGGCACTTGCATCTCCTTTATACAGAATTAAGAGAGCAGCACAAAAACAACAGGAGTTTTAAGACTGAACAAGGAAAAGAATTGGCAGCAGAACTCTCTGATCAGCCAAATCGTTGGGCTCAGGTTAAATGCAGCTTGATAAAATTGATTTTCAGGGCTCTGTGTTATGCAGTCACTGCTCACCAGAGCTCACATGATAGAAAACCTGCTACTGTATCCACAGAGCAGTAAAAGTCCATCTTCAAACCTTCCTTGTAACCACCAATTCTTCTCAGCCTAAAACAGGTATCTCGCTATGGGAAAAGTAACTGGGATCTACCTACAAAACAGGATTATCTGACTCACAGAATTCTACTGACAACGAGATTGAGAATATACATTCATTTTGTTAATCTGACAAGGTTTTCTAACTTATGCAATTTCTTTCTTCTCACTGGATATCAGCAGCCTTAACAAAATGGAGTGCTAAAAAGGAAGGCAAATGTTTACTTTTACCCTTATACCATATGCAGTATAACCCTTTTTATAAAGTCATATAATACATTTTCATGCTTCTGAGTATCAAGTATTTTCAATGAAATCTGTTTATTACATTGGCTAACTTCAATCTGCTCTTTTATTCTCACAGATCAGGATATAGTATTGTCATTTCAAAATAAGTGATTGATTTAACTGTCATATCTGCTTTTGATTACAAAAGTACAATAATCTGTGCTTATCTGTCAGTTCATGTATCAGATGTCATCCACTGCAACCATGTAACTCATAATTGATTTAAAGATTACAAAGCTGTATTTATGCCATATTTTCTATTCATATGTATCCTAGGATTAATAAACCCCTACTCTGTGTTGATTAAAACTAACTTTGATATATAAATTCTATTACCTAAAGTTAATTCTAATCATCTCCATCATAATCATTATAGCTCTGATACCCGCTGTTCCTCCTCTCACGAAGACTTGATTTTTTCCACGTAGATTCTTGGTGGAAACCAGCACTGAAAGATCGTCCCAGTCGTCCATGTTGTTTTTTAGAAATATTGTCTTCACTCTCAGATTTGGCAATACCTTGTCCTTGTGTTTGGGATTGTTTATCCTGTCTGACACTTCCAAATGGAATATTCCAAGGACCAAATCTTTGCCAGTTAAGTCTCTGGAAGGCGATGATGCAATGAAGATTTCCTCCAACCTAATAGAATTTTAGAAAGTTCTTTGTTATAAATTACAGATGGACTTTTTGTGCTTAAGTAGATATTTGAAATAAAGATCTTTCCAGGTAACAGAATCCTTTAACAAAACGAAACAAAACTAACCACCAGCACCAAACAAACCAACACCTACAGCACCAAACAAACCATATCCACAAACAAATAAATTCTGATAATTTCCCCAGAGGTGCTGGAACAGGCAGCTGAGTCACCATCCCTGGAGGTGCTCAAGAAATATTTAGATGTTCTACTGAGGGACATGTTTCAGTGCCAAAATATTGGTGGTAGGTAGACAGTTGGACTAGATGATCTTGGAGGTCTCTTCCAACCTTGGTCAGTCTATGATTCATCTGTCTTCCTTCTCATCTTTTTAAATTACCCATTTTACTCGTCATGGTTTAGTACAATCTATTGCTACTCTAACCTATGTTCTGCTAGTCTTTTTACTCTCCAGTCATCTGCACACAAATTGTCTGTTCTGGTCTTCTGTCATCATGCTGACACCATCTTCCATAGGATCTCCACATTTCAAATAATCTCTCCAGCATATTATTTCAGACTTCCAATCTGAAAATTAAAAATAGAGCCCCTCCCCCATACAACAGAACCCTATCTACAGGAAAGAAATACAGTAATACATAGTTATAATGTTACATGAATAATATATAACTATATATAAAGTTCACAGAACAGATGCACATGCATTCTCCTGTCTGATACTCTACTGTATTTTCTTTCCAGACTACAAGTAGCATTAAGAGGATTCAGGGGATCAGTCTACAGTTTATCTGTAGAATACTTCCATACTTTCTGCAGCTGCATATAAGCCAACAAGGTTAAATATTTTGACCAAATATATGGTATAGAGAGACGGCCTATATGCAAGGATGCTATTAAATTATGTCTTGTTCTTCAAGTAAACCATTCATGACTGCATGCAAGTACACAGTACATTAAAAGTTTTTAACTGCTTAAGTATGAATAGGTTTGCCAAAATCTATCACAAATTTTCTTCCTTCTAAATAGCACTTACCTTCTTTGTTTTCCGATGCTGCAGGCCTCTCTCTAGGTGTCGAATATCTAGATACTCTGGATTTTGGGTGTTTAGGTCAGTGACAATATCTGCCCACCTATGAAATAAGAATTTGAAGCCTCGAAACCATGCACCTACCATACGTACAGGAGAATATAAATCTGAGGTTTTAAACATTCTTAACAGGAATTTAAAGATAAATAAATGTGTAAAAATATAAATGCCGCTGTATTGGACACATCAAGTTAGATATAGAAACTTAACTTCTTAAATCAAAGCATTCAGATACTGTTGTGCTGCTCTTAGTTAACAGCTTCCAAAATGAATAACTGCATCACAAGTCACTTGTTGTTTTGCTTGCTAATTCACCAACTTGTGAAAGGAAGAAGCTAAATGTGCTTTAGGCAAAGAGAAAAGTTCCTTTTACTGTATTATATCTTTTGCTGTTGTATAGCATTTCAATCAAATCCTTGTTTTCCTTATCCACTAAATGTCATTACTAGACAGTTTTACCCATAACTCACTCTTCCGTCCTGTGTAAGTCTCACCTCTAATAAACTATAAACTATAAGTAATAATAAACCTCTAATAAACTAATAAACTATAAGTTCAATCATTCCCCATCTACTCAGCTCTTCAAGGTTCCACAGCTCCTTCCAGACCAGTGCAAATAAATATTTCTGTATTTTACACATAGAACATCAAATATAGCTGAGAAAATTGTTTAACAGTTACATTTGCAATGATAAATTAAAATCAATGAAACTTCAATACAGTACTTTCTAGCTGTCCTAGTCTGTGTGTCTAAATTACTCACCAACTTCTTATGAATCAGACCTCATCACGAATATATTGTTTTTATGCACATATAAACTAATGGTGCTGCAGATTACAGGCTGTACATACATCTAAGCTAGATCTTGAGATACCCAGTGCTCATTCAAGGTTCACACAGCCTATAAGTCACAACTGATAGGATTACAGGCACAATACACGTTTTCGCTGCCTGACTAATATAATCTGACACATCTAAGAGAAACAGGCTTTGGCTTTCATGTGTCCTGCCACATCTAAAATTGCAGAGCTAGTCCCAAAGTCAATATGAAGTTTCTCATTAAAGCACCTGCTTCTCTTAAAGCTACAGTATATTCATTCCATAGAAGTAGTAAGTCTGTTAGTGGCCCTTCGGAGAGGTATACAAATATATATTGCTTGCTTTTTAAAAATGCCTAATTTAAGAATTCTTACGAAGTAACAAACCTTTTACAGTGTATCGTTGGATGTTTTCTGCTCGGCTCTCCAATTAAGATCCAATATTCTACTTCTTGCTGCAAAACACGACCTCTGTTCAATAGAAGATATAATGTTAGTAAGACTTACTGTGCATACTAAAAAGAAAAAAGATTAAAATCTCTCTATATATTTATAGAGAGATGTTATACGTATCTTATTTGTTTCTAAAGGATTTTCTAACTTTACAATTGTTTTCTCAGCCAAACTAAAAACCAGTTCCCATGGTATAGTATTTACAATTGCTTACAGGGAAGCTTTTAGTTTCACAAGTCATAGGAACAAGATAGAAGTACTACTGCTTATTATTCAGAGAAAAGACAGATCTTCAAAAATAGTATCACTCAATTGAAAGGTGATCTAGTGTAAGATCTAAACATAAACATACCTATAAGAACACAAATAAGAGTTGTGAAAAGCCACGTGAGAGGGAAACAAACACTTTACTCCTCAGTTCTGACTTTTAACAGAGCCATCAATGAGCTCCTTCCACTATTTTTAAACTACAGGCCACCTAACAGTTATTACTAAAAGAAGTAGGGTAACATATAGGAAAGTAACTCTTATCTTCAATCACTTCCTCCTAAACACCTAACGCATAGAAACAAAACAAACCAACCCGTCAGCTGATATGAACTCATATTTGCTAGCAACTTCCAAGAAATTCAAGGCCTGTTTCAGTTCAACATAACTGTTTCAGGGAAAACTTGCACAGAGATATTATGGCAGATTGATGGGATACACAGCCCTGTAACTTCCTGTGGCTAATTATACAATGAAAAGCTACTTCAGTTTCAACAGTAACTAAACCTGAGATTTTTCCTGCCTAGGTAATAAACAGTATATGGCCTTGCTGCTTGCAACCATTTGCTTACTTATTCCTAATGTTCCCCATAAAGTAACAATGTACGGCATCATCTCACACCTGAGAAACTGAGACACAGGATAGATGGACTTACCTAAAATCACAATGGATGTCTGTGGTTGAACTGGGAACCCCCGAGTCCAAATCCAGCAACCTAAGATCATAGGAAGTCTATGGTTGACCTAAGAACTGTCTACTAAGCTCAATCTAGCAGCCTATCTACCCATTTCATTTGAAGCTTAAATGTTCCTTAAAATTATAGTTGATGGAAAACTTTTCTTATAACTAGAATGAAAAACAACTACAACAAAATACAAGAATTACTACATAATCTAATGACAGCACCTCTAGCATAATAACATGATTTTTCAAAGCAAGATGTTAGAAGATACAAAGAAAACAGGACGGTTCCGTGTTTTGAACCCCAGCCTAAAATAAGGCTGTAAAAGCTCCTCATTACTCCATATTACATCTTTAGGAGAGATCTGTTGTTAAGAAAAAGAAATCCAACATTGATTTAAAAACAATAGCAGTGAATGAGAATCCATTTCAAAAATGGGTGAAGTACTATAATCATTACTTTTGTTCACTACTAAGCAATATAAATTCAAACTTGATTTATAAGGCTTCAGAAATGTCCACACATTGGATCACACTACTTTTTTTAACTGCACTTCCAATCTAACTTGCATGTTTTATTTATCACTTTAACTCCTTTGCTCTTCTAGTGCATAATGTCTGTAAGTGATGGAGCAAGCAAGTCATTAACTGTAATCTTAAGTAGATTAATATGCTGAACTTCTAACTAGGCCATATTTTTCACACCTTTCTCACGTAGCATGTCAGTGAATGAAACCTCAATTTAAAAAAAAATTAAAAAATTTTAAAAAAAGGTATGGAAAAAAAAAAACCCACTGACCACTTTATATCTTCTTTTGTCCACATACTGATGAAGGAATCGAATGCACTCTCAATAAGCTTGCAAATGACAGCAAGTTGGGAGGATCTGTTGATCTACCTGAGAGTAGGAAGGCCCTACAGAGGAATCTAGAAAGGCAGGATCAACAGGCTGAGGTCAATTGTATGAGCTTCAATGTGACCATAAGCTGGGTACTGCACTTTGATCACAACAACCCCATGCAATGCTATTGGCTAGGGGCAGAGTGGCTGGAAGGCTGTGTGGAAGAAATGGACCTGGGGGTGTTAGTTGATATCCAGATGAATATGAGCCATCCATACAATAACCGCTCTAAATTCTAGAATCAGAGCTAACATTTCTTCACTTCTTGATGTGATACTACATATTTCTACACAGCCAAACACAGATTGGCTGGTAAGCAAAGTGCAAGACTGACACTCGCCTCACACCAATGACTGACACTCTTAATTACTTCATATTTCCTATTATTAGAATCTGCCAATTTTATCAGAGATTGTTTTCTTACAGTCACTGATACCGCTACTAAACACTGACCAGCAGATGAACCTTGAGAAAGTGCAATAGAAACCTCTGACACATATTGGTCACAACCACTTGAGACAGGAAAAGCAATTTGAGTACGATTATCTGAATGATGCACAAAGAAGAAAAACTACTCACAGTATATCACATACAGTAACAAGTTAATAACATCACAAAGTCTCAGATGAAGTTTGCCAAGGCTGGAAAATGTCAATCTTGAGGAAATTTGTGGTTTTATGTAGATTTGAACCTAACATAGCTATGAATATCAATGCCATCATCTTCCTTTTAAACCTATATTTAACTGAAACTCATGCTGACTGTTCCACTATTTTATCCCAAGTAATGTCAAATTACTGACAAATCTGAAATTAAAATCATATTTTTATTCTAAAACAACTGTCATATTAGATTTCCCCTGGTCTTCGAAAAGTGTTTCATCATTATAACAGTCATTTATAAAAGCCAAACATACTATGACAGCCCAGAAATCTCTTCAAGCTTCTCACCATCCCTCAAGATTCTAGATAACAAATTATTCAAGTAGCTCTACTTATTTTTCTAAGCCTTACACTCCATTTTTGTCATCGTTCTTAGTCAACACTGCAAACATATGTAAGCACAACACTACAGTACTACAAGATCCCCTGTTCTCACCATAAACAAATAGTTGTTTCAGCATTTGCAAATTTCACCACGTCTACTCCACACTGGATTAGTACCACTGTAAAGCTTTTTACTTCTAGTCCCTAAGTCACACAAGCACTTGCACTTTGCTTTTTAAATTTTTTTTAAGTCTAAATGGTTTTATTTTTCAGACTAGCTACCTGTAAATAAATACCCTTTATAAACACACATCTTTAAAAGACTTCTAAATACCACTGATGGTTTTCTGTCTAAATTCTTTCAGTCTAGCTTGTTCAGTTGTTTTTGGCTTTTTTAAACTTAACTATTTAAAAATACACAGTGTTATACTAGTTCATACATAAATGCTTTCACAACATACACTGAAACATTATTTAGGGAGACAAACATTATCAACTTGCACTAAGTTTTTCAGTACATTTCTCCACTAAAATAAGTGTAAGCATCCAATCTTACCTATATGCTTTACTAGCTTTTACTGGGGTTGCTTCAAATCCAATTGGACAAAAATAATGGTTTTGGCAATGGTAGATGTAGGCCATTGATTCATCTTTCAGTCCACGTGTTAGCTTTGCAAGGGCCCCCACAGCTACAAAAGAAAGTTGATGTTACAGCTCAGAGCGCTTTGGATCCTGTGTAACACATTCAACAACGAAGTTGTACTTCCTACTTTAAAATAGTTACATTGCTTTTGTTTTTACAGTTGAGAGTACATGCTCGGACAGGGACATGCAAAATAGTGTTGATTGAAAACTTTTAACCTAGTGTTTTATTTCAGTTCTGGTACCAAAAAGTTAACACCTTCCACAGACTGTGCTAAGGAAATGGAATATAAAGTATGCAAATACATCAAAATCATATTAAAAATACTTTTTCATACAAAAAGAAGCATCTCAACTCCCCTGCACTGAACAGGGATAACCGCAGCTACATCAAGTTGCCCAGGACCTGATTAATCTACCCCTACATTTAGAAATTAAATACCCTCAATAAACCAAATGCTAATAAATTGTACATAGAAGCATAGCTCCTCTGTGGATTGCACATTTAAAATCATGCATGAAAATGCAGTTCCAGCACCTTGTTGAAAATAACCATATCACATTCAGAGGGATACTTTAGCTAAAGGCAGGCACAATAAATCACAGAATCCTAGAATAGTCTGGGTTTAAAAGGACCTCAAAGACCATGTAGTTTCAACCCTCCTGCCATGGACAGGGCTGTCACCTACTAGACCAGGCTGCCCAGAGCCACATCCAGCCTGGCCTTGAATGCCTCCAGGGATGGGGCATCCACAGCCTCCTTGGGCAACCTGTTCCAGTGCGTCACCACCCTCTGTGTGAAAAACCTCCTCCTAATATCTAACCTAAACCTGCCCTGTCTTAGTTTAAAACTATTCTCCCCTTGCCCTATCATTATCATGGTACACAACCACTATGAGTGAGCACAACAACTTCAGAAAATTATTTTTAGAAGTACAAAACACTTAATTTAATATACTTCAATACTGTATATTCTGAATTTTTATACAGAGGCTTCCAAAATGTTGAAATAAATAAAAATTGTTGCTTCACCAGTATTACAGCAAATGCCTCTTCCAGGAAATCAGGCTACCTTAAAATTCTATAGCACAGGATATCTTGGTATTCTTTTAAAATTTCAAAGGAAATCGTTCACAAAATACAAGAAAAAATAAATAAATAGATAAAAAAAATCAGAAAAATCAGGCCATTAGGAGCTATTTGATAGACTGATAGAAACAGAAGCAATACTTAATAATTTGCCCTGCCAAATGCTGTACATTACAGATTTTTTTTTTCAACTGATGTAAATTGTAAGGTGAATGCTTTAGGATTAGCTACTTACCAGTTTCTCCAGCTGTCTTATTCTTTCCATGAGGTTTATACAGAACATATGAGCACCCCTTGATATGGAAGTGATCGTTTATTTGCCTAAACCATCTGAAACAAGACGTTTAAAGACCGTAGTAACTCAAGAGTTATTAAATGCAGTTTTCTTTTTTCTCAGTTCTCCCTGCTTGACAGTTTAGAAAAGAAGTTACAGTGTGCTACTAAGTACCCATAACACTAGTATATGGACTGTACATTGCCACATCACAAATCATTCTAGGAAGGTAAATACTCAAAGCTTTTTCCTTTGCTTTTTCAGACTTTTTATTGACCCATAATTAGCAAAGTGTTGGATTTAGAAATGTTGGCCCTATTCTGTTCAGCCCAGTCACATCTAATTTCCAGTTATTCAGCCTTCAGAAAGACCTAAGTTCTGACTTGCCAAGTTCCAGCCATGATTTGTAAGGTACACAGTGGGAATCTTTTAAAACATTAGAAGGCAAGAGACTTCAGTAGGACTTTCTGCATATCACACTGGGCTTCCATCACATACTTCATGTTAACATAAAGTGGCAGAATATCCTATAAGCTTATTCTCTTAGAGTTGACATATTCCTAAGGGATAATTAAAAAAAAAAAAACACAAAAACACCTGGGTCTCAGTCTTCTCAGGCAGAGAAGGAAGTTCTCATTACACTTCAATGATCTAGACAGCATGCCACTATTTAAGAACAGACTGCTGCCACATTTTCAAATCCAGCACCCACATTCTGTGACAAATCATACATACTGCCTTTAAGGAATATCAACTAGATGAAACATGATTCACAAAGCTATTAAGAGAACTGCAAAGTATTTCAATCTCACACTAAAGCTTTTCAGTCTTTGGTGTGTGGGTAACACACCAAGGCCTTTTCAAGACATTCAAATCTCACTGCCTTATTTAATTCTACAAGTTTTTTATGAGTTTTGTACAACAAAGAAAGGGCATGGGTTTTAGACCTTACTTCTCAAGATCAGAAAGGAGCAGAGCAGAAAGAAGAGAACTTAAAAGGTCCAGGGCTTCTGTGACTCCAGCCCCATCTTTCCCCCTCAGACTCATCCTGAAGAGTTCTGTTGCAGCAATGAAACAAATGCCTCATTTTCAACTCTCAGTTTTACTTTTTAGTAAAGTTTAGTAAGCTACTATTACAAGTGTCATTTCAGGCTGTTTTAATGGTACCACTAAGAACTTAATAAGCATTTTCAAAAACAGGAAAATGAGAGTCAATAAATTTCCTAACCAGGGAATTATATTCAGTGAAGTGTATCCATTAATCAAACTGAATTTAAAAAAAAAAAAAAAAAATTGAACATTTTAATTCATGTTTTCATGATCTATATAACATCACATCACATATAACAGATAGCATAAAAACTCTTCAGACATTCTCAGAGCACCCACATATGCTCTGCTGCTCTAAGACCTAACACATGCCAGCCACAACTTCTCTCCTTATTTAATAAATGAATCAGTGCTGTATCTTTAGATGTTTTATGATTTAATTTACATCACATTAATTTTCCAGGTAATAACTATTTGGCTGCGTCAATAGAACTCAGCATACCTCATTAAAGTTGTATTTCCAGTGAAAGGACCAAATCTAATCTCCTCAAATGGGGGTTGAAAACCTAATATATGCAAAGCTTCTTCTTGAGTAATAGGTGGTAAACTGGAAAAAAAATAAAAAGTTTTATTTGATAAAGAAATTGACACCACATTTTAGATTCTCTAGAGGCAAATGGGTATCCATGTATGACTCACCTGCCAGCTCCCAGAGTACTATACAAGAAATTCCAGCAAGACACTAATGAAGAAATTCCACAAGAAGTCTTGTACTGAGGTCGGCTAATACAATACCTAAATCAACAGCAACAACAAATGCATCAGTAAGCATTCTCGATCCAGTTACACATATGAGCAACATGAACTTCTTTGCTTTGTGCCGAGCCACAGAGGGACCAGGCTATACAAGATGTTTTACTTCACTTGTATAGAAGAGCACATCCTTCCCCCAAAAAAAGGGGAAAAAAAAAGCAAAAATACTAATAACTTTATTAATGTTTGTCAGATATTACTACCCTATCTCATAGAAAGCAGCTAAATTTCTAACAGCCTTATAGAAGTTCTACCATGGGTTCTATACAAATGTTTTCTAAAGATATGAATTTGTAGTAAACTGCATTTCCAACTATTTACTTGACATTCTGGGTTGCAGATTCTCCAACTCCCTGAAATATTAGACATACGCTAAGAACCAGATGAACTCAATAAATTAGTTATGTACATACAATATATGAAGACTGTATAGAATTGACAGATTTTACGTGGTATTTCAAACTTAAAAGAAAAATCAGGAGTAAGATATATCAGTACTATACTTGAAGACAGTTTTTGCCTTACCACACCAGTGAACTTGCCTTGCTTTAAGCGCTTAACTTCCACATAAATTGATTCCATATTAAAACAACAGGTTATTTATAAAAATAAGAAAAGGTTTTAGGATTTCTGCAGATGTGAAGCTCCTGTTCTCTCCTTCATTTAGAAAATATAAGATTTAGAGTATGTACACTTAACACACACGGTCCATACAGTGTTTCTCGTAAAATACAATCAAGATACTATCAAGTTTTAGATAATAAGCAACAGTGTTAACCAACAAACTGCATAGGGATAATATTAAATACATGTCATAAATACTACCATCGTCGGAGGTCCAACACTTTCCTCTCCTTCACATCTTCGAGAGCAGAGAGCTGAGGACACTCCTTGTGCTGTTTGCTTTTTTTGTCGGAGGACTTTTTCTTTGCCACTTGTTTCTTCATGTTCCCTGTGAAGAAGATTTCAGAAACAAATTAATACCTTGCTTACCTCTTACACCTCATTCCTGAAGCACTGATAGAAATAGCATGAACATCAAACAACAGATGCTAGCTGTGTAAGTGCAAACTGGAACCAAACGCTTTGATGAAGGATCAAATAACCAATCAAGACTTTGTAAATACTGAAGGTATTTACAAGGTCTGTAAATACTGAAGAACCCATCTGCTCTATAAGAAACTTTTTTGTTGTTTGTTTGTTTGTTTTTTTTAAGAGAATTAAATATGATCTGCTCAACTAATCTGAGAAAGCAGTCAATCGGATTACTATCTGATGAGTTACATCAGCTGTCCCAGAAATACATTCTCTGAAAGCTGGAAATATGTTGCCAGATTAACAAGCAGCCTAACACAAACTTCCCATCACATAACATTAAAAGTACGGGAAAATATAATTAAACACTTGCTTTTCACAGCCAATCTGTAACCAGCTGTTCTTTCTGATGAAAGCTTACAGGCAAAGTCAGAGAGAATAATACATCCTCTTTAAGCCACTAAGGTAGTGGAACAGCAAAAAAAATAGTTGAAGTATTTAACCTACTCTGAAACCACCATATCCAAATAAAACACACTACTTATTTTGGCTAAATTTGTCATCCTGTAAGACATAATAACTGCTTCTTATTTTTACTCAATGACACTACTTGTACACATTAAAATATAACATAAATTCACTAAAAATGCTCAAATTTTGCTAAGTTGGTTTCACAAAGAGGTGGATAGCACAGATAATTGACCAGCTAGCCAACAGAATAAGAAGAAAAAAAGCTACAGGCAGCTGTAGGTAAGCAGAGGGATTATAACAAAGAAAACCATGCAGATATGGGTGCTTGATTCACAGCTGCAATCTGAGAGAAAGAACACAGGAGGCAGCAAAGCCAGCTGAAATTGAACTGGCTCCTTAACACTACACATACAGAGAATCAAAATGTATACAACTTTGTTACAGAAACAAACTGCTCTCCTAGATACTTTGACAATATTGTTGACTTACTGTATTGAATAAAGTACACCTTTAAATTCCAAACACATCTCTGAAGTACCTGGCAACACTTCAAGTGACAAAACTGTATTTAATAGGTAAAAATAATCACTGCAAAATTCACTAGATTCTACTAAATGAAGAGCCACCAAAGCCATCACACACAGTTAAGTACATGCTACTGTTGTTTGAGGACCACTTAGTTTTGGCTTTCACTCCTCCTACCTCACTCTCCTGCTGATGAGCAAGTTGTCTGAAACACACAAGCTCTCCCATAGCACTCCTTCAAGAAATACGTCTTAACCGTGCCCCTTCACAAGCAAGTTCTGAATAGCAAACCCTTCTCTGCCACAACATCACAAACCACCATCTCACCTGCTTTGTTTTTATGATTCACAGTCACACTGTTGAATTCTGATTTGTCAATTTCCCACGCCAGCGGAAGCTTTCCAAGGCTGCCAGACAAGGATTCCAAGTTAGCATCTTCACCGTAGATTATTTCTGAAGCACCAGCTTGAATGCCCAGTAAACTAGGTGTGTTATTTCCAACATTTAAGGCAGCACTGCCTGACAGGCAGCCACTAACTGAAGCACTTGGGCTTTTACAAATAGATGTTACTCTGTTTAAAAAAGCATAGTCTGAACAAATGGTATAAAATTTCTCTCGTGTATGAGTCACAGGACAACCCCATGGGTAATGTCCATCTCCCCTGGACACCAAAGACACAGTGGAGGCATCTGAGATGCAGTACGACTTTATAGGATCACGAAGAGAAGCTTCTGAGGATTCTTTCCCAGGTTTCTTTTCAGTGTTTCCATTGTTTCCAGAACCATTCTCCTTTTCATCTTCTGAGATGTGAGGCATTGAATAATATTGGAAGTGCCTTGTACTGCGAGGAATGGTTTTTGTTTATTTTTAATTACCATATAGTTTGCATGGCTGCCTCCATTGTTAACGCAAGCTGAGCTACCTGAAAGAAAACAAGAGGTCCCAGTCAACTTAAAAATGAACACCAGGCTTATTTCTGAACACAAACACGAACAAACACAAAATACCTTTAAAGAGACACCAAAACACCCACTATAACTACCCCTAAGCATCTCCAGAATTGTAGAAACCGTGCTTATTTATCATTGCTGCAGCATCAACTGCACACACTATAGTGATGCCATGATGATGACATCATGAGTAAATACACACATAATTGTGCCTGATCATTCCTCCTCCCTTAAGGTCACGATATCACATATGGATGTAACACAAAACAATTCAAGCAACTGGATAAATCACAAACAAACATAAGGTCGCTGAATTCAGAAGAATTCCGCATAGTTCTGAGGCAAGCAAAGCTTAAGCTTACAGAATAACGCAATATCGATTACCTCTGCTTATTGCAAATCGTCAGCACTAGAATCAGCCCGTTCACTGCTTTCCTTGTACAGCTACTCACCACGATAGCCGGGGCTCGCCGGGCAGGCCTGCTGCACTGCAGACAGAGGGCCAAAGAGGGGAAAGGCCGCGCGGTTGCAGCAGCGCAGCCCCGGCTTGTTACCAGCGCGGCGCCCGCCGGCAGAGCGGGGATGTGAGCACGCCGGAAACAGACGCAGTACGGGACGCGGGGCGGGGGGGAGAAAGCACGGCGAGAGCTCACCTGCGCCCACGCCGCCCCCCGCCTCGTCGCGCTGCCACCGCCGGGCAGCACCATCTCCCGCATCACGCTGGGGGAGCGGCTCAGTGCTCGTTCTCAGTGCTGGTGCTGCGGGCTGGTACGTGGCTGGCACGCAGGAACTGCCCGCGTGTCTCCCGGCGGGGCGGCATAGCGCCTCGGGGCCGGAGAGTGGCGACTCCGGTGCTCCGGTGTCCCTCCGCCCTCCCCCAGGTCTGCGCCCTCATGGTCTCGTCCGGTGGAGGCAGCTCGTCTGTGTTTGAGCTCAGAGCTTGGGTTGAGGCCTTGTGTCCTGCTGCCCTACACCATCTTCAGATTGAAGCGCAACATGCAAGCCCTGGTGCTGCCTGTCTCAGTCCTACAAAGATTAAAAAGTATTAAAAAGGGCGTGTCCAGCAGGTCGAAGGAGGTGATCCTCCCCCTCTACCCTGCCCTGGTGAGGCCTAATCTGGAATATTGTGTCCAGTTTTGGACTCCCCAGTACAAAAAAGACAGGGATCTCTTGGAAAGAGTCCAGCGGAGAGTCACAAAGATGGTGGATCTCCCCTATGAGGAGAGACTTAGGGAACTGGGTCTGTTTAGCCGTGAGAAAAGAAGGTTGAGAGAGGACTTGATTCAGGTTTATAAATACCTGAGGTGTGGGAGCCTTAGTGGTGAGGCTGGTCTCTTTTCAGTAGCACATGGGGACAGAACTAGGGGTAATGGGATGAAACTACAGCATAGGAAGTTCCACGCAAATGTGTGGAAGAACTTTACAGTGAGGGTGACGGAGCACTGGAACAGGCTGCCCAGGGAGGTGGTGGAGTCTCCTTCTCTGGAGATATTCAAGACCCGCCTGGACGCCTACCTGTGTGATGTGGTGTAGGGAGCCTGCTTTGGCAGGGGAGTTGGACTCGATCTCTAGAGGTCCCTTCCAACCCCTATGATTCTGCGATTCTGTGAAAGCAGCTAAATCTTCCCATCTTAAAGTGTTAAGAGCATAAATCAGCCGCGGGTTCCTGCTGTGGACCAGGTGCAGAAATCCATGCACGTCCTTTTGTTCTGAGCTCCTGCTAATTGTCTCTGGCTGCAGTGAGATCAGCACAAAATCACAGAATTATCAAGGTTGGAAAAGACCTAGAAGATCATCTAGTCCAACCATTACCAATACTTCCCGGCTAAATCATATTCCTCAACACCACATCCAAACGTTTCTTGAACACTCCCATGGTCGGTGACTCCACTACCTCCCACAGCACAAGTTTAACTGCAGTGCCTTGAGAAGGTTGTACAAAGGGACAAAAGATTGTTTCAGAAAGTGGTGTCTGGAGGTGTTGGAAATATTTCACATAATCACTGAATCATAGGGGTGGAAGGGACATAGGGAGATCATCAAGTGGATCTTGTGTTGGGGGACATGGTTTAGTGGGAGCTATTAGTAATTGGTCAATGGTTGGACTAGATGATCTTTTAGGTCTTTTCCAGCCTTGGTGATTCTATGATTCTATGATTCTAAGTCCAACCCAATGCTAAAGCAGCTCCCTACAGCAGGTCATACAAGAAAGCATCCAGGTGGGGCTTGAATCATCTCCAGAGAAGGAGACTCCACCACCTCTCTGTGCAGCCTGTCCCAGTACTCTGTCATCCTCACAGTAAAGTTTTTCCCTGTATTCTTATGGAGCTTCCTATATTTCAGTTTTTGCCCATTGCCCCTTGTTGTGTTGCTGCACACCACTTAAAAAGAGCCCAGCCCTGTCCACTTGACTGCTGCACTTCAGATATTTATCAACAATAAGATCCCCTCTTAGTCTTCTCCAGGCTGAATGGTCCCAGGTCTCTTGGCCTTTCCTCATAAGAGAGATATACCTATGGCCCTTAACCATCTTTGTGGCCCTCCACTGGACTCCCTCCAGAAGTTCCCTGTCTTTCTTTCACTGAGGAGCCCAGAACTGGACACAGACTCCAGATGTGGATCCACCAAGGCAGGGTAGAGGGGAAGAATCACCTCCCTTGACCTGCTGGCCACACTTTTTCATGCAATCCAGGATACCTCTGGTCTTCTTGGCAGTTACTCTATTTTCAATATATAGTGTCTTGGAAGATGTGAATTTGGAGGGAGGGAAGGAGGCACTTGAGGCAGTGCCACAACTATTTAAAAATTGTGTTAAAATAATGATATTTGTGCCATTAAATGATCACTTACATGGCTTACTATGTACTAGAATAATTAAAAACAAACAAGAACAACAACAGAAACCAGAAATATCATAAGTTACAGCTTTTTGCTGAGACAAGATTCAGTGCTACTACAGTATAACACCCTCAGACCACAGAGCCCTAACGCAAGCAGTAGCTGCTGTGAGCAATGCTGCAAATAACTGAACCAAAAATCAAACCTCCATGGAGGCAATTGGTAGTTTTCAGTGATTAACTAGAACAAAGTGGCAGAAGCTTGATAATCTTTGCTGACAGACCCAAGTTTGCAACAAAACCCATATCAAATTCAGGATTTTATGTGACTCCATCCAGAAGCAATGTACCTCTATTGGAGAACAGCATCCCCCGTGTCCTTGCCAGCTGGAAGCCTGTTGAGCCCCAGTCGGCCAACTGCTTTTGAAGCAGTTAAACAATTCTGCCTCCAAAACATTTTTCCTCTGAGCCAAATTACAGGCATTAGGATAGCAGCAGTGTCGGCTTTGCCAGCCAGAACTAAAATTAGGTTGTGTGATTTATTTTACAGCTTGTTTGGGTGCTGAGACATAGTGCCAGATCTGTACACAGACTCCCTGTATTTATATGGAGGAAGAAAAACTGGAGGAGAGAAAGACACGGGGGTGGGGGGGAGGGAGGGGTAATACGTCAAGAAGGTAAAAGTAGGGAAGAGAGAGGAGCTAAATGGCTGCGGACATAAAATGCAACCTGCGTCAGTTTTAGATTGGCTGTAACTGCTGATGGAATGCAGTCCTGAAAAGTCATGCCAACAGGAACAGCAGGAGGTAAAAACTAAGCCTGACGATTTCTTTAAGGCATCTTTTGATAATGAGGTTCAGTGTTCTGTATTGCTTGCCTTAAGACAAGAAAAAACTATGGAGAGAAACTGTAAGTATCTCTTGTGAATGAAGCTCTTCCACAAAGAAGCTTTTGCTTTGAGAATATTTCCATAGCTAGATGACAAAATAAGCATTTTGGTATGTAAAATAATACATATATATATATAAAGTGACAGTGTTTCATGCTCTCTTTCTGTACTTGCTCTTCTGTGCAAATGGAGCTGCTCTGCTTTCAGTCTGGTATTAACTATGACCACTTTCAAGAAACAGAGGATTCTCTTTAAACCTCCTGAGCCTAAAGAAAAAAACCCATCTCTGATAGGTTCAATACCCTGTTAACCTTTCCCATGGTGTCTTCCTAATTTGGAAACCCAGGTCTTGCTTACTCAATATTGGTTAGGAAACATTCAAAAGAATCGTAGGATCATAGAATGACTTGGGACTTTAAAGAACATCCAGTTCCATCCCCCTGCTGTGGGCAGGGCTGCCACCCACTGGATCAGTATGAGCAGGACCCCCGGCCAGCCAGGCCTTGAACACCTCCAGGAGCTAAAATGGACAGGCTTCCAGTCCCAGCTGTGGCTCAGTACTGTGTTATGAAATGTTGGTAGGGTCTAGTACTAAATGTGGAGGTTGGTGGCCATGCCTGTGGCAGGAGGGTTGGAGATTCATGATCCTTGAGGTCCCTTCCAATTTCTGTCATCCAGTGACTTTCTGTGGCACAGCAGTGGACATACATACACAGGCTGCACACCTGGATACCCAGTGCCTTAGCAGTGCTTACGGCTTTGTAGCACCATCCCACCCCACCAAAGCACATCATGTCTGATCCACCAGCTCATCCATTTGGATTAATTTCTGCTTTTTCCTCTGTAGCTCAGCCTTGGTTGATCAGGTTAGGTCAAACTTGACCATCTCTAGAGGTGGCCTCCATCTCCTACAATCCTGTGTGATACTGTCACTATGTAACCATACAGCCCTTAGTTGTGCCCGGTTATAGGACGCTGAACTCCTTCACTTCTCACACCACAGTTAGATATCACAAACACTGGAGGACTTCGATGTGTACGTGTCTACAGTATAAATAGCAGACTCAAAGCAAGCTCCTCCGTGCCCTTTACACTGAGGTGACCCAGGGTTCGGTCTCAGCTGCTCAGCCGCTCGGGGCGCTGCGGGTCTGCGGGATCTCTGGGCCATCCCTGCCCAGAACTACACCTCCCAGCAGCGCCGCTCCGGGAAGTGCTGCCTGGCCGCCGGAGGAGGCAGGAGTCCGCCCCATTCCCTCCTTCCTTCCCTCCTTCTCTCCCCGCGGGATGCTGCGCTGAGCGGAGCCGACCGGCTACTCGCAGCCCCCCTCACGGGGACGCTCGGCGCTTGGTCCCGGCTTCCCCCGGCTCCTCGGCGGTTCGGTTCCGTCGGGGTTGGCCCTGTAAATGTGTAGCATATGGTGCGTGGCGCTGGGGGTCCTCGCTCTGGGCGCTGCAGTGAGCGGCGAGGGCCGGCTGAGCGCCGAGCACAGCGCAGTATGGGGGCCAGGGCTGCGAGCCGAGGCCGTGCTACCCGCTCGCTACTTCTACCTGCAGGCCGTGGACACCGAGGGGCAGAGGTAAGTGCTGCGGCTGTTCTCGCAGACTTTGCTCTTGGCTGATGGCTGGAAAACCGAGAGATCGATCGAAAAGTTACTTTTCCTCTGGTATTTGCCTCCCCACAGCAGGCATGTGGCAATGTGACCTTCCCCGAGCTAAGCAGCTTCTGATGTGTTTGCAGGAAAGACTGGTCCAGGCAACAGTTTATGATTTGCGCCAGGGCAAGTTTAGGTTGGATATTAGGAAGAACTTTACAGAAAGGGTAGTTAGGTACTGGAATAGGCTCCCCAGGGAGGTGGTTGAATCGCCATCCCTGGTTGTGTTTAAGAGCTGTTTGGATGTGGTGCTCAGGGATATGATTTAGTGTAGGGTTCTTAGAGTTAGGGTACTATGGTTAGACTGTGGTTGGACTTGATGATCTTCAAGGTCTTTTCCAACCTGGGTAATTCTATGATTTTATGATTTAAGTAGCTTTGTCAAATACATAACAGTAACTGGGGTGTTTAATTTACAGTTTAGCTATATGAGTGTCCTGCCTCTTTCCACTGTTAGAAATATGAGTGTTTCTCTCAAACATGGTGGCCCCAGATCAGTAGAGTCATTTAGGGTGTATGCTGTAGAACACCAGGTGGTGGATGCCCCATCCTTGGAGACATTCAAGGTCAGGCTGGATGGGGCTCTGAGCAACCTGATGGAGCTGTAGGTCTCTGATCACTGCAAGGGATTTGGACTAGATGGCCTTTAAGAGTCCCTCCAACTCCAGCTCCATGATTCGTAGGATTTATATACATAAACTTGTTAATAGGTAAACTTATTATGTTCAGAAGAAACATGTGGCTTTCCATTTCATCATCATACCTTCTCGTTTCCTTCTCAAGCAGGGCTGTGTGGCCTTATCCATGTATCCTTACAAGAATGGACGCCACATTACTCTGATTCCATAGTGATTGCTACAAAGTTAGGGAACAATTCTCAGTTCCTAGGTCCAGAATGATGCCTCAGCCACATCTCAGTCCAGTACTGGGACATGACAAGGTTCTCTGCACGTCTTATTCAGCTTTCTATGGGAGATAAGTCCTGACCTCACAAGCTAGAGAGGAACTCAGAGTGCTCCAGACAGGCTGTCCGGCTGACCATATATAATATGTCTACTAAGACCCATTTATTTCTGTGCTTTCTACCTTCAGGAAAATCATGCCTGCTTAGTGAACATTAGGATGTGCTGATAAAGACCTAGTACTGCTCAGTGAAGTTGCTGGATACCTGTCAGCTTTAAAAATAACAGAGAAAACTAAGAAAACTGTTGTGTGTTTACCTCTTATTTAAGCTCTCGCTTACTGTTTTGGTAGGTTCACTTCATCGCCAGGTGAAAATGCATTCCAGGTGAAGATCACTGCTCCCGATGAGCAGTTCACTCGGGTTGGTGTGCAAGTATTGGACAGGAAAGATGGTTCCTTCATTGTGAGGTATAGGATGTATGCAAGCTACAAAAGCCTGAAGATAGAAGTCAAAACCAAAGATAAACATGTTGCAAAGTCTCCATATATTTTAAAAGGTAAGAAGCAGCCACTCTACATAGACTTCATATTGTGGCTTTTTCTCAGAAACTGTATTCTGGAGTGTTTTCAAGGGTTAGCATAGAATTCTGCAGGGCCTCAGCACTTCTCTGTTGAGGACTATCAAGTCCCATTGAAATTATGGGCTATTTGTATTTGTCCTACATGTGCTATTCACTATAGTGAAAAGGAAGAAATGCTGTGAATCTAATTCCAAGCAAGTGGAGGGTTCAGACAGAAGCTGATGTAGACAGGACCATGTCTATTTAGAGCTGCTGAACATTTGGCCCTAAAGTACTAGTGCCCAGTGCCTGACTCTTCTTTCTGATCTCAGTGTCTTTATACTGTGACTTACTGAATAAGTAAAATAAAATAAAATAAAATAAAATAAAATAAAATAAAATGTTAAATGTGTTCCTAACAGGACCGGTTTACCATGAAAACTGTGACTGCCCCCAGGAGGAGAGCAGTGTCTGGCTGGAAGAGATGAACTGTCCTCAGGTCTTTCCACAGATTCAAAGAGACTTAGCAAATTTTCCCGTTGTTGATCCAGATAAGATTGCAATAGAAATCCCACAGAGGTTTGGACAAAGACAGAGCTTGTGTCATTACACCATCAAAGACAATGAGGTACAGTATGGGTTGATCTGGAGTACTTGCAGGGATTTGGTGGCAAGTGATACAATTAGGCTTCCTTGGCTGTTTCCAGCTGAAAGGCCTCTCATTATCTGACCTTCAAGAAACTTCTTTTGCTGGCTTCTCTGTCCTTGGAACTGAATTATCTGCAGTTTGTATGTAAGCTATTAATATCTGCTCTGCTTTGTACAGTGCTTTCTGCCCATGTTACAACTGAAGCACAGTGAAGGTAAATTTCTTTTAGAGCAATCACTATGAGTACTGGGAACAGAACTAAGTCTCTTAAATAGCAGTTCAGTTTTCTGTTCTCTGTGGTATTGCTGTAGAGTGTCGTGATCATCCATCAGTGAACTCGGAGGTGAAGAAATACCACCTAGCTCAATTGAGATCAGAGCTACAGTCCTCTGTAATAAAACTGTACTTACTTCAGTAGCTTGATATGGAAACTATGTGAACAGATACTAAGTTAACTAAAAGAGCTATTAATTGTGTCAGCCATTCTCTGATGTTGAAAATGCCAGACCAGTAAAATATTTGGGTTATTTTCAGGTTTATATAAAGACGTATGGGGAACATGTTGGCTTCAGAATTTTCATGGATGCTATACTTCTTTCTTTGACAAGAAAAGTGAGTATATCGATATAGTCCTTTATTCTGTATGTTCTAATTGATTAGACTTTTGCTTAACAAACACATTTTTAAAAGCATCTTGAAAGATAAGGCAGTTGGTATTGAACAACTTGGGTTTATCATCCAAAAATCAAGTGTGTTTCTTTCAAGTTGTATAGTTTTCTTCTATGACAAATATACACATTAGCAGACTGAATAAATGAAAGAAATGTATTTTTCTTCTGTATCACAGAATGACCCGGGTTGGAAGGGACCTCAAGGATCATGTAGTTCCAACCCCCCTGCCTGGCAGGGCCACCCAACATACACCTTTACTAGATCAGGTTGCCCAGGGCCCCGTCCAACCTGGTCTTGAACACCTCCAAGGACGGGGCATCCACAACCTCCCTGGGCAGCCTGTTCCAGGGCCTAACCACTCTCCTAGTGAAGAACTTTCCCCTAACATCCAAATCTTCCCCCTAACATCCAAATGTATGCTCAGAATTAATATTCTATTAGATCGTGCCACTGAAAAGCAGTTGGTCTACTGTGCTAAAGAAACAAATTTAGCCTGTTGAATGGTTCTGTCACTGAGCCAGTTCCTCAGGGACTGGTGCTGGGACCAGTGCAATTGAACATCTTTGTAGGCGACACGAACAGTGGGACTGAGTGCATCCTCTGCAAGTGCAGATGACACGCTAGAGGGAAGAGATGCTATCCAGATGGACCTGAACAGAAAGATGAGCTCATACCAACCTCATGAAGCTCAACAAGGCCAAGTGCAAGGTTGTGCGCTTGAGTCGGGGCAATCCCAAGCACAGATACAGGCTGGGAGGAGAATGGCTTGAGAGCAGCCCTGAGAAGGATTTGGGGGTGTCAGCTGACGAAAGATTCAACGATTCCATGATGTAGATAAAATGTAACACATAGCTTTTCTATGCCCGCTATAACCACTAGATGGCACTGTACTAATAAAGTTAAGTGACAAAGGTTAGAAAGAATAGCCAACCCAGTCTGAAATGAAGGCATACGAATCCTTTTCTGTCAGAGTGCATACTGAAGACAAGAAGTATTGTTTTGGGTCTTTGTCTTTAGAATTTCTGGATGTCTCTGCTGAGTTATGAGAGGAAAACATCATCGATCATTTGGAGGGTTTTTATATTCAACACATGATTAATTTCTCTGTAAATTTAATTAGAAAATCAGTGAAACTTATTCTATTCACAGAAGAACCTTGAAATGTTAGACTGTAACCAGCCATTGTGCAGTGAAGAGTAAGGGTGTTTTATGAGGAGAAATGCTTTGAGATATTTATATGTGGTGGCAAGTCAGCAGTGGGTTTTAATTCTATTTTTACACATGCATGTATATTTTAATATGAGAATTTGTGCCTCCTTTGTGTCTAGGTGAAAATGCCAGATGTAGAATTTTTTGTCAACTTGGGGGATTGGCCTCTGGAGAAAAAGAAACCCCCACAGAACCTGCACCCTATCTTCTCATGGTGCGGGTCCAGTGAATCAAAAGACATTGTCATGCCAACATATGACTTGACAGATTCGGTTTTGGAGACTATGGGACGGTAAGAAATCTTTTAAGTTGCTCACAAAGTTCACAATGAATGTACTTCCAAAAAGATATTTTCAGTAAGTTAACTGCTTTACTTATTTATTGAGATGTTGGCATATTGCAGGTAGGCAATAGCTATGTGGTCGGTATCTTCGCATTGATCAATTTGTGCGTTATATAACATTTAAAATACACAAAACCAGCACTTAAGAGTGTATTTTTAAGGGTAGACACTTTGTTTGCTTCCCTTGTTTCACCGGAGTGAATATGATGACCAGGACTCTTCCTGATTTTTCTAGAACACTGTGCCTTTCATAGTTTTTTGTAGCCAGAATTCTCAACCAAGGATCTGCCATCTCCCACTCAGTTTACTGATGGTAACAACCCTGGTGTTGTCTTGGAGCACTACAAAATCAGCTTCTAAGATACCTTCGTTAGTTATTTTTAGCCTATTTATCGCTGCAGTGCATTAAATTTGGGTTTCTAGCCTTTGCTTACCCCCCACACCCATAGTTTATGTGCCTTAATTCAGCAGGGTTTTTAAATAAAGTAAATATAATCTATTAAGCTAGTTACATACAAACTTTGTTTTGGACTAATCACAGCTGCCTCATCACCATTATCAGTTACTGCATAACCCTCCATCACCCATCTGTCTGGCAATCATATCCACCTCTAGCCACTCTTTTCCGTGGCAGCTGATGGGTCCTTTTTCCACACACAGTGTTGTCACTGGTGTTGTTTTAGATGCTATCTTGGTATAAAGCTGTGAACTTGGTGGCCAGGAGAGAGGGAGGTGATTGTGCTCTTCTACTCAGCTCTTGTGAGACCCCATCTGGAGTACTGCGTTCAGGTCTGGGGCCCCCAGCAAAAGAAAGATACTGAGCTCTTGGAACAAGTCCAGAGGAGGGCCACTAAGATCAGAGGGCTGGAGCAGCTCTCCTGTGAAGAAAGGTTGGGGGAACTTGGCTTGTTTAGCTTGGAGAGTAGAAGGCTCAGGGGAGACCTCGTTGTGGTCTTCCAGTACTTGAAGGGATTGTATAAACAGGAGGGGAAATGTCTGTTTACAAAGGTGGACAGTGATAGGACAAGGGGGAATGGTTTAAATCTAACACAGGGAGGTTTAGTTTAGATATTAGGAGGAAGTTTTTCACACAGAAGGTGGTGACACACTGGAACAGGTTGCCCAAGGAGGCTGTGGATGCCCCATCCCTGGAGGCATTCAAGACAAGGCTGGATGTGGCTCTGGGCAGCCTGGTCTGGTGTTTAGTGACCCTCCACATAGCAGGGGGGTTGAAACTAGATGATCATTGTGGTCCTTTTCAACCCAGGCCATTCTGTGATGATTCTATGAACTTTACATTCCTTATCTTTTTTATCACTGCAAGAATTACAATACACATATGGGTGTATTTAGGACTTAACTTCATCTTTGGTATTTACCTATTAGTACTCAAGTTATTTCAAGTAACCGCACTTAAATAAATTAAAATCATATGTAAGAAAATTCCAGAGGCATCACCTTTAATCATTTCTTTCTCTTCCAGTGTCAGTCTGGATATGATGTCAGTTCAAGCAAATACTGGCCCATCATGGGAAGACAAGAATACCACAGCATTCTGGAGAGGACGTGACAGCCGCAAAGAGAGGCTCGAACTTGTAAAGCTCAGTAGAAAATATCCAGAGATTATAGATGCTGCTTTCACAAATTTCTTTTTTTTTAAACATGATGAGAACCTTTATGGCCCCATTGTCAAGCACATTTCATTTTTTGATTTCTTTAAGGTAAGACACTACTCATTTGTGTAGAATCAGGTTCTCAGCGTTTCCCATTATCAAATAACTTTGTAAATATTAGTTATAATAAAATGATTTTAGTTTTTCAGCACAACACCAATGACAAGCATGAATAGGCATCCCTCCACCGGGATTAACTGCTGTGTAGCTCTTAAGATTGAGAATAATGATACTTGATTTACATCTGAAGGTTCTGTAGAACCTTTTGTAATCTAATAACTCCAAGTTCCTTTTTATTTCTTTTTCCTGATTCAGCGATCAGGACTACTAACATAACTAACATAGTGGGAAAATCAGTGGATGAAGTGGCACATCTACCCTCATATCCAAGGATGAGCGTCTAAGAATCCTGGACAACTTAACTGATGAAGAGGGCATCTCTGTGTACCCTGCACTGTGATGAATTCCAAACTAAATAACTAAAGCTACTTAAATTCTGGTGCTTGCCTAGCCAATCCTACATATCTCAATATCAGCAAGTCAGTAATACCAGTGCCCTCAGATTAATACATTCTAACCAAGCTACTTGCGTCTTGTCTGTTAATAACATATGGCCTTTTTTTCTTTTCCCAGTATAAATACCAAATTAACATTGATGGCACAGTGGCAGCATATAGATTGCCTTATCTACTAGCAGGAAACAGTGTAGTGCTAAAGCAAGACTCCATCTACTATGAGCATTTTTATAATGAGCTGCAGCCGTGGAAACACTATATTCCATTTAAAAGTGACCTGAGTGATCTACTAGAAAAACTACAGTGGGCGAAAGAGCACGATGAAGAGGTAAAATACACGCTTAGAAGTACTCAGCAATGTTGCTGGACAAAATAAAGGAAGTAAAAGTGCATTTCTTTTTTCTAAGAAACCTATTGTTTCCTTCTGAAAGGACATCAGAGTAAGTGTCATCAATTGCATAAAAGTACTTTTTAAAGGTACACAGTACTGCACTTAGTTTGGAAACTATACTGTATTTCGGAGACTGCCTTACTTATAAAGTTAAGAGTGCATAAAATTCTGGTCCTTTCCATTCATCGGTAAAAGATTTACATTTATCATTTACAGTGAGGGTGACGGAGCACTGGAACAGGCTGCCCAGGGAGGTGGTGGAGTCTCCTTCTCTGGAGATATTCAAGACCCGCCTGGACGCCTACCTGTGTGACATGGTGTAGGGAACCTGCTTTGGCAGGGGGGTTGGACCCGATGATCTCTAGAGGTCCCTTCCAACCCCTACAATTCTGTGATTCTGTGTCCATTTCATGGACAATTCAGAGCAGGGACTTTTAAACATCAGACAAATATCAATGCTAAGTTATCCTAAACTGCCAACGCTACACATGACTCTGGAATCAATCCCAGCACCCTGCAAGGACTGTTTTTACATAATTGTTATAAAACCTTCTATTATCTTTGACAGGCAAAGAAGATTGCAAAATCTGGACAAGAATTTGCAAGAAACAACCTCATGGGAGATCACATCTTTTGCTACTATTTCAAACTTTTCCAGGTTAGTATATTTTTAACTGCTACCACTACAGAAATAGAAATCCCAGAAGGAGAACTCTCACAAACACAGCTGCTAGAAATTGGCCAATCCAGTACTTGAAGACACAAAGCACGCAGCAGCAATTAGGAACTTTGGTTGCTGTATAAGCATTGTTTGCAGTTGTTTCCTTTGAAACTCCTTAAGACGATGCTGGTGGTGTGAGAGAAGCACTCAGATCCTATAAATCTTGATTTAATCTGCAATAACATGTTGCTCACAATGATCAAAGAATTCCACATCAGACACACACTCCATGAAGCACAGCTGAAAATATCTGTGCATTAGCACCGAGGTATTGAAACTGCAGTGAGGCACCCGAAGGGGGTTCCTGTCAACAGTTAAGTATCTGCTTACTCTTTCTGTGCCACAGTGTGGATGGAGTAACAGACTGTGTAGCTCTAGAATTCTTATGGAATTATTCAGCTGAGCTGTTGCACTATTTACAACCAAGTATATAATGTAATACGTGGGTGCTTCCGGTGGCGCAGTGGTAGGAATGCCGTTTTGCAACACCGGAGGCCCTGGGTTTGAATCCCCCCTGTGGCGCAAGTGGTAGAAGTGCCGCTCTGCTACACAGGAGGCTCGAATCCCGGGGGTTGGACTCGATGATCTCTAAGGTCCCTTCCAACCCGCACAAGACTGTGATACGTTTGTGAATTGATGTCACCTTCCTTTCTAAAACCTAGGAATACTCCCGTTTGCAAGTAAGCGAGCCAAAAATCAGAGATGGAATGGAGAAAGTGCAGCAGCCGGATGATGACCTTTTTCCATGTACTTGCCACAGAAAAAAGGTACAACACATCAAGTGTTAAATGTACAGTGCTGAATGCATTTAGTTCTGATTCAACCAGACTGGAACAATCATTGCTCGATACCACATAGTATCTATCAGTTACCGGGCTGTTAATGTCTTAGAAACATTTATTACTGTATTTGCAGGACTAGGAAGTTGAAATTTGAGTTTCCAATTAACTGAAAAATGTTTATTCTTTCTCTATTACAGACCAAAGATGAACTCTGACAGAAAGATTTCTATTCTTTTTTTTGAGTATTTACCTACATTCAAAATCACTTCTTAAGGAAAGAAGGAAAACGTTAATTAAAACCTCATTGAATATTACAAGGTTTACTCTGCCATGATCTACATATAGAAGAAAATCAGCCGCCACTTATTTCCTTTTTATCCAGCAGTAGCGATGGAGCCTTGTTCAAAAAAACACTACAATTTTTATATATTTTTTTTAAATAAAAACCATGTTTGTAACAGTCATTTGTTACACTTCTGAGCTACTTTTCAAGTAGATACCCTCAGTAAACTGAGACAGAATGTTCAGTATGCTAAGACTAGTTACAAGTATGTTCTGCAAAAGCATCCAGATGAAACCTGCAGATCTATTCCCTGGTGTATGTACCCAAAGTGGCCTTTCTCAGACCATAATTGTGTTCCTTCTGAGAGAGGCAATATTCCCAAAGACAATTATCTGGGGTTTGTAAAGTATTTTTTAATCTGAAGCAAAAATACAGCCTTTCAGAACACTATAGGTGTAGCAGATACAAAAATAAATAAAGAAAGTAGCATAGAGCACTGACTAGCAAAAATAAACCAGAGTCCCCACAGGAGCAGCCTTAGGCTGGAGCTGCAGCCCATGGAGAGGAGCCTGCAGTGGGGCAGGAGGGCTCTGGTAGCTCCCACCTGTGGGGACTCATGCTGAAGCAGTCCTCTCCTGAAGGGTAGGACCCGTGCTATGGAGCTGCATTGGAACAGTGCACGGAGAACTGCAGCTGGTGGGAAATCCACTCAGGGTCAGTTTGGGAATGATGGCATCCCATGGAGGGGACCCTACATGGAGCAGGGGCAGAGATGGACCATGGTAGAGCCAAAGGGACAAAACATTAGGGCCTAATGACAGTCTCCATACCGTACTCTCCTGTGTCACTTGGGAATAGGATGTAGAAGGGGGTGATTGGGCAATAGATGCTTAGGTTCAGCTCTGGGGCCTGCAATGTAAGGACAAGGAGCTGTCTGAGCAAGTGCTGAGGAGGACCATGAAGATGATCAGAGGGCTGGAGCATCCCTCCTACAGAGAAAGGCTGAGGGAGCTGTTTTTCCACTGACATTAAGGAGCTCAAATTCATTTTATGAACACAGACTCATAGAATTACTCAGGTTGGAAAAGACCTCAAAGATCATCAAGTCCAACTGCAGCGTAACCAGCCTCATCTCCAAATCCTCTTCTGTTGGACTTGAAGTCGACTTTAAATTCAACCAAGTTTGAACATAACTCCCCCATCAAAAGTGAGGATTTATTTTCTCTGTAACACTGTCACCTTCAAACCTGTAGGGCTACTTTATGTTCCTTTAGAAATTGACTGTAAACATTCAGATATGTACCATGCTTACTACATGTTATTGTTGGGGGATGAGCATTCTTGAGGCATCTTGTGATGGAAGACTACTGTATCTGATTAACATGCCTAACTTTCATCTTCCTGTAAGAACCTCCAGGTTAGAACTGGCAATTCAGCCTAGAGAAGAGAAGGTTGCGGGGTGACCTCATTGCAGCCTTTCAATACCTGAAGGGAACTTACTCCCAGGAGGGGAGTGAACTCTTTGAAAGGGCTGACAATAGCAGGACTAGGGGAAATGGTTTTAAGTTGAAAGAGGGAAGATTTAGGTTGGATGTTAGGGGGAAGTTCTTCACTAGGAGAGTGGTTAGGCCCTGGAACAGGCTGCCCCACCAGGGAGGTTGTGGATGCCCCGTCCTTGGAGGTGTTCAAGGCCAGGTTGGACGGAACCTGGACGGGGCCCTGGGCAACCTGATCTAGTAAAGGTGTATGTTTGGTGGCCCTGCCAGGCAGGGGGGTTGGAACTACATGATCCTTGAGGTCCCTTCCAACCTGGGTCATGCTGTGATTCTGTGAATTCACACAGTTCACAGCCATTCACACTGTAGCAGCAAGCTGAAAGCCGTAAGAATGCTGAACAACCAGAGGAGGTTTTGGGGAACTCTTGGTAGTGGGAATGAGACAATCACCACAGAAGACAGCATCAAGATGCTTTGCTCAGGACCAGCCCAGCTATTTCAACTCGCAGGTACTAATTCAGCTGATAAATGCATCGAAAGATTTGCTATCAAAATAATATTTGAAGATTTAAAAGACAACAACAATATTTACTTGGTAATGCAGAACATTAAATATTACATACTTTCCAAATGGAGTTACTAAAACTGTCCAGACTAATTTGATAGATTTTCCATCTTTCCTTTAATATGTTCTTTATTGTCTTAGATATTTTTTACACTCCTAAAAAAATATTTATACTTTAGACCTTGGAAAACCACTTGCTTTCAATAACACATCTTCAGCTGATGTGCTGCGTTTAGGGAAAGCCAACTGAAGATATTACTTAACCACTGCAAGTCATTTGTGCTCCATTTCAATATTCTCTCTAAGCCAAGAAAAAACTTGTACATTTATTTCTTCCATGACATCATCTTCTGTTCGGCCTTTAACTGCCATCCCATGGTTTGCCTTATCAATCCAATGGATTCTTTTAGGGGCTTTCATTTTGCTCGCCACGCTTTCTAACAGTCGCTACAGGGCAAATAAGAATGAGAAAGTTAGAAAATCAGCTGCTATTCACAGTATCACAGTCTCGTGCGGGTTGGAAGGGACCTTAGAGATCATCGAGTCCAACCCCCGGGATTCGAGCCTCCTGTGTAGCAGAGCGGCACTTCTACCACTTGCGCCACAGGGGGGATTCGAACCCAGGGCCTCCGGTGTTGCAAGTGGCATTCCTACCACTGCGCCACTGGAGGCACACAGGCGCCACTTAATTTGTAAAATCTATCCTACTAAAAAAGGACAAAATGTTATAATCAGAATTATTTATTTACAAAAAGGTAAGTTTCCTAAAGCAGATGATCAAGCATGATCCAGACACGCTAAAAAGGAATCTGCTCAGGTTTCTCTAAATCCAATGAAGTTTTCTACCTAAAACTTCCATCAGAGGAGATATATATTTAGAAAAGACTGCTAATCAAAGTTACAGCTGTGGATACCAGTAAAAACATCACTCAGACTCATTCCTGTTCCTACACACTATGCTGTCACAGCAAGATTTACAAGGATACTCACTTTTTCACACATCTCATCTGCTGATCCTGAGACAAACAGCACCGGGCACCTGATAAATAATAAATCTTCATCCCGAAGCTTGGACTGCAGTTTTGGTCGATGCAAAGGGTATGATAAGCATATCAGACCCTGAATGAAGTCATCTTTATCACCGTCCTGGCTAAGCTGACGTATCACAGAGGCAGCAGCTCGTGAGCCCATGGAACGGCCTTTCTCCCATATTAAAATAAAGGAAAAAAGTATATCTGCTATCACATCATCTGCATTCATAGTGTTAACAACTTATAAAACCAATCGATATGAATGTATTTAAGTGAACTGGTAGTACAAAATGCTACATATGCTTATCTACTCCATGAAAAGTACAGAGTCTAAATTTAACCTTTTTCTGCTGAAGACAATTGTCTGGTTGTAATGATTTCATTTAAAAAAGAAAGAAAAAGATAAATTAACAGGGATCCTTTGCAATATTGAGAAGAACAGCAGCCTTTCCCATTGGTGGGGGAGAGGGAGAGAAAGGCAGGTTCTATGCTAAAGCCCCCTGGAATTTCAAACAACAGTGCAATTACCTTGCATTGATTTATTTTTTTTTTCAAACAGCCTTAAAATTCATAAAACAAAACACAAGTTTGATGCTCCTTAATAACAGAACTAACCCAACAACTGTTCATGCACACAATAAATCTCAACTTAAATGCAAAAAGGGTTAAAAAAGTAAAGAAAGAAAGAATGAACCTGTAAACATGAGGTCAGTTAATAACAGAGTGGATATCAAAATACCTCCTCAAAGAAGAAGCAAACGAGCTGACAATGCTCTATAATTGAGTGTCAGAAGTGGCTGATTCCAGTGGGATTAACTTGCATCAGGGCAGATTTGGTTTCGCTTAGTCGGGCAACATTCTAAGTTTCCAGTATCAAGTTATTCCTAGTTACCCCCATCTACTTCCCTTTTTCACACAATGTGGCTGATATTCTATCTGCCACTAGAATTATACATTGAAATCAGCTTTGGGAAAATAGCTGTTTATGAGTAACTGGGATTCTTCAAGAAATTTAATTAGGAAAGTCCGTGGGAATTATCAGAGAACTCAGAGTTCTATCAGAGAACAGTCTTGCAAGTTACAAGTGATAAGCAAGTTTCCTCCCAATGTATCTGCAAAACAGTCTTCTGAACCTTTCCTCATCCTTCTAAGAGATCGCCACTATTATGAGGACAGTGAATAGATCTAGATGATCACACTAAAATAAATTATGTGAAAATGTCAAGCTACATATTCCCACCCATGATCCAGAAGCAGTTTTGTTCAAGCCAGCCATGACACAGCTAAGCTGTACGCCCATTGGGCTCACAGAATCACAGAATTACCCAGGTTGGAAGGGACCTCAAGGATCATGTAGTTCCAACCCCCCTGCCTGGCAGGGCCACCAAACATACACCTTTACTAGATCAGGTTGCCCAGGGCCCTGTCCAACCTGGTCTTGAACACCTCCAAGGACGGGGCATCCATAACCTCCCTGGGCAGCCTGTTCCAGGACCTAACCACTCTCCTAGTGAAGAACTTCCCCCTAACATCCAACCTAAATCTTCCCTCTTTTAACTTAAAACCTTTTCCCCTTGCCCAGTTAAAGAGCTTGTAGGACACCTAAATCCAGATCTCTAAATGGGCTTGGCACGTATGTTCCCACTGCAATCAGTGGACTTGTAGTCAATTTACAGAGATTACAGAGCATTCAATTCTCTGTGAAGACGCTTCTAACTGAACTGCTCTGTCTAGGCAATACTGACCAGTGGGAGTTTTTTCAGCTTGTGCCCATGTTAGACACCGAGCTTTGAGTGCCTCCTGAAAAAAATGAAAGCTGCCACCCATATCTGTTCTTTCACTTCTTACCAAAGCAGGACAGACTCCTAAGAATGGAGAAATTAAGATCATTTTCATTACAATCAATATACAAGAAAATTACAGATAACAAAAACCATACCTGCAAGGAAGACACCTGAAAGCTTATAATCATCAGAAAGCTTCAAGTATTCCTAAAGAAATGCAACAAGAAACATTGCAGTCAAAATTAAGACAGCGATAAGGTTGAGCATTTTTGTTTGCTTGCAGACACTAAACACACTGGGAGGCACTCTCAGCACTGCAGGTTAAACAAGGGACAGTTATTAGAAATTACTTGATTTTTTTCCCATAAAAATCACCATATTATCAGTTGCAGCAAAAATATAACAAGCAATTTCACACTAGCTCTCAGCAAAAGACTTCAGACAGCTCTCAGCAAAATTTCAGACACATCATCAAGTTACCAAAATGGTAAGCGAATCAAGTGTTAAGTGTATCAACTTACCTACCTACATACTCTTAGTTCAGCAAAGTGCAAAACAAAGAAGTAATACAAATATCCAATCCTGAGGCTTAAGGTAACACATTTCCAACAAAAAATAAATAACAAAAACATTTAAGAGACACTCAGATAAAATTCAGCAGCAATTTTTTCTGTTTTCAAGTAATAACTAATTGGATGTTATCTTAGCAGAGCTCCTTAACATTACCTTTACATATCAGCGTATTAATATAAACTCAATGACAACACTCTGTCTCCACACACACACACAAAAGAAAACAGACCCACATTAAGACTAGCCAAGTCCAACTTCAAGGTAACATACAACTGTGTAATATAATTACAGTGACATCATGCAAATTAATTCCTCAACTGAATTTAGTTCTACAATGGGAGCATCTGATGCTGGATACAAGGTGCTCAAGCTACATTCTTATACTTCAGTAAAAATAGCTAATCAGGAGCATTTCCACTCCCTCCTCCATGCTCCAGAACAAGACTCTAGGCTGATACTACTACAGCAAAACATTGCAAATTTAACAAAATCTGGGTATATAAAAACATTCTAAATAAAGTAGTAGCAGCAGAAATAAATAAATGTGGCCATTTAACAATTGAAATTGATTTTGAAATCAAAGAGTACTTAGATTCCAGGGATCTCATACACTACACTCAACTACGCCAACCGCTTGCTTCAAATTCTCCTTCATCTGTCCCCTACATATCTGTCCTCCTGCATGTCTCCTTGAAGTCTTCTTCTCTCATTCCTAAATCTACAGAGATCCAGAATTCCAAGCTCAGCTTCCTTCCTCTGAAAAACCTCTCCTAAAGCCATATATTTTCACTTACCCTCCTCAGCCAAACCTTTCTGCACTACCTACCTCCCATTTCCAGCCTAATCAAATTCTTTCATCTTTCCCACCTACAAATTTCCCCACAGAACTCTCTGTTGCCCTCTTCAAACACTTTTCTCAAGCTTTCCTTTCTCTCCTTGAGCTCATATGAGAACTGTCCCTGCTCTTTTTGCACATGGGCACTGCTCCATTGAGCTAACTGTATCAGCTATCACTTCTCATCTTCCCATTGTTGCTTGACTAATCTCTGATGGTAACTTTAGAAACCCAGAAGCAGAGAGAATGTAAATATATTTATATATTTAGATATATACGTAAATTCTTTGCATCCATGGATCTAAGCTTTGGCAGAATTTGATCACTTCTTACCACAACTGTTCTGTAAGCTTTCGTCCTATAAGCAATGTTAAGGCCTTTACAAGTAAACCGCAGGCACAGAATTCCCTGCGATGCAAGGTAGGCTGACAAAGAAACTAACTGAGGAAAATTCATATCTCCTCCAGCTCCATGTGTAAGAATCACTCCATATCTTAATTTCTTCCTTGGGACATTAAAGATAGCATCAAGTTGTTTGTTTCCAAAAGGTATTTTCACTTTAACCTGCAAATGAAACAGAAAAAAAAGAAGTCATCAAGAAGAAAAAGTTATTTTTCCAGTCTGCACATTATGATGAAGAATACTGGATAATAGTTGGGGGGAAAAGATTACAAGTTCACTCTTATTCCCTCTGTTTAAGAGTACTGGATGGGTAACTACATATGGCTGGACTGGGCTCTGAGCAACCTGATCTAGCTGAAGGTGTCCCCATTCATTGCAGGAACACTGGACTAGATGGCCTTTAAAGGTCTCTTCCAACTCAAAGGATTATACAATTCTTCGAAAAGACTAAACTGGAATATTATAGAAAATAGTTTTGAGTGCACTTGTTTTAGATATTACAAACAATCATAAGAAAATAACAAATAAGTGCTGGTTGTTTTTTTTTTTCACTGAGTATTCAGTCACAGGTTTCATACATGTTTGTAACTGAAATTCTAAGATGAACTAAGGCACTTGCTTTTTAATTGGCATCCAAGCCCACAGAAATGTAAAATACAAAGACACATTTTGATGTTTCCAAGACACACAGCAGTAACTGCTCAACAAAGAGGCAGGCTGCGTACTGTCACAGACTGATTTTTCCCCAGGAACAGGGGAGAGACAACCTAAATACAGTTAAAACCAGCATCGTGCTGCCTGTCCAGAAGACACCTGGACAAGCTGATGATGATCTTCATACAGAGGGTGGTGACACACTGGAATCCCCATCCCTGGAGGCATTCAAGGCCAGGCTGGATGTGGCTCTGGGCAGCTCAGTCTGGTGGTTGGCAACCCTGCACATAGCAGAGGGTTGAAACTAGATGATCATTGTGGTCCTTTTCAACCCAGGCCATTGTTTGATTCTATGATATGTAAGGCCAGCTGACAAAAAGGGGGCTGGAACGCACGCATAGAACCATATGCACTAGAACTCTCAAAAGTAAAGGAAGGCTGGGATAAAAAGCCTGTTCTGCACCACAGCATGCCCTACTACCACTGCTGCCCAAAGTGTACGGTTCTCAGTGGGCACATACAGAGAGTGACAGAGGTCTGAATGTCCAGCGCTTCTGCTTCTTCTCTACTGGGACGTTGCTCCCAAATCTCCTGCACTTCTGAGCCTGACGCTGCTCCTTTCAACATTTTCCACCAATATCAAAAACTCCGGATCTTAAGCGATGGAGAGGAGAGGGAGGAGTGCCGGCCATACCTCTGCGTGCCCGCTCATTTCTCTCCGAGGGGTTGAGGTGCATCCAAGCTAAGGCTGAGGCACAAAACCCGGCCGAGATTTCAGGAGACAACCCACAACACAACACCCCTACAACAGAAAGAGCGCATGCACGGAAGAATCAGTCCCTGGTATGATCCCGCCCCATGTTGAGCGACAGCTCGCCTCCCCAATCATCATCCCTTGGTAACGCAAGGCAACGCTTGTGGTATTTATGGATGAAGTATTTCACGGATACGTTCAAAATAGTGTTCTAAAATTGGTGGGCAACTGGTCAGTTTGCTTTCATTAGCAAAGCAGCGTACAAAATGCATGTAGGTTAGGACGCCTCCTCAGCAGCCAGCTCCTCAGACCCAGGTATTCAGTCCTCCTCAGAAAGTCCATCTGTAACTGCAGGCGAGGAGGTCTAAACTCCTCTAAACCTTATTTATTTCTCTTATTCACCTTATTCTTATTTTTGGTTTTAGAGCATTCATTGTGGAACACATATCACATTAAATCACATTTAACTCCTTCCCACTGGAAAAGTGTTTTCTTCTGCTTCCCATATCTGGTATCGGATCGCTTCCTATTTTCTCCATCACTTTCTTAACCCTATCTTCAATACAGTACTTAAAACTCCTCTACATATACACAGTGTTCAAGGGGGAACATATAACATTTTTAGGGGA
Organism: Coturnix japonica; assembly: GCF_054131305.1. Taxonomy (NCBI): domain Eukaryota; kingdom Metazoa; phylum Chordata; class Aves; order Galliformes; family Phasianidae; genus Coturnix; species Coturnix japonica. The sequence continues at coordinate 131,367,839 of NC_140663.1, forward strand.
ACATATAAGCAGATTCTGATTGATTTTCACCTATGCTGAGTAACTCCTCTGAAATCTATGTGTTCATGACCAGGGGTCTTTAAAATTGGACTGTTTTTTCTTTACATGCTTAAATATGAATTTCATTTCATAACCTTAACCTTACATCACTTCTGGAAATTGAGGTTTATTCTCAAATCAATATATGATGCTCAATAATCTAAATTTATCATCAAATATGAAAATTATGACAGATACGTGGTTTGATGTGTGTCACTGAGAATATATGTTGTGTGTTATAATAACATATATGCTGCTGTAGGCACCTGTGATGGATTTGATATGCCAAAGACAGCTGGGTTTGAAGAAACAATGGCAGTTTATCAAAGAATGACATTATCCAGAATCTAAACTTGGAACTTGTTAGATTTTGGGATTGCATCACACAGATGCTTATATTCTGCTGTTAGTAATGTCATCTGCCAACAAAGTCAGTGAGCTTCTTTGTTAGAGCTTTATTTGAGACTAATCAGAAGGTGAATTACTACAGCTGAACTTAAACCTTTTCTGCTAGTTGTAATTTTGTAATTAATAAATAAGCTATTGTGTTTACTGGGTGATTTGACCATTTCACATTGATAACGTTGCTGTTTTGTTGTTTTAGTTTTCATTGGGATCTCAGCTTACTCATTGCATCCATCATTAATTAGCTTTACCACACTCCTGGGGAAGACATTTGGCTTTGTAAGTGTAGTGCTAAACAGAAGGGCTATACTTTGAGATGTGCCATCAAAATATGTACTTCTGGGATTGCAAATTTTGGACCCTATAAATTTCTCTTGGTCTTCATGAGGGATTTTGCATTCTTTCATTATTTTTGATCAATGCAACCACTTCATTTTCAAGCAGCAGCTGCTATAGTTCATTAGTACACTGAGCTGGGGATTGCTGGCAGGAGGTAATCCTGGCTATTCTTTCCTTGGCTGTCAGCAAAGTGACCTGGCTAGGAAACAGTGGAACAAACTTTTCTGCTCCACTGCTGCATTAGAAGAATTAATACTTTTGGCACGCTCATCTAAGCTGCAAATGCTAAACTCTGTTCCTTACATGTTTTCATTCTGAAATTTCACTCCATTTCTATCTATTGCTCTTAATCAGATAAATAAGCACGTTCAGGAATGGTAACAAACACTGTTGTCACTGCTAGGGTTACCTTCATTTGAACATTATATGAACATTAAGATATGAGACATTTAATTCTCACTCCAAAAAAAAACAACAAACTAGTACCCCCTGTGGTTTTGTCATCAGCAATCCAAATGAGTTACCTATTTAGATGTTATTGCTACTTATAATTTTAAACACTGCATTACAGACCCTAAGCATGAGAACTCGGAACATTTTTCTTCTCACTGTAAGTTCCTAGGCCATTTTCATTTGCATTAATAAACTGATTCATTCTAAGGTATAGAAAATGATATTATGCCTCTCTAACTCATACAAAATCACTTAGATTAGAAAATAAAGTCTTTTATTTATTCCTAAATTGTCAGAGCATAGGCAACGCCTGTGTAATCCTGAGCATGCGGCAGATGTCTATCATATCTTCCACAGTTACCATTTCTCCAGATCATTTATTCCACTTATGAAAACCACTGAATTAGAACCCTGCTATGCAAAGTACTCTATCAACCCCTCTCAGTATCACGTCACCTGTCAACTCTATCATTGACTTGTTTTTTACAAGTGTACTTCACATTTTTTCAACAGCTACCTGCAAAGCAATAGTTGAGTATTATGTTAATGATCACTACTCCAATTCTTTGTGTTCTGTAGTTTTAGTTGCAAAATTTATGAAAGAGTTGAGGAGAAATTTGAGTGACCAGCCCAAGATACTCTTTGAGTAAGGCTGAAACACCTCATCTGACAGTGCTGTTTCCATCTTGTACTGGAAGTCATTCAGCTAGAACTCAGCTGAGATTAATGGGTCAAAGCAAATACAAAATCATATAGAAATGGCTTTTAAAGCAACTTCAAAGTCTTTGGTAGTCTGGAAGAGGATATCATTTAAAATCAGCAAGTTAGAAGAGGAGAGGGCAGAGAGCAGAAGAGAAAGTAGAATATGACTATTAACTCCAACAGGGCTCTCTTAAGAGACATGAACACCATAGGATCACTCAGGCTGAAAGGGTCCCCAGGAGGTCCAACGTCCTGCTCAAAGCAGGGCTGGCTGCAAGATCAGGCCAGGTTGCTCAGTGCCTTGTCCAGTCAGGTCTTGAAAACCCCCAGGGACAGAACCTACACAACCTCTCTGACCAAACTTCTCCAATACTTAATTATTCTCCCTATGAAACTGCCTCCCTGTACATCTGTAGTCTTACAACCCTGAAATTGCACTGTGTTTTGTCTTAGGCCTCAGGCTGTGTTTTGTCTTAGGCCTCAGGCTGGGTGTTAATTTACTGGCACAGGCTTGTCAGAGTTTTGTCTAAACTTCTCCTCACCTTCCTAGACATTTGTTTCAGCTTGTAGCAACAAGTATATAACAAACAAGTGATCATTAACTTACCTTGTTTTAGCTTTTTATAAGCTTTGTAAATTTGTGTTGTGTAAACTTCTTGTCACATAGCTTTGTGCTAGTGTAGCAATGATAGGCAGTTGTTTTGCATAGGTTGAGCTGTGATTTTATTAAAGTGCAGTGTATGGGAGTGAAGAACTGACAGCAGGGGCCTTCAGAGCACAGACAGGAGAATGCTGGAGGCGCCAGGGCTATAAACAACTCACAGATGGCAATTACTGGGCATCAGAGAAATGCAGTTGTGTCAAACTTAGAGATATCGAAGGCAACAAAGGCATAGATAAAACACACCATAAGTGGTAAATGTAGGTGTACCGGGCAGTAACAGTCTTATGAAGAGAGTATAAAGTGTGTTAGCAAACCTATAAAAATAACTTTGAGTGGATCCCAAAGTGAGAAAGAAGGCAACAACAATGCTCTGAAAGATTTGAGATAGTAACCTCTCATGGTATCACTCATGACTCAGCAAATGCTTTCACTTAATAAACAAACACTGCCTCTTTTTAACATCTGTATACCTATGTTTGCTGGCACAAGTGTAGTTTGGGGCACTATCTCATAGCAATAAATGTTTTATATCTCTATTAAATTACTTTTGTAAGCCTCTTTGTAGCCCTTATTCCCACGGGTATCCTTTTGGGATCAGTTTTTCATCTTGAATATCATTTTGTTGTTTTTAGACTATGTTACTATCCTTCCTAAGTCCTCTTTATGATTTCCTATTGTGCATTCTTTTTTTCCCCATATTCTCCATCTCAGCTAACCACAGATATAATATGCAGTGTATATTAACTTATCTTCCAAGTAAGGAACGGCTCTACATATGGCTAAACCTGATAACAGTTTCTCTGATACAACACTGAATGTGTCCTGACCTATTTATTTTTTAAGCTTATTGCTCTGTGAAGTTAATAATATCAGGTATTCTGACTTCTACTTTAAGTAATAGGATGCATGTCAAAAAATCTGCCTTCCTTTTATGAGGCTTAGTGCCAAGTGGTATTAATCGCTTCCATGAAATTCTGCAGGGGCAGATTCCACATGGCAACTTTCAGCTTCAGAAATGTTTGGCACTTCTTTTCCTCAGCACTTGTAAATCAATAGATTATATGACATGAATGCTTAGAAGAAAGATGAAACAGGACTTCATCCACAGTGAATGCTTCAAAGATCCCATGCTATCACACAGGTTTTATTTATTAGGGACCAGTCATCCCAGTTATAACCCCTAAAGTGGGCAAGCAGCCTTGCCTTGATCACCTTGTTACTTTAGCTAAGCCCAATCATTTACTTCGAAGACTGTATCAAAGATCACAGGTCCCTCATGTCTCTTCTGCAATCAAAATCATTAGATGGAAAACAACTCAAAAGAAGTTCATTGCACTTTAGCCTTCTGTGAAAATGCTAAGGATAGTAACATTACACTTGAAGTTAAGAGAACATAGGAAATCTGTACGTCTTTGCCAATGGCAGCAAATCAGAGGATGCCTGAGCAATGACATCAGGCACAATGACCCTGCGGTCAAGAGGCATGCTAGTGATAAAATCAGAAGGAGGCAAGCTTGGCAAACTGCATCATGTGTATGTTAACTTGATCTGGTGCACGCAGCAAGGCTTTGGCCTTCTGCTTTATAGCATGATGGACAGGAGCAGAACTGATGAAAGGGGTGGTGAAAAGGGGACCTGGAAAAAGATCGGCTACAGGTTGGAATTTATAGTGCTATTTATTTTGTAGTTTAATTGCTGCTTTCAGTCATTCCAATTTATATACTCCAAAGAGAGTATTTTTCCCTGTGTTTTTATTTTTATTTATTTTTCTCATTTTCCAAAGTGAATAAAAAGTTTCTAGTCAGTGAGTTTAGAATTCCGCCCCTTAAGATAGCAAGTCAATTCCAGATTACAAGAGACCTATTCGTCCTCAGTTTGGACTGAGGTCAGGTAGACCAGTGTTGTACTATTTCAAAATTGGTCTTATGATCCAGTGATGTCATTCTGTGCTTGTAAACATTTTATTCTCTTGAATGCTAGGTTCTCATTGAGCTCTTGACCCCATCCAAATGCTGGGCTGAGATTACAGGCCCTCACACGGATTGTACCCAATCCAAAGCAGAAGTCGTATAACAGTTTTTATCAGCATAGATCAGATTAGTGAACTCGTGAGATCAGTCAGCTATAGTGTCAAAGAAGAGTTGAAAAAAAACTAATGCTTTTGTGTCAGTGTTGCACCAATGCATCATTCTGTTAAAACTCTTACAATTTTTATTTCAGTTTATTTTAGTGGAAACCATGGAAGGAGATGCAGCAGAGCTTTATTTCAGTAGATGCTTTGACACACTGAAAGGCTGTGCTGCCATTCAGCGAGACCTGGACAGGCTGCAGAGGTTGACAGAGATGAACTCTATGAGGTTTAAGAAGAGAAGAAGTTAAGATCTACACCTGGAGAGGAATAATCACGTGCAGCAGTGCAGGTTACGGGCTGACATGCTGGAAAGGAGCCCTGCAGAGAAGGACCTGAGTGTTTTGGTGGGCAGCAGGTTGGCCGTGAACCAGCAGTGTGCCCTTGTGGCCAAGAAGGCCAATGGCATCCTGGGGTGCATTAAAACGAGCATGGGCAGCAGCAGGTTGAGAGAGGTGAGACCTCCTCACCCTCTCCTGAGGAGGTCTCATCTGGAGTATTGTGTCCAGTTCTGGTCTCCTCAGTTCAAGAAAGACGGGGAACTTCTAGAATCTGGCATAGGGCTATTGAGATCATTAGGGTCCTGGAGAGCGTATCCCTTATGGGGAAGAGCTGAGAGGCCAGGGCCTGGAGAAGACTGAGAGGGGATCTTATCAGTGCTTACAGATATCTAATGGGTGAGAGTCAAGTGTGCAGTGAGCACAAACTGGAACATAAGAAGTTTCATCAGCATGTGAGGCAAAGCTTCTTTACTTTGAGGGTTACAGAACACTGGAACAAGCCACCCAGGGATGTCATGGAGTCTCCTTTGGAGATATTCAAAATCCACCTGGATGCTTTCATCTGTAACCCACTACAGGGAACCTGCTTTGGCAGTGGGATTGGACTAGATAGCCTCCAGAGGTTCCTTCCAGCCACTGTGATTCTGTGATTCTGTGATATCACTGCAGTTGTGACTTTGTAAGTGGCAGGGCATTTTTCTATAGAATCAGAAACCACTTAGGTCATCTACTTCTTTACCTGCAAGTGCAGCATTGGCCCCTTTCAAGTCCGAATATTTCAAAGCCTTTTATCTCCAGGACTAACTTCACGATACCACTTCTATAGTGCATTACCAGATTTTGCATGTGATAATCAAGTACCTTGATAGTTCTTTGCTACAATGTCCTTCTGGCATCTCTTTTTTTTTTCCAGAGGATTAAAACCACACCTTCCACACCTCCGGAGCTCTCGTCAGACAGCTGTGACATTATTAGCTCTGAATATCTTGTGGACTACACATTGTCTAAAGCCTAAATGCAATTTTGTTTTTCACCCACTGCTAAACATAACAGCATATCAGATGTGGCACATTCCATGACTGCTTCCTTTGTACCATTTACTGTTTCCATAGTCAAACTGGGCACAGCACTTCTCTCTGGAAAGTATTTGCATGCATCTTTTTGTACCAGATGTGTTGAGATCTATCAGATGCCTTCTTGGGCAGCAAAGGCCCACAGAGTGCATAGCACTCTGAAGAAGTGTGAATGGAGAATCACCTCCATACAGTGCCAGCAAGAATATAGAGAGGACCCCATGAGAAAAGCAGAAATTGTGGCCTTTTATCCTACAGAATGCATCAATCTAACCCTGCTGCATGCATTTTAACTGCATCTACTGTGAATTTCCTGTGTTACAAAGACTTTGATATGAGTTTTCTCCTTCATCACACATGAGACAACAAATGCTGATGAGGTCTTTACCTGGCCATAGTACAACCCCCTCTGGTAACAGCAGTATCTGCTGCTGTCATGTCAGATATCTTCAACTGAAGAAAAGTCTGATACTCACACTGACTTTAAGCCATGCTGTACCACAGCATGCTTGTTCACTCTTGCACTGATCAATTTGTTCAATTTGTTGTTTTCACATATTTCTTGTAAACCTATGTAAGAAAAAGGGCTGCAAATGGAGGAGCTGAAATATGGCCTTTCCCAAATAAAGTCATCAAAGAGTTACATCTCTTTTGAAATAAAATCAATGACTATTTAAATACTTTGAGCACAACACACTGTATCAAGGTAACACAGAGAATCTTAGAAACTCACACAATAGGTCTATTTAAATAATTCCTTATATCCTCAGCTATATCTATATCAGCGACTGAGGCAATACCAGTGTATACTCTCAAGCTGACAATCATTCTTGCTATTTAACTGTTGGTATGAGCCTTGGCACAGTTCTGGCTGATGCCAACTAGCCTTCTCCCAGTCATAACTTGGGACATAGCATGAGGATGAGGTTACCTTGTTTTTTTGCAGAGAAAGAGATGTCATGGTTGCTTTCCATATAATTTCACCTATCTTTTGAATCAAAGCCCAAGACTTTTATTTATCAGAATGGACATAATCACTGATGAGGTAATTTGTAATTTCTGTAATGTTGATATCTGACATGCACTCTAGTATCTGCGGAGAACTTATGACAGCAGTAGTCATGCTTGCAGAAACACAGCTCCAAACAGGGGAAGGAAGAGATTATGCCAGTTCCAAACAAACTACGTAATCTGTTAAAGTCCTTTCTGCCCTCTCCCTCTCAGTTATATTAAAGATCACCATTAATATGATGCTTGTTTCCACTGTGTCAAAGGGTAATGTGCAACTTTGTTTCTTCTTTTGAAATGGATTGTTTTCTAGTTGCACACACAGCACATGTTATTACATATTTATTTTTGTGTTTGTATGCTGAAGTATTTATGCTCCAAGTTCCAGTCACGGGGCTTGTCTGTATAGTAATGAATAATGTCTAATAAAGTTTAAGACTTACTTATATTTAAGTTCCATTCTGAGTTTGGGAAGTATCCCAAGGAAATTAACTGCAGCAAGTCAGAAACCAAGCTGGCTGGCAGCCCTCACTATTGAGTACAATGACAACTGTGTGGAACCAAGCAATGACTTGCAGATCTTGCTGAGAGGTTTCTCTCCCCCTTTGGTCAAACACCTCAAGACTCTGGGAAGATGAAGGTTTCACAGCTTTATGGAGATTTACTCCTTTAAGTTCTTCTGCTTATGGGTTCTGTGTTTTATAGTAATACTTCAAGTACACCACCAACGTAGCAGCCATGCTCCCAAAGCCAATAAATCTTACAAGTTTGGTGTTCATATGGAAAGCCTATTGCTGGCTCAGGACACGGGAGCACATGGACTTCCTAGATCCTATGGTGTTTTTGTCTTAGCCACAAGAAATGGAAGAAATTAACTTCCCCCTGAACAACACAAGCCAGAACTTAAGTACCATTAATGCCCTATTTTGAGAGTTTAAATAACACTAGAAGTTGCAAGGGGAGGAGGTAGAGTTCATTCACTCTGAAGTAATGCTGGTGTTAATAGTTACAGGTGGAATGACCGGGAATCCATGCCTAGAAGTGTGTGATCTTGATGATTTCAGTGCCCTCTCTGGAATGCTCTGAATAATCTCACATGACAGCTTTGAGAACTGCTGGATGTCTTGCTGGTCAGCTGCTCATTTTAGAAAATTATTCTTTGGGTACTCCCTGGATGGCAGAAAACTCCATCAAAACAGCATTTAGAAGGGAAGGAGCCGAGGTGCTGCAAGAACAGACAGAGGAGTGTCTGTAGCACCCTTGTTTCAGATCAATGCATAAGAAGCACCTCTAGGTTAGTAGCATAAAAACAGTAATATGCTCCATGGGACATGGAGCTCAGCTTGAGTTGCTTTGTTCATTTGTGGGGTAGGTTCTGAAGCCCAATCAGAACCCATGATGCCATGGGTAGCCAGCAGTGCTTAGTGTAATGAGCTTGAATGTGCATCCATGGGGCAGAAACACAGATCCAATATCTCCCTGGTATCCCCGTCCATTGGGATCAATCCATCAGTAACATATAAATAGATGTCTTTGTGCAAGGGACACCACTTTTACAAAAGGCATCTAAATGTGTGACTTAGGCAAAATGTGTATTCCAAGTCCAAAGAATGCAGCCATGGCACATCCTCTCATGCACTGCAAGTTTTCCAAGTAACCTCAGAAAATGCCTGCATCTTGGCAGGGCTGCATGTGTCAGTAGTTGCGTCCTAGGTTTGAGCATTCAGAAGCTGCAAGTTGTGTGTTCACAATGGGGAATATGCTTTTTTTTAGATATACTCCTCAGATCACTCTTAATATACATAGCGTTGATAAGCAGCCTTGTGAGAAAAAGGTTGGCAGACCAAGGAGTTTACTCTGCTGATATCAAATCATATCTGAGGCCATATTTGAGATAAGGGCAGTCTAGATGTAACACAACTCTCTTCTGTGCCCTCTAGACCCACTTCCCTAACTGCTTGTAATGTCTAGATGTGGAGGAGCCTCCCACACTGTCACATCAAAATCCCAAATCGTAGCTTGCTGGTACCTGGCCCAGTAGAATAATCAATTTTGAAATGATGCCAGAATATGATCAAGAAATTGTAGGAGGGACAAGCAAAGCAGTGCTGAGTACAGTTGCAGGAGAGGTCAAGAGCACAAGATAATCTCTATCATAGCCGTGCCCAAGTGTCCCCTAGGCAGCTGAGGTATCCACAGAAGCCCAGCTGTATCGTGTCTCATATCTCTGGTTCCCTGGCTGGATCCTTCCTTCCTTGGTGAAAGAGCGTGCACTATTTTGTCCACATCAGCCTGAAGTGATGTTACCAGTAGGTCAGGAGCACAGCCCGGCACTTTTCCCTTGTCATGTAATTTTAAGGAATGGTCCAGCACCTTCCCCTTCTTTCATTTTCCTTTCTACTGTGTTTGGAAAAAGTTCTTCTTTTGTGTGAATCTAAATTGGTTCAGAGGGCTTCCAGGTGTCCCCAGCTCTCAAGATTTTTCCTAATCACAATAAGACTTAAGAGAGACTTTGTGCTGATGTAAAGGTCTAACAGTACTAGGCTCAACTGTTGGTGGAATAAGTCTTTGAAATTACAGTTTCCATTTTCTTCTGACTTCCAGGAGTCAAAAGCGTGTTGTTTGGCCCCTGATGAGACAAGATATCCATATCAAATTGTAAAGTAGAAATGTAAGGTTATCACCCCTTCAGTTTGCCTGCCTCTGTTCATACCTACTTGAGCCTCTTCCAGCTTTCTTCTAGAGAAGAGTATCACTTTTTTTCTGCCCCATGTGACTAGTTTTCTGCTCAGTCTGTTTTCTGCATTAGCCCATTGTGGTGTCACAGAAGCAGATGGGAGCAGTGGGAGCATCACAGATGGCAGTTCCCAAAGAGACAGCACAACTTCGATCACCCTTGGGTTGCACATGGGAACACAACACAGGGTACAACATCTCCCACTTTCCCCGAGGGCAAAGGAAGGTACTGCAGCTCAGCTGACTTCTCAGCAAGGCAGAGACCCCAGACTTCTATTAGACAGCAAAGAAAGCAGCTATGTTTGCATGTGCCTGTAGTAGATTTAGTTTCACTGCTGCTTATTTTGGAAAGCTGGGAAGTGGTCTGTCCCCAAGATATTTTTGACCATGAAGGCTTTCTTACTCACCAGTAACTTAATCTCCACAGAGGCAGGGAGATCCTAAATACCAGTCTGCAAATCTGATGCCATTCTTTACTCAGCCATTTTAGCTCACGTAATGAAGCTCACCGCGAATCCTGAAAACTGCAAGTAGAAAAAGAACTTGCCAATAATATGTCAAATGAACACCACAAAAAATGGAGAAAGAGTAAATTTGTTGCTAATCTTTAGTGAGTCCCAGATACTAACATCATTTTAATATTCTTTTTCATAAGTACCAAGCAGGCTAATTTCCTCATTCTCATTCAGTAGCAAAACCCTCCTATGCACAATATCCCTTGTTCTTTGGAAGAATATCTTCACAATGAAAAAACAAACAAACACAAAAATCTGTTTTCAATTTAATGGAAAACATATCACATCTCGCAGTAATTTTATTTATAGCATAGTTAACAAAACCACTCCACCCCACCCCCCCACACCCCAGGAACAAAAATCTCTTATGGAAAGCCAGCCTTCACTATTTCCTTAGTTGCTAACCTCATTTTTTTCCCTGTAATTGGATGTTAGCTTCTCTGACACTGTGAGAGATACAACAGACGATGTCCTGGCACCATTCTGACTGATCTCCAAGGCAGGCTATGGCAGTGCTTTAACTTGTGCTTCTAGCTTTCTAACTTCAGGTGTCAGTTTCCCAAGGAAGGACCATGCCAGTGTATTTCCTCTTTGATCTAAGGTGTGGGAAGAGGAATCAGATGAAAGTTGGCCTGATGGTCTCTGGCCAGGTCAGGTAGCTAAATTCTGCATGCTTCCTGGTGCTGTGGGGTCTCTGCTGCATAGTTAAAAATCTAGATCAGTTTTGGGACTGCCTGAGCTGAGCTTGAATATTCACCTGCATTCAAAAATCGGTGTACATTTTAAAAGAGATAGATATATCTCAAATGCTTTTCAAAGTATTTTATTTTAATATATATATGTTGTTTGTGCTTGCATATGTATGTGTGGACTTGAAGTACACACTTAAGCATAAACATATTTCAACATAAACTTAACTTCTTTTAAACATATGTACAGATAGGAAGGTTAACTATGATTTCAGGGATATTCCAGGAGTATAATACATCTTAAGTGCATCAGCATAAGGAAGAAGATTAACCCTAGTACTTTCAAGACCCTTCTGTACAATGAAGTCGAAGGATTTTAGAAGAAGCTGTTTAAGAAGGCAAAATAATCAGATGAAAACTTCTTAAACTTTACACTCATAGAAATAACTGTTCCCACATTCTTATAAAATGAGAAGTAATGTGGAGACCTTCCCTAACAGAATTCGCAGCTAGTAAACGGCTGTTTTCTAGGTTATACTGAACTGAAGAAGGGATTTCTTGCAACGCGATCACATCCACTTCAGATCCCAAGAAGTTCTCTTCTAGGGATCAAGATCAAACATAAACTCTTAAGCTCTTGCATCACTTCAGCATACCATGTGCTACTTGATGCTTATAGTTATACATGCCCAAGTGATAACCATACCTGTGTCACCACAGGGGTGCGGGTTTAGTGAAATGAAGCCTTAGTAGGCTTGGTTTTTGTAGTAATCTTTATTCTAGTAGGATTGTGTTTCCATTCCAAGATGAATGGGTCCCATTACGCTGGGCTACTTTGAATCAGAAAGATGATGCTGCCTGTATATTGAAATCTGGCATTCAGAGGAATTATCACCTCTCTATCCTCCTACCCTGGGTCTGAAGGAGGAGAGGAAATCCCCATCCTAATGGGAGTCTGCAACTGCATGAGATGAAAAGACACCCTGCCAGAATTCCTGACACAAAATGGGAGGATAACTGTTCACAAAGGCCCTTCTCCATCATGATAACACTTATCCTAATGCTTTCTAAATCACGGGGAAATCACTTTTCTATTTATTTCAGGTGTCTATAGTGGCTAGAAAGCAAGATGAACTGAGATATACAGGTGTTCGTAACTGTGGCATTGTTGTAGAAATATGCACTATGGCCTGAGCATACTCATCTGCTGTTTTTTGTTTTTTTTGTCTTCACTCTAGGATTAAAAAGGTCTCTTGAAGACAAATGTGCAAGGGGACAAATGGCTCAACAAATGGCTACAAACGCAAAAGCTTTTCAGAGAGCAATGCATGCACTTAGATGATAGTGTTTCACAGTGATACCTAGTGTTGAACAAGGATTTCCATGCATAAAATCCATGACCTCTAACATCTGAACTTGCTCTCTTAGAAGCACAGATGGTCTCTTTCAAGGAAAGATTTGAGGGACTGAAAAAAAAGCACACAACAAAACCCATCATAAACTAGTACATGACAGAGCATGTCAGTAAATAGCAGCAGCTCCACTAACATGCTTAATTCAGTTTCTGTATGTTCTTTTCTGGCTCCCAGTTATCAGAAGTAAAACTGGAGCTCACCACCTTGTTTAAGAGGATGAGGTGGTAGTCCTAATTTTTATCTAAGCAGCTGAACAGAGCTGCAAGTCTCCAAAGCAGGGAGAGGACAAGATTAGGTGATATGTTTCTGTGACGTAAGTGTTTAAAACTGCAGAATTATGCCAATGGACTTTTTTAGCCAAGAAGCAAGGAGTGTGTTCTGAAAGCACAATGGAGTAAGGGGGATGATGGGAAAAGAACAGTGAGAGAGATGACTCCCTAACATCTCTATTGCCTTCTATGTACAACATTAATGTGTTGGATCCATGTACTCCTGAATCCATTTGGAGAAAGGCCTTCTGCAGCACTTCTGCAAAACACAAATGAGGCCTTCAAAATGCAGGGTTCATTTCCAGTGCACAAGTGTCCCATTTAATTGATTTAAATGAGTCAGCTGCAGGGCTCTTGGCAAAACTGGAGCCTTTATTACCAGCACAGGATGGTGAATGGAGGCAACAGGCAGTTGTGGGAGACAAGAGAGGGAAGATGTGGTTTTTCTTCCTCTCTCTGCTCCTCCTTCATTCCACTTCCTTCCACGCAGTCCTGCTTTCCTCTTGCCCACACTGAAGTGTCCGCTGGCCACTGTGGCACATGTGAACCTTATCCTGTGGGGAGAAGGTTGGAAAGCTGGGTGGTATCACTGGCAACCACCTACTGGCGAGGAGCTGCCTGGATAGGCAGGCCTAGGTGTGGGGAGCCTAACCTCCTCCACAAGAAGCTTCTGGATGCGGCAGTCACTGGTGCTATGAGCCCTGGCCTGCAGGCAAACCCTTAAATAAAGATCTTTTCAACTTCCAGTGCTGAGCCACTGGTAACAAGCTCAGTCATCTGTGGACATTCTTTTCTCATGCTCCATGATAGATTGAATAGGTCAGATCTAGAATTGGGCAGCTGAATCTGAACTGTTACACTCAGGAGTGTCTCAGAGCTCCTTTAGACTAAGCCAGAGCTGATTAGTCTTAGAAAACAGAAGGCCAGGATTGCTTCATCTGTCTGGATGACATGGCCTGAGACCAGGCTCAGGAAAACTCACCTAATCCTGCTTCTGCATTTTGGCAGCTGTTCATTGGGCACAGGCTGCTAAATCTGTGTTAATTTGCTCAAAACTAATCCAGGTTTCTCCCTGCTTGAGCCTGACTTATCTGCAAAGGAACCACAGAAACATATGTTGGGCATTGTTTGGCTTAATTCCATGTGCGGAACTAAATTCAGCCATGAAGAAAAGACCAGGGTATGTGAGGGCCTTAACATCATCCTTCCTACCTACCAGCAGTGGGAGTGTGAGGTGGGGCGGCTCCTGGCCCTATCTTCGTATCTGTGTTGGCCTTGATCAATTCTACAGAGCTGAAGTTGAAATGAAGGGACCTAGCTGGAGACAGGTGCCATCAACCATTTAAATGGGTCCAGTAAATAGTTAAGAACTGGTCCTTTTAATGGAAATACTTAATAATACATTTTTATTCAGAGATCAGAGCAATGGAATGAGCACAAAGCTCTCTTCTTAAGCAGCCCATCAGCCCAATGTTATATTTAGTACTATATACATGACATATAAAATGCCTTATTATGTATACTATGTATTACAATAGAAAATTTATTATTATAAACATTGTATATCATTATAGCACTTCATTACACGAACATCAGTATTTCCCTCTCATACGCAAAAGATAGATAGGTTTTGATTTTTCTTCTTCTGGATGAGGCAGGCTGTTGCTACCATGCTATCTTTATGATTTCGAACTTGGCTTATGCAATGAAATCAAAAACCAGTCGTCAGTTTGCAAACATGTGGTCATGCTTTTTAAATGAAACTGTGTGATGCTCAGAGTATCAGGGCTGTAATTCAAGTTGCTGATCACAAAGCGTCCAAGTCATTTTTCTTTCAGGATATTGCTTTGCACTCAACCTGAAGATTAACTTACGACTTGTTGGGCCATCCAGGATATCTGTTACAGTTAGGAAGAGTGATTAGCAAATACTGGCAGGGCTTCCTCCTAAATAATGCTAGTATTGGTGAACTTAAATGAAAAGATATTACAAACAACAAACTTTGCTGTATGTGTGTTTTCCCTTAGCTGTTTATTAATTGTTACTTAGAAGCAAATAAGAATTTGGATGTTTTGTTAATGGTAATTTAAAGTCAATAAATAAAGAACCTGTTTCAAGGATCTTCTGAGCATAGAAGCAAACCTTTAGATCAGGCAGATGTTAAACTACAAGTGCAGACGTAAACCTTTAGAACTCTGTGAATAAGTAGCATGTTTGCAGAAATTGCCCCCTTCAACTGAGGTTATATTTGCTTTTTTGGTCATTAAAAAATAAAATAAAATTGCAAGTGGTATTCTCTGAAAGGATTTCATGTTCTTTTTGCTGCTTCCAGTTGACTCTGGTAATAGTCATAGTAATAGGTGAATGGTTGGACTGGATGATCTTTTAGGTCTCTTCCAACCTTGGTGATTCTATGATTCTATGATCTTACCTCTTGCCATACTGGTCCCAGATAATAGTGGCTGAAAAAACCTGTGCTGCCAGTGCTCCTAAACAGTTGTGACAGCACTGATTTTGGAGATGTATTCTATCACCGGGAACTGAGGCAATGACTCACCGCTCCCAATTTCTTCTGCCAGTAGAGGAGCAGGGAAACATTTTTCTGGTCAGGCAAGATACAAACCAGGGATATGGAGAAGGGATCTTTGTGGCAGATGCCAGAGAGGTCCTTCAGAAAAGAGCACTTTGCAGTTTGTTATTGTAGAGGGAGGCTTGAAATGATGGAATAGCCTGAATGTGCCTGGGGGAGTTGACGTGAGGGAATGGAGGCAACCGTACCCTCATTAGCAACATCTTAAACTAGAGAGAATGTCCTTTCTCATGTTTCCTGCACAGATGCTGGAGATAATCCTGAGTCTATAAAACTTTGCTGGATATAGCACTGTTTGCAGAGTCTCCTTCCAAGATTGAAGAGTGAGCACATTCTTGTCCGGTCTTCAGAGCTGCAGTTTGGAAAAAAACATAACTTGCCAATGTTTCCTGCCACACAGTCTTCTGACAGCGTAGATATCTGCAACAGTAGGCAACATATACATGTTTTACTTTAGAAATAGATTGCAGTTTAGAAACATAGTGGGAACTGTGAATAGAATAGTGTATCTATCTATCCACATCATTTGTTTTGTTTAAATGAATATTTTCTATATGATATTGCTAAGAAGCACTGTTTAACTCTGAGGACATTCAACACTTACCATCCCCTGTGAAACTCGTTGGCTTATTAGGTGTAGAAACTACTTGCCACATACTTTTGGATCTAGCAAGGCTAGGTATCAAGGCTAGTGACAAGATAAGGTGGCAAGCTGCCCCATGCTCAAACACATCTGTAGCTGTCACACATTTTCAATTTAATTTTATTGATTTTAATGAGATTTGCTTTGCCCTTAATTATTGTGTTACAGTTGAGGGATCTTCTGATGTAGAACTTCAACCAGAGTCTGCACAACACCTTCCAGGCCTGATCTGACCCTTGCACCTGTAACCCACTGTTTATTGTAGACCCCAGTAAAATGAAGACTAAGTCATGTTTAAGAATGGTTTGGGAATGGTTTATGTATAGTTGCTTCTGCCTTGGGCAGGAAGAATATCTTTCAAATGCAATTGCAACCCAGTTTGCTGTGTCTTCTCCCTGGGTGAGAGGGGAGAGCAGGAATGGCTCATCCCAGTTAACTGTTATTCACAGTATGTTGTCACCAACTTTCCAGTGAGATTTACTTGGCAAATACACGCAATCTTATGTGCATATAAGCACTCATACATACTCTTGCTTATGAGCATGTCTTTCCATTGTGATAGTGGCTCACACAGCTCTGATCCCTTATTTTATCTCACCAAGCAGGTGAGAGGATAACAAATTCACTCCAACAAAGCCCTTAATGCTGTGTTGCTGTTTCATGACAGGCAAGGGGATAAAAGGTGATCTCAGTGCTGAGGTGATGAAAAGTTTCCATTGACAGATCCAGGCACAACCATTTGAGCAATATGGGATTGTAAAGACAACAACTGAGCTGAGGTGGAGAAACCTGTCATCTGAGAACCTTGGGCCCTAACCCAGCTGCTTCAAAAATGGAAGCTTTCAATTAACAGTTCTCACCATGACAGGCAATGGATGGGGCAAGTATTTTCCTATGTGCAGATAAAAGTGAACTTATCTTCTGTATCACTAAAATAATCAGTTAACTAAAAGGAACACATTCTGCCACTTTTCAACTACAACATGACAAATTTAAGTCGAAGGACTATATGACATCAGAACTCAGATAACATCATTTAAAAATAAACACAAAAAAGTGGTTCTAGTGGACCTGCACACACTGCAACAGGGCAAGCCAAAGAAACTCACCCAGATTAAGAGTTCCTGCTGATAGAAACCATGTCCTAACCTTCCCTTCCCTTCAAACACTCAGACCTTGCTGTATGTCCCCAGAAGGCAACATACCCAATTGGTGCTTCACATCTATGTTGTTCACCTCCTATTTATTGTCACAAAAACCTCAATGGATACAAGTAGCACAATAACACTGTTTGATAGAGCAAATTCCCAGCTATAAAACATTCTTTTTCAATATAGTCACCACCACTGCTGCACCTTTTCATCAGTGGTGAGCAAGAGCCCACATGCTGCACTCACTAAGATCTGCACCAGCAGAGGTGGCCCATTGTTGCTGCCACTACTGCTGAAATACACCAACCATCACAGCACTGAACTCACATCCACTTGTTTTGTCTCCATAAACATTCAGAAAGCATCAGTAAATGTTAATGAGTGCAATAAACTGAATGGAATATTGGTGGGAAGGTTCAGTTTCTGCTGCCATACCAACTTCTACTTCTGACATCATGGGCCAACATAATAACATAGAAAACATTCTGGGGTCCTGAGACAGCTGGCTGATGTGACTGTCAAGATACTCTCTGCCATATTTGAGAAGTTGCAGCTGCCCAGAGCAGTCCCCAGGGACATGGAAACCTCACTCCCATTTATAGAAAAGGGAGAAGGGAAGACCTGAGAAACTACAGGCTGTTGAGTCTCAAGTCTGTGCCTTGGGAGACCATGGAACAGATCCTCTTGGAAGACATGTTAAGGCATATGAGGATCTGAGATAGTGGAGCCACTGTTTCATGAGGTTGTGCCTGACCAATATGGTGGTCTTCTATGATGGAGTGGCAGCACTGGTGGACAAAGGAAGGGCAAATGGTGTCATCTACCAGGACTTCTGCAGGACTTCTGACATGATCCCACACCACATCCTTACATTCAAATCAGAGAGATATAGGTTCAAAGAATGGACTATTCAGTGCATAAGGAGGTGGCTGGATGGCCATAGCGAGATGACTGTGGTAAATGTCTCTACATTCAGGCGGACACTGGTCATGAGCAGTGCCCTCCAGAGGTCCATCTTGTGACTGGGGCTCTTCAGCGTCTTTATTGATGACCTAGACAGTGGGACTGAGTGCATCCTAAGTAAATTTGCTGATGGCTCCAAGCTGAACGGTGTAGTTGATGCAATACAAGGAGGGGATGCCATCCCAAGGGACCTGAACAAGATTGAAAAGTGAGCCCGCATGAACCTAATGAGATTCAACAAGGCCAAGTGCAAGGTGTTGCACTTGGGTTGAGGCAGTCACAGATATGTGTACAGACAGGGAGAAAAACATCTTGAGAGCAGCCCTGTGGAGAAGGACTTGGGGGTTCTGGCAGACAAAAAGTGCACTAATGTGCACTTGAAGCCTAGAAGGCCAACTATATCCTGGGCTAAATCAAAAGAGGGATGGCCAGCAGGAAGAGGGAGGGTTTTACTCCCCTCCATTCTGTCCTTGTAAGGCTCTACCTGGAAAACTGCATCCGGGCCTGGGGCCCACAGCACAAGGATGACATAGAGTTGTTGGAGTGGGTCCAGAGAAGACCACAAGGATTACGAGAAGGCTGAAGTACCTCCCATGTGAAGACAGGCTGTGGGAGCTTGGCTTGCTTGTTCTCAAGAAGAGAGAGCTCAGGCCTATCAGTACTTAAAGTAAGCTTGTAAACAGGAAGGAAATTCACTTTTTACATGGGCCAGTAGTGACAGGAGAAGGGGGAACAGTTTAAAATGAATAGAAGGGAGATTTAGATTAGAAATCAGTAAAAAATTGTAACTAAGATGTTGGTGAGGCACTGGCAAAGGATGCCCAGAGAAATTGCAGATGCCTCATCACTGGAGATGTTCAAGTCCAGTTTAGATGGGGCCCTGGGCAACATGATCTAGTGCCTGATTTAGTGGCTGACAACACTGCCTATGGCAGAGGAGTTGGAAATAGACGATCCTTGAGGTCCCTTCCAATCCAAGCCATTCTATGATTCTATGACTTTTGGAGCAGCCCATGTATAAGTGAAAAACAAAACAACCAACCAAAAAGAAAACAACTAGCGAAGCAAAACAAAACAAGAAAAACAAAATGCCAAATACATAAGAGCCATCTTACAGCTGTGGCTGAGGTCTTACATTCCTTGCAGTTCAAGGCAGAAGTTGCACTGACTCCAATGACACAATATTTTACCGTATAGTCACAGTATGACTTTATCACTTTAGTATTAATACCATCATTAGGTTGGAGGACTAAGTCAGGCACAGAGCTGCTCTGACTGCCAGTTGATTTTTTCTTTCAATGCGCACTATTTATGATCTCCTATTGCCCTTTGAATTTGTAGTCAAGCTCATCCAGGGCTGGGTTTGTTATAAAAGCACTGCACTCAGGTGGCTGCCAAGTCAATAGAGCTGCTTCCATCTGATGCTTTTTAATAAGGCCAAGTTACTCCTTCTAGTATGTAGAGAACATAACTTCTAAACTTAACTCTTGTTGCAAGACTAATTGCTTAATTACAGTGTTGCTTGAGCTACTCATTAGTTGCTGTACTGAAACTACTTCAAATCCATTTTGGCCTTCCTTCCAGGGAAACACCACATTTATCACAAGGGGCAGTTAAACAAGGAATATCTTCAGTGGGGTTCCACTTATGAGCAATTCCATCAAGTCTTACCACAGCAAAACTCCCTGACTTCAGTAGCTTCTCCTGCATAAGGACTTGCTTAATTCAATCCCAGACAAATACTATTGCAACAGAATATAACCATGTATCCCATGACAAAAAATGATTGTTAAAATGCCCTGCCAGCTTCATCTCCATGTGGTGTTGGCTGCAGTTGACCAAAGCCTATAGTGCTGTGAATGGTGTGTTCACCCTTAATGTAACCAGCCCTGTTTGGTTCTTCATCTGTGTATATAGTAACCAGCCCCAAACAGATCAAATAAATCAGCCCTGCTGTAAAACTTCCAGTTCGGTAAATTAAGACCATTGCAATCTTTGTTCTATAAAAAGCTCTGTGGAATTTGTTCATGATCTTTTGCCATAAGGAAAAAATAGCAGATGGCATTGAGTCTTCTTCTGAGACACCAGCTGAGAAATGGCAGAGGGGACCAAGAAAGTAAGGCAGCACCCTGCCTGCAGCAGGACTGAGAGCTCCTTGGTGAAGGGGTAGAATTCTTCACTTAAAAACTGCAACAGTTCTGCTCCAGTGACTTCATCCCTAGGGAGTGGTGTATCTTCAGACAAAGAGATGAACAAGCAGTGAGGAGAAGGTGGCCCTGGGGGAGAAAGCTGTCCTGTGAGGGACAGTGCCACCCCAATACAGAGGGAGCATGGTGGAGGACTGAGATCAATGAGGAAGTGCAAACCAAAACAGCCCCTCAAGGGCTGCTTTGAGTTTTGTAAAGTTGCCTAGGCAAGAACTGGAGACATCACCGTAACTCATTGCTTAGAGAAGCACGAGTATGTGGCTTTACGTAGTAAATAGGACATCATCAGATGCAACAAGCCCCACAGGCATCTTTATTTTCTCTGCTGTCAGTACTGCCAATGCAAAGGTGAATGATCTGGTTCACCAAAAACTTCACACCGCCAACTGCACTCTTCACATCCAGCTGTACCAGATATTCGTCCTCCCTCCCCACATACTCACCACCACCTTCCCTCTCCAGCCATCTCCTTGACATGAGTGTGTTCTACCTAATAAAACTGTTATGATGCATTCACAGAATCACAGAACTGTAGGGGTTGGAAGGGACATTCAGAGACCATCAAGTCCAACCCCCCTGCCAAAGCAGGCTCCCTACACCACGTCACACAGGTAGGCGTCCAGGTGGGTCTTGAATATCTCCAGAGAAGGAGACTTCACCACCTCCCTGGGCAGCCTGTTCCAGTGCTCTGTCACCCTCACCGTAAAGAAGTACTTGCACCCTTGGCTGTCGCTGATTTGGAAGGCCACTGGTACAGCTGGGTGCTGAGGGCTCATCCCACTGCTTTAGGAATGGGGAGAGCAGCACACTGAGTAAGTTAACCTGGAGCCATCTTCACCTGGCAGTTGGTTGCTTGCTGGCAGCTAAGGAGTCCCTGCAATTTGGGGAATGAAGACATGCTTCCTACTTCCAGAAGAACTCAGCAGGTGCCTCCAGCAACAAAGATGAGAACCTGTTTTAGGGCTGGCATCTGCCATTCTTCTTCAGTAGTTCAGCTGTTGACCAGCATAGCTTGGAGAAGAGAAGGCACTGGGGATACCTCATTGCAGCCTTCCAGTACTTGAAGGGAGCTTATAAACTGCAAGAGGAACAGCTGTTTATGAGGGTGAATAGTGATAGGACAGGGGGGAATGGTTTTAAACTGAGACAGGGGAGGTTTAGGTTAGATATTAGGAGGAAGTTTTTCACACAGAGGGTGGTGACACATTGGAACAGGTTGCCCAATATCTCTTTCCTAAGTGACACCAAGCTCAAGCCTGCCCGTATGCATGATGCTGTGCCTGTCAGCGCAGAGCCTCATTTATCAGTTTCACACCTCTCACAATGTATCAGAGATTCCTTTGCAATTCTTCAGCTTACTTTTAATTTCACCGTCCTGAATAATTGCATTACATCATCACCGTGCCATCTCCTTCACACATCTTCTGGGCACTCTCAGCAGCCCTGCTCCCCATGATGTACTGCACACCTGCCAACTTTCTGCTTCCTCATTGTTAATGAGGAAATTATCAGACCAAAAGATAACTCCCTTCTCACCCCATCAAAGCTCGATTTCTTTAAGGATCTTTAGCAAGTACCTTTGCAAAAGCTTGTGAAAAATCACAAGTGTGATATTAAATACAGGGTGCTAAACTATAAGTTTGGTGACCCTTTCAGAAGACACTATTAGGAAGAAATTCTTTACTGTGAGGGTGATGAGACACTGGAACATGTTGCCCTGAGAGGTTGTGGATTTCCCCTCCCTGAAAGCATTCAAGGCCAGGCTGGACAGGGCTGTGAGCTTTGGGTCTAGAAGGAGGTGTCCCTGCCTATAGCAGGGGGTTGAAACTAGATGATCTCAAAAGTCCCTTCCAACCCAAAGCATTCTATGATTCTATGGCATTTAAAACCCTTTTTCCTTTCCACAGAAAGCCTTATCATTCATCAGCTCCCACCAGCACTGCTGCTCCTCAGCGCCAAACCCTGCTCCAGGTGGCAGCTGGTAACATCCCTGCAATGTCCTGACAGTTTGTGACCAGTCTCCTTGATAAGCAGAAGGAAACCCTGCCTGCATTGCTGGCAGTCTAAGAGCACAGCAAAGGGAAGAGAGCCTCACAACCAGCAGGGCTTCACATAAACAGAACTAAAACAAGCAAACAAACCTCAAGCCACATTTCTCCCCTCTCTACTTTGCCCATTTAAGATCTGCCTGGAGTACTGCACCCAGGTATGGGTCTCCCAGCACAGGAGGGATGCAGAGCTCTTGGACCAAGTCCAGAGGAGGGCCATGAAGATGACCAGAAGACTGCAGCTCCTGTCTTATGAGGGCTAGGCTTGTTCAGCCTGAAGAAATCTCCACGGAGACCCCATTGTGGCATTCCAGTACTTAAAGAGAGCTCATATTCAGCAGAGGATCAACTTTTTACATGTCTTGATAGCGATAGGACAAGGCCAAATGGTATTAAATTCAAAGAGGGGATATTTAAGCTAGATGTCAGGAAGAAACATCTTGCTTTGAGGGTGGTGAGGAGCTGGCACAGCTGCTCCATCCCTGAAAGCACTCAAGGCCAAGTTGGATGGGCCCTGGGCAGCCTGATGGAGGGGGCCAGCCCTGCCCATGGCACAGGGTTGGGGCTGGGTGGCTTAAGGCCCCTTCCAACCCAAACCATTCTGTGATTCTATATCATAGAAAGCAGATCCCTCACAAGGCCTGAAGTGGTGGTGGGTTGCCCTCTGCCCACTCAAGCCTGCAGAAACTTTAGTGCCGTGGTGCTGCACCCCCAAGATGAGGCTCATTTGCAACATAAAACAAAAAGTGCTTGGAGAAAGAGGGCAGCACAAGAAGCATTTGCAGAAATTATGTATGAAGTATATTTGAACATCACTCATATTTCAAGCATCTAATGTTGCTACCCGCTTAACTTACAAGGAAGAAATAAAACCACACCTAAATTATTTCCAACTATGCTGTACCACTGATCCTGAAGCAGCTTTTCAGCTGCCCTCAGGAGACAGAGCTCCTGGCCTTGCTCAGGGACCCCTATTTCCATAATGGAGGGGGGCTGTGCAGTGCTCAAGGACCAGATGCGGTATTTAAGATATAGTGTAGTTAATTTAATTCTCAGTCCTTCCTACCCATAAATAAATAACTAAGCAAATAGATTCTTTTAAATACTAGATTGCAGAGAAAGGAGAACAGGGTGCCTTGGCACAGGCATCCAGGCGTCTCCCGCACTCGGTGCGACTGCTGGAGCCATCCCGTGGCCGAGGTGGGAAATGCACAGCCCCAAAGGGCTCATCTCGGGTCCCTGCTTAGGAGAACCAGACCCGAATTCACGGGCTGTTCCCCAAAGGATGCACTTCCTTACACTCTGAGCCGAGTCTGCATTGCTGCCCTCCTCTCCTGCTCCAACCTGCCGCTGCTTTCTGGCCCTTCGGCTTTCACAGCTCCTTTTTATTCCGATTTCTTTTTTTCCTCCTTAAAAATCCTTTCTGAGGAGAGCGGAGGGCAGAAAGGCATCTACGGAAAACTCACACAACTGCTCGGTTCTTAACGTGTGTAAGAATCGCACATCTGGCGTATCTCTGACATCTGTAAGTCCCGTTAGTGCTGTAGAGCAACAAGACCTCCCTGCGGGAGCGCAGTTCCCATTGCTGCTGCTCCCGATTCCCGGCTATAGGACCGGCTGCATGGAGCCTGCCGAGCCCTGACCCTCCCTCGGAGCCGCCTCCGACCCCTCGATTTCCTCCGCTCTTGGGTTGTGCCTCCCGCACTCAGCCGCTCCCCTGGGTCAGGACTGGAGATCCTAACGGGGCACAACCAGCCTGGAAAATGAGAAGCTGAAAGAGCCCGAAAGTTCTGCTTCTGAGGCTGCAGCACTCGGGACTATGAGGTTCAGGAGCGTTTTCGTTTCACGCCCCAAGTGGAAAAGATCCGAGCATGGGGAAACGAGCCCTTCTCACGCTGCCTGGTCATGTTGCTGTAAATAACCCACCAGCCCCACGCGGGCAGCGCGGTTGCTTCCAGGTGCGGTATAAAAACCTCTGGAGAAGGCATCGGGCTGCGGGAGCCTCTCAGCGCCCTGCAGCACAACAGGTAACGGCACCGCTCCTCTGCCTTAACCCTGACCCTGCTGCGGCTGCTTCCTGCTGACTAACAAAGGAACTCAGCTCTGCGCTCCTCTCCTGCTCTCCCCACGCAAACCTAACCCCGGTTTGACCATTGGTTTTCTGCGTTTGGATGCATGTACCTCGTGGGCTCAAATAGCTTAACGGTGTACAGCAGCGCTCTTAGCATTTACATATATATATATATATATATATATATATATATATATTCACACACACACACGCATATTATGCAGCTTATGAGAAGTTTGCATGAGTGCTCAGAATCACCGAGCGCTCGCCCAGTCCTCACTCACACCACAGTGCTTCCCTCTGAGCAGATGGAAAGGCTTTTTGCCTGCTGATTCCGACTACGACAGGCAATGCGGTGTGATAGCGTGCCAGGAAAAGGGAGCAGCCTTTCAGCAGAGCTGTGCTCACAGCTGGGGACCGAGTGACACGCTACTGCTGCTCAGTAACCTACTTCTTTTATTTCGGGCCACGCGGTCGGATCCAAAAGCCCTTCCCAAGCAATGAAACTCAGAGGTTGAGGCAGAAAGTTTCTTAGAGGGGATAAAGCGTTACCGTAAGGTTTATTACCATCTTACAGTTGGCTCTTAAGCATTTTATTACCTCGTTCACTTCACGCGGCAGTCACATAGACGCGATTGTGTGACTTATTCCATCTCCTTCAAGTTCTGAAGAAATCAAATGTGGCGTTGCAACTTTGTTGGCAACAAAGTCAAAGACCAGTAGCCCCCAGGTGTCGATTCCATTCAGAACCATTGTCCCAATAACTCAGCTGTTCACCACCATAAAGAGCCAGTGTTTTCTATGGGAACGGGTTTTGCTTGCTGTATTATCTTCCCTAAATTAAATGTTTATAAGAGATGTATCACTTTCAGTGAAATATGGATCAGAAAACCACCAAAACTGTAAGAAATGCCTGTTCTAGTAGGACAGCAGCAACTGGACCATCCTGCACACGATGATGCAGATACCGCCCAAGAGCAACGAGTAGCTCAGCAGCAACCTGCGCCTGCAGCCCTAAGGCAGAGTTGGTCATTCACAATAATAAATGAAAGCTGTTTGTACATTAATGTCCTTGAATCCAGATGTATCATGATGTAACGCTACAGGAGGTGGCACACAAATCTTATGCTTGTGACTAAAGAGAGCGGTAAGGACTAGATCGGGTATCAGTAGAACTGCAATGGTGTCAGTATTGTGGGTGCAAATAAACCACCTCCACCTGTCAGCAGTCATTCTGCCCTTAAAAACTACCTGCAGGCACTGCCAAGCTTCTCCTCTGGGGACTGGATGAGATGCCAAGGGAAACCTCTGGCAGTGTGAGGCCACCCAACACAATCACATGAACCTGGGCAGAGCCAGAGCAGGATGGGGAGATCCCACAGGCAGCTTTCCAATCATCTTACGCTAAGAAATTGCCCTCAACTTTCTATACGTGTATTTCTATTTCAGCTCCAAGATCTCTGCACAGCAGCTGCTATTTCCCAACAGGATGCAAAGGGCAACAGACTGCCAAGCAGTGGAAGGAGAAGCTTGTGAAGAGCCCCGTGACTCTGAGAACTGCACTTGCAGCTCCAACTGCTCATCAACAGCAGAATCCAACTCCGGTATAATCCTTTGTAATACTGTAATTGCTGTGGCATGCTGGCATTGCATCGCTTCATTTTTCTGTCTTCAGATAGTAAATGTCAATCTGTCACTCTTCTTGAGCGCTACTTTTCCCAGGCTTTTTTCCTCTGTTGTCATTTATTTTTGGACCAAACCTAGGAAGAATATTCTAATTCCACAATTGACATGGGCTGCCCCCACCAGATCAAGGCTGCCCATGGCTGGAGAGCAGATGGTCTTGGAGCCCCATCACCCAACAGCTTTTCCAGTGCATACACTCATGTACAACACTCACAAAATACATTTAAACAAGCTGTGCGTTAACACATGCATATAAAATACCCATTCTCTCTCTCTCTCTCTCTCTCTCACAGATTCACCAGTAATTCTTAAAATATTGCAGAACTGGGCTCCTACAGTTTCCCACTACTTCGACAAAGAGCATTACACTTACGCAGGCCAGCGCATTGTCATCCAGGAATCCATAGAACACTATGGAGCGGTGGTATGGCCTGGGGTAAGTACTCTCTATATATGACATCCAGGGAGCTGACGTGACAGATAAATCAGTTGTGACAGTGGTAGACAAACCTTGAGCTGATATTGTTTTTAATTAACATCTGTTTCTTGTGAGGAACCAAGCTGTGAAGCACCAGAGCAGAAAACTCTGCCTTACACTGACTTGGTAGTTTGCACCAAAAGAAATGGGGGATGGAAGTGAATAGAATCATAGAATCATAGAATTACCCAGGTTGGAAGACCTTGAAGATCATCAAGTCCAACCACAGCCTAACCATAGTACCCTAACTCTAAGAACCCTACACTAAATCATATCCCTGAGCACCACATCCAAATGGCTCTTAAACACATCCAGAGATGGTGATTCAACCACCTCCCTGGGGAGCCTATTCCAATACCTAACTACCCTTTCTGTAAAGTTCTTCCTAATATCCAACCTAAACTTGCCCTGGCGCAACTTGAGGCCATTTCCCCTTGTCCTGTCACTTGTCACCAGTGAGAAGAGACCTGCCCCACTCTCACTGTAAGAACCTTTCAGGTACTGGAAGAGAGTGATACGGTCTCCCAT
This sequence comes from Coturnix japonica, assembly GCF_054131305.1. Classification (NCBI taxonomy): domain Eukaryota; kingdom Metazoa; phylum Chordata; class Aves; order Galliformes; family Phasianidae; genus Coturnix; species Coturnix japonica. The sequence continues at coordinate 131,394,920 of NC_140663.1, forward strand.
CAGCCTCCTTTTCCCCAGACTAAAATAGACGGTAAATCTATGTACAGAACTAAGGAAATAAAAAGAAACAACAACATACACACACCGACCTCTTCCTATTTGTCAGCTGGATGAAGATATCAAGGAAAAATAATGTTAAAATTGATTGGAAATACTGAAAATGTTTCTTTCAAAGAACATTCTGGAGCTATCCCAGTGCAATATACAAACTTGCAAACAGGTCTTTTCCAATCTTCATTCCTCCTGCTGCAAAAAAGAACTTTAACGGAGACTCAGAAATGTGGCTCTGAAGGAAGAGAGGGTTTATTTATTGGAAAAGCTCACCAACAATGTCTGACCAAAAAGAAGAGAAAAATGAAGCGTATGGATGAATGAAATGGTACCCTAACCTGGAAAGTCATGTCATGGAATGACATCAGTTCTCAAATTAACCAGGTGTCAGATCGTGGATGGTAAAACCTCCCAAGCAAAGCGACAGCTTGTGCAAATTGAACGGGTGATTCATGAGCTGTCAGCCTTCCCAGAGCAGGTAGGCAGCGTTGCATTATAAGAAAGCACAGAAGTTAAAACCCCAACACCACCATGAAGAAGACGAGTAAAAGAGCAGTTAATTTCTTTGGCATCTGTTTATGTTTACTTATCAATAGAACAGCTCCCATCTGGATGCTACCTATCTTGAGCTGTAAAAGGAATCACAAATGATATACGTGTCTGCTGCAAATCCATTATCTCACAAAACCTAAAATGAATAATAAATTACTTTAATTGGAATCGCTTGACATAAAGAACAGGACACAATGTTTCTTTCCATATTATGTTTATGTTACAGCCATCAGTGTTTTCCACTGTATAAAAAAATACAGTATAAAAACATCAAATTAATTTTTGTGCAACTTAATTGATACCGTCTTATGAATACGTGGTAACTATTTCAGGCACTGGCTTTGTCTCAGTATCTGGAATCAAATCAAGAACGATTCAACCTCAAAGACAAGAAAGTGTTGGAAATTGGTGCTGGAACAGGCTTGGTTTCCATCGTGGCTTCCATCTTAGGTCAGTAAACTATTTCCTTTCAGATTTCCTGTGAAACACGATCTAAATCTGTGACTGCTACTTAAAAGCAATGAAGCAACAGCTGAAATTAATACATTCACCACTGCTCTTTAAAAACATGAAAGCAAGTTGAATACTGTTTTGTTAATGAAGATGCTAGTAATTGTGGAGGGGGAAGCAGGGGAAGTAATATCACAAGAAGTCTATATCTTTAGGTTCAACTATATACGTTTGGATTAAAACAAATCTATGTATTCTTTAGGAGCTTATGTTACAGCTACCGATTTGCCTGAAGTTCTTGAAAATCTCTCATTCAATATTTCAAGAAATACACACAACGTGAATACGCACAAACCTGAAGTGAGAAAATTGGTGTGGGGGGAAAGACTCAATGAAGACTTCCCTTTATCAACTCACCATTATGATTTTATACTGGCAAGTGATGTTGTATACCATCATAGTGCTCTGGATGCCCTACTAGCAACAATGGTGTACTTCTGCCAGCCAGGGACTGTTTTACTGTGGGCAAATAAATTCAGATTCAGTACGGACTATGAATTTTTAGAACAACTTTGCAGTATATTTGATACATCCATCCTGGCAGAATTTCCAGAATCAAATGTCAAGTTGCTTAAAGCCACAGTAAGAGAGAACTGAAGGGAAAAAAACCAACTACTGATTTTGATTTAATGCCTGCATCTCGCAGTTTGGAATGCGATGTGGAATTACGGTACGCCCTCTGTGCATTTATGTCGGTGAAGCTGTAGCTGTATCTGAATTCTGCATTTTGTGTTACAAGAAATCTGGCAAGACGGTACTACAGTTCATTTGTCTTGGGTTCACACTTGCAACCTATTCAAACAGACCAATTTCAATCCACTGGGGGAGCACTGGCAGTAAGTCAGATAGCAGGGAGGCATTAACAGAAAGCACTGATCTTCTAGGCTGCACTCAACTTCTGCTGTTTGGAAGGCGTTCTCTTTCAGCAAGTTTCATTTACGTATTCCCAGATAAACCGATATTTTTAACTTTATTTGTTTTTATTCCCTTAATCTCTTAAAGTATCAGAGTGCACGTGGTGTTTTCCAATCGTCAGTTCTGCACGTTTATTCTGCCGTGTTTTACATTTTTAACATTATTAAACATATATGTATAGCTTTACAATACCTGGTCAAGATTTAACTGTCTGGCACTTTATAATACACGTATCAGCCTGTCCTGATACTCAGGTTCATGTGGATTTTTGAGTTTGCTCGAAATCACCCCAAAATGAAGATATACAAGAGCACCTATGCATCAGCAATTCTGAGCTGCATCTGTTAACAGTTTCAGAGGTTGAATTTTTCTTATTAAAAAAACCCAAACAAATAAACATAAAACAAAACCACAAATGTAAACTCCTGCAAACAATACGGATAATTATGTCCCATTACTTTTGTCTAATAAATAAGGTTTTAGCTACTCCTTAAGTAGCTTTAAGGCCTTCATACAATTGAAAATGAAATTAAGATCAAACGTGTTAAAAGTCATTTTACTGTAAAAAATACAGAGCTTTTACAGGTTTGCAGTTAAAATTAACAGTTAAGAACCTAACGTGCATGCAGTAAGTTACATCAGCCTAATTCCAAATCCTCTGTGTTGGCAGTTCTGGCACATCCATTGCCAGCAATGGGATGCACAATAAGGTAACTCCCTGATGACTGGAGTCAGGTTAACAGGTATTAAGCTGTACCCAGGTGCCTTTACTGATAAATACACACAATGTAATGATCGACATTCAGTAATGAAAACATGCGTTTAAAAAAAAAATAATAATCAAACTTATCTTTTCATATCCTGCCCTTATAGAATTACTTTAGGTTTACAATGTTCAGACTCCTAGAATACACAATAATCAGGGGGATACATAACAGGAAGCCAGTTTTCAGAGAAAGTTGCACAGTGAGTCCATCCAAGTAACTTCATTAGCTGAAAAAAGAAAGCAAACATTAAAAAGATAGTGAGACACTCATGGATCTTATTCTTCAATTTCAGTCCTTCCACCAAATATTGCATTGACATGAACAGCTCACTAAGGATATCTGTAATCAGAAAGATAAGCCCGGAGAACTTTAATTTATTTAGCTCTGAAAGGCTAAGTGATCTACAGCCTTTCAATTACACATACAAGTATTTGATGTGATCATATTTCGTAGGAGGTACAGTAATTCCCCTTGATTCTCTACCTGTATTATAGTGGTACTATTAGTGATTACTAACAGTAATGATAACAGTGGTTAAACACCCACATAATGATTGAAATATGCAGAAGAAATATGGCAAGTACTCTAGGAAAAAAAAAAAAAAATCAAAGAAGAAACTGCTATTAAAAATGGGACCAAACATCAAAAGCTTGGATAAGGTTAGCACTTTGAGTTCTACAACGTAAAATATAACAAAGATTATGCCTCCTATGTTTAAACATTTACTCAGCACTAATATAGACCATCGTTTTACTAAATACACTTTACCTGAATGCAGTTTTTCAAGTTGTCTTTTGTTGGCTTTTCTTCTGCAAGTTTTGTTGCAAACTTGAGCCCTCTCCCATACATTTTGTTCACCAATGCGTGCTTATAGGCAAAAGTCAAAACCTACAAGGTGAAAATATAGCAGCTTAGATATTAAAATACATGGCTCTTATAAGGCTTAACAAATAACTGAGCAGATTCTCTTCAGGTAGTAGAAGTGATTTAAACATTTACATGAATGAGATTGCTTTTTTTTTGGCAGGAAAACAGATCTTTCCTAGTGGCTGTTATAAACACGAATGTCCTAGAAACTACTTATGACTTCATGAACATATTTGACTTGAGAACATTTTATGCAATACAGGCATCATTATTCAAATTATTTAGTCATCACATTCTTAGATTCTTTGGATTTTCATTTGCAATCCAATGGTAAAAAGTAGTTTAAGCAAAATAAAATCAAGAACAAGGCAGAAATATCCGTAATCCACAGAAACAAAGACCCCATTAAGAGTGTTGGTTCGCAGGAAATAAACTTACTGCAGAAACAAATATGAACATATATATTGAATGATATATGTGTATATATATGTATACATACAGAGGTATGCACATAGTTATAAACAGGCAATGAAGACAGGTAAGCGTGAAGACGAACCTCAGGTTTTTGGTCAACTCCTCAACACTGGCACTGTATTAAGAATAGACGATAAGAAAACTTCCTCTTGACACTCAAACTCGATAGTGTTCACAATACCTGACAATGCTGCAACTAGCATTCATGAATGAACGTGTTTACTTCAGAGATATGTGAAATAAATCAGGTTCTGAACATTGTAATTGCGTTCAGAGTGTTGCATGGTGGTTCATACTACTTCACCCATCATTAAGAATTAGTGATGAATCAGGACACTTTCATCTATTCCCTTTGGAATACTCACAGTAAGTAGCCTATTTTATTATTATTTTTAAAAGAGTAACAGCACCTAAGTTGGAGAACATGGCATTACTATTATTTTTAGTACAGTTCTAATGCAATCTGGTATTAGAGTTTGCAATTCATTCACTCAGTACAGTGATTTTCCTTTCCTCTGATTCCTCAAATGGAAGACAGTTTTCCAACAATGCATACTTAAAATACACCACTGAGAAGCCAACAAAAAAATACCTCAAGGATGTACAGAAATATTTTGCTTTATTAAGATTTTAAGTATTTTTCTAGTAATAAAATAGTAAGGAATCCAATATTCCTTTCTGCAAGGAATGAAGAACCTGCCTAATTTTAGCTAATTGAACACACTTACTGACTGTTAATTGACATGCGATATTCTGCAGTATCTATATCTAAAAGACTGAGCAAGAAAAGGAATGGCACACTTAATTATCATGGAAGTGAAGGTACAGTTTTCAAGCTCTGAAGAGCCAAATACTTCATATGCAAAGCACTCAAGCATTGCCCGTTCTTCTTCCGTCTTCCAGTATTATTTGGTTATGCTGAAGTATTCACTTAAGCTGCAATAGCTTTTCAATACAAACTGTACTAGTTAAAGCACACACACATATGCAACAATGAGCATAGAGCATCATTCACATACAAATCTTTCCAAATATCGCTATTGGAAAAGTACTTTGCATGCTGCATTCTCAATCCAAACACTTCTGAACAACTGCTCAGTGGATCCATCAGCAGACTCGATTAAACTAAACTTAAAGAAGTAAAATGAAGAAAAAAAAATCCTTTCTGAAAATATGATAGAACCACAAAACAAAACAAAAGAAAACAAACCAAAATTAAGTGAGAGATGCATTGGAGCTTTCAGCAAATATAACATATTAAAGGCTAACCAGAAATAATGTCACTGCTCCATTAAGAAAGCTCTTACCTGACCCCTGTAAGTTTTGAATGGTTATTGAACATCAGTGATAAAGGCAGGATGAAAGCCACTTGACAGCATTTCTTTCGTAACAGGGCTTCCTAGAGTTTTTGTGGCAAGAAAACAAAGTATTTTACGAAACACCCTTACTCTGGCCAAATAAAAGTCTGGGTATTTCTAAATGAAAAAATCTCTGAAGGACCAAAAGGTTGAAACAGTGCTCCAAGACCCTTCGATAAAAGATCATTTCTGTCTAAGTGCTTGAAAAATAAACAAACAAAACCCCACAGTAAACTGTAAACAAGTAAGAATACTGAAAGTTTGTTAGAACTTCAGAAGTTAAGAATAATGCATGAAATGCTTTAAAATCAGTATAGATTTACAAGTAAGGATTTAAGAAATAATACTTCATTAATTTGATCAATAAATGCACATGTAAGCCTTACAATAGTGCAAGCTTTATAGCATCACAGAACTATATAAATAGATATAACAAAGAGCTGCTATCAGAATGTACAGCAACAGCAAATAAATCTATAGCATACAAAAACAGCTACTAAGTGTAAGAATAGGAATGAATTCTAAATGCTTGGTATTATTTCAAGATTTCAATTAATACAGGGCCAGCTTTTATAGAACAAATGATATAGATGAGAAACTGGCCAAAGAACCATATCAAGGGAAACAAAACAACATGCACTTTGAGGGTGCTTTTGGGTTGGGAACTAAACCTACAATCCCAAGCTAATATCCTGTAATAATAAGTGTACTTAAAGCTGGACCCACAGCAATAGTTGGTAACCGCCTGCCTAACTTGCTGACAGCCACAAAAAGATGCATACACTTTGGAAGATAAAGTTCTGAAGTTCTCTCTCAACACATTTGCATGGCTACAGCCCTTTCAAAGCTGAAAACGCTTCTTTAAAAAGCCAGTGCACTGAAGATCCACAAATACTAAACAACTACATAATGAAAATCTTTCTGGGATCTTAATATTTGGCAAAAAGAAAAGAGATTAGTATAATTAGTTACTTCATTATTTGAACTGTTGATTAAAATGTATCTGCATTTACAAGTAACTAAAATGCTACATTATACAACACCTATAGACTACACACCTCCCTGTAAGAATACTGAAGCTGTTGTGATTATAATTATCAGGGAGTGAGCTTCTTCAGGCTCAAGTGTTGCTGTGGGAATAAACTAAGGTTTCTCAGCTACTTATGTTGACTCTCTGCTCAATCAAATATTACAAATAAAAGCAATATTCATACAAAAATTGACTTATCTTATTTTCAGAGAGGAACAGGAGTTCATGGAATCAAGTGCAGAGCAACAAGCTTTTGGCAGTGACTGAGTATGATCTGCTGGAACAGACAGCTGCATATGTCTGTGAAAAACACTCCAGGCCAAAGATTCTTAGAAGGCAGGATGGAAAGGTCTGGGTATTTTATCTGTTTGCTTATTTTTAAACATGACTTTTTGCTTAACCTTTGGATTAGCTGTTGGGGAGTTAAATACTATAGATGAGTCAGGGTCAGTAAGAAATAGGTAAATCCTACTACTCTCCTGTAGAAGTTTTGTTTAAATCCGGTCATTTTGGCCTGCAAAGTTTACAGTTATGTTCAGGTAAATTTAAAGTAAATAAATAGAAGACCCAAACTTATACTTAAATACTAAAAAAATACTAAGGCACTATCACACATGTGCCTGCTGAACAGAGCTACCTCAAATGTGGTATATTCAAATTGCTTTTCTATATAGAATACATATTTTCTTTCATGTAACATTTAAAATAAAACTTCAGAGATAAGAGAACTAACTAAGGAACAATGTACTTACTATCAACAGCAAGCAACAGTCTCCCTACACACTTGTTAACATGATGACAAGCATGATACTTCAGTGGAAAAAAGCAGTTAAGGGAATTTAAGAACACTCTGTGGTAATGCACATACTTCAATAGCAGAAAAGAGGTAGTACACAAATAGTACTTGATTTACTAGGGGGTGAACAAAAACACACAGTAGTGATTATATTCTCAATGCACCTTTAGAAATAACATAGAAGAAAACACAGTTTTCAGCAATTCACTTAGCTTTTAAACATTGTCATCTGGAAGAACTTTGACTCAATAAAGCTTTGAGGTAAAAAAACAATGCAGTGTTTCTATCTAAAGCTGTTAGATTACATGAAGCACTAGAGTACCGTACTGAATATTAACATCCACTTGTTCTCACCCTATTGCTCCACCTTTTGAGTATTAATGACACAAAATCATGTTCACGTATAGTAAGAGCTCCGTATTTTCAGTTCTAACTTCATGTGTTAGAATAACTTTGCTGCCTCATTTAAGTCTTTCCAGAACTCAGTCACAGAAATGCATTCTAGACTTTTTGTTTGTTTTGTTTACTACCAGTGTGAATTTTGTCAAGCACAAGTCCATTGTACTGAAGGCTATCATGAACAGCAAAGACACCTTTGCTCTTTGTTGCAATAATACTTGTCTGTTTCTTACAGTTTGTTTTGAAGCTCTTAATACTATTATGTTCTCAATGCTATTCTCAAACTTCCCTCTGGAAGTCTTGGTGCAACATGATCTAGTCCACCTGTCCATCTTGGAGGCCTTTTCCCACCTTGGCAATTCTATGACTCCTAAAAGGATGTGAGCTACACAAACATTAACGTTTCTCTTAAATGCTCAGAACTTCAGATTGTCTTCTACCAGTCTTCAAAACAAAATTACATGCACCAAACACACAGTTTCTGAAGTAGTAAAATAATCCAGTAGTAAAACAGTAAAACTGTATGTAACACTGAGCCAGTGGCTTATAGGAACAATTATTCTACATGGATAAAAAGTTACAAAGGAAGAAAACTGGACGCTAATAGCAATATTTAAAATAAGAAGATACTTGTGTGTATTCAAACAGAAGGTTCAGAAAATTTTAAGCACAATCCCACCTACAAAACTTGCCACAATAAAAATAGGTGAATATTGACCAGTCAGCTTGAGCATCAGAGGCGGTTTGGTAGAAGTGAGTGGAAAGAAAGAGCTGCAAATCGTCCCATTCATTTTTTGTTTTTGTAGAAAAACAACAGCCCATGATACACATGTATTGCTACTCTCACAGTTTACAGCAACAGATAGTAGAACACAACTACGTTCTTCCTATTTTTATTTTTTTTTTTCATGTTAGGTTATACCATAATACAGATCTATACTCTAGGACATTAATAGAGTTAAATAAAGCATAACTGGATCATCATTATCTGTTTATGTTTCTGAATGACCACATGCAGTGGAATTGCTAGGTCATGGCCTCAACCAATGGTTGAGCACGAGGTGAGAAGACATGGCTAACCCAAGGGAGTTCAGGTGCAAGCAATGCACCAGAGTGACCAGAAGTAGTAGAACCTGGGTCCACCCCTCCTCATCCCTGCTTACGGGTCAGCAGCCAAGGGAGCAGTGTCTCTCTGGATAGTGATCACTCTTCTCTTGAACCGTCACTGTTTATCAGAAGGGATGAGCCAATTTTCCTTCTTTCTTGTCTGCTATCGCTCTGTAGGGCCTGCAACCCATCTGAAAGCAATGTCATTGCCTCCTTTTGTCATACACCACACAAAGAACACTCCTTTGCTGTCTGGAAAGCATCCTATCTCAAGGATTGCTAGGAAGACTCATTTTCAAGTTTTCAGAAGCTACTGGTCTAAAATACTCAGAGCGTTCCACAACAGTTCTGCACTAGAGTTAGTGTCCATAATCAGTTCAGAATTGCTTGACTAGTAACTCCAAGAAGGAAAGCAAAGAAACAGTGCATAACCACAATGGAACTCACTTCCACATGAAATGCTACAACAATATCAGCCTCTAAGTTACCTATTTAACAGCACAAGAAGCATCTGTTTTCAGAGCATAACCTGCACTCGCACACAGATAGGTCCCATGCTTGGATCCAATCCTTCATATGTCCAAATCAAACCAGAGTTGCTCATTCCAGACCCAGAGCACTTTTCTTGATAGGTTTCCAGCTGGACAGCCATGCTGGCAGTTTTTCCATTGAAATTATTCACATCATGTTTATAATCAAAAGATTAAGGGCTTCACTATTGCCAGTACTGTACTTACAGATACACAGGAAGAAAATTCTTTCCTACACAGTACAGTTAAAGGACAATCATGGGTTACTATAATCAAATGAAGATCAGAAAGAATATGCTTAAAAGATGCATGTGTACAAGAGTACATGTGCTAAAAGAAGTGAGTAGCGACCATCAACCTTCTTGTTCAAACCTCCAGCTAAAGCACAAGTTCTTACTAGGAAGACTGCTTATTATCAAGAAAATTAATTATTTTTATGATTTTCTTTTGTAATTATCTGAAGTGCTTTGGCAGCTTAACTGAAATAGAAATAAGTGCATTAGCTGCTTCATCTTCCAAAGCCATACACAGAGTTACACACAGCAACTAATTACATAGCACACAGTAACTCAATCATTAAAAGGTCAAACTCAGTGAATTAGAAGCTACTCAAGTAGAATGCCCGAAATGACTCTTTTCTTCTGGAATAGCTGTTTCAAATTGAAACAGAAAAACTTAGTTTCAGCATCAGTATACATAAAATAACAAGAAATTTTTTGCCAATAAATTTTTCAGTGTAAACATTTCCAAGAATTTCTTCTTTTACTTCTATAGACATTAATGATAGCAAAACACAAAACTTCTGCTGTCTTATTTTATAGAAGGGGCAAAAGAATGGAGGACTACACAGAGTAGCTGTTTATACTTCTGTGTACAGCTACAGCAGCTCACAAGTTCCAAAACCATGCCTGAAAGGTACAGAGAGGGGGCAATTCAACAAAGCAAGCACCTTTTTCAAGGAAGCTTGGTACTCTATTCCTTTCCTTTTAACCCTATGTAAACATTCAGCGAGATGGGTTTACCACAGATTTGATAGGTTTTGCAAAATCTCTATGAAAAAAGTTCATTAAGGAAGCACAACTTACGGGGACAGCATGAAAATGCAGAAGGGAGGAACATACATGTGCACACAGAGGTGGTGCATAATTCCAGGAGGAGCACAAAAAAAAATACAATATGCAAAAGGAAGGATTTACTCTGCACTCTTACCTTGCTGTCAAATAGATCAGTCCATTTCGTTGTTTCCCAGAATGTCTCTGTCAAGGCTTCTGAGCAACTTTCATGATCCTCATCCTTGCCTTCAGCATCACTGGAAGCAGCCCCATCTTGGGTCTGCAGATGAAGAAGCTGGTCAGCCAGTGCGCTTCCTTTTCGACAAAGTGCATCCACTAAAGTAGTCTTCTGTTTTTCCATTTCACTAGAAAAAAAAGCAGCATGAAAAATATTAAGGACTTTATTTATAGACACATCATTAAGAACAGAATCAGTACCGACAACCAGCAGTTAGCACATGCACATTGAAAATAAGCACAAACATCATCCTAAAAACAGGGCTATTTACAATAACTAAAAATAACTGAGAAAAAAAAAATCTGAGACATACTATAAATGACAAAAACTTGATTGTTCTCCTCAGTTTGAAACATCTTTGGTGTCTTAGGGTTAGGGCAGCTCAGAATTTTAAAACTAAGTAAGCCAGCATCTAGAAATATAGCTTTACAGCTCTTGGCATTATAAACAGAGTCAAATCCAGCACTAACACGAGCAGATGCAATTCTGCTGACTTCAAAGGACTTGCACCCATTTAAAGCACTGCTACATCTGGTGTTCAGTTTCAGATGTTAGATTCAACCACATGACCTAATGGTTCAACTTACCAAGAAATGTTCAGAATGAAATTTATTATAGCGTAACTTTGTTTTTATGTCAGTAACTCTAGAATTACATACACACACATTCAGGAAAGCTAGACTACTTTTACAATGGAAATCTGGTATATTATCTAACACACCAAATAAATGTTCAACCTCCCTAAGACCCTAAGCTTCAAATCTGTAGCTCTGGTATTTGCAACTAAAACCACAACACAGTAATTCTCCAGACTAGGGTATCAGTTTAAACATATTGTCTTCCTAGGGATGAATACTGATAAATCACAGAAACATATCTAACAGTAAAAAGAAAAATAATAGAAAAAAAGATTCTCAAAAATACTCAGAAGTATGCTCATCGTATCTTTCACAAATGAGATCTTTGGCAAGCAGTTACTTCTAAGACTGCTGCCAATTTTAGCTGCTAACCCAGTTACAAAAGGTTGCAAAGTATTATGAAAAGGAAGTTAGCATTTCAAATACAAGCCTCTACATCAAGGTTCTAATGGTTCCTCTGATGTGACATTAAGCTTAGATACAACCTTAGTATCCCATTTTTTTTTTTTTCAGAGTTATTTACATCCTGAAAGCACCCTTACTTTATTCACCATTTCTAGGTAACAAATTGCAGACTTCCCTGTTCCTGTACTCTTGAAACATAATAAACCAAATCCTGCAAACAAGCTTGAAACTGTCTGTGCTTAGAAAAACAACAGAAGCCATTCAAGACAGTTATAGTCATTCCAATTCTTATATGCAGAGAAAGTACAGAGAGTACAAAAATAGGATGCAAGAAAATTATTTACTGGTTAGGTACTTTTTTATAGTAGTTGCATCAGGTCTGGGATCAGTCTTCATAGCAAAATAAACTGCTAATGCTGTTTGATCAATATGAGAGATTACAGTATTTGCGGCTTCAACAATTTCATCAAGTCTCTTCATACGTTCCTAAAAGAAGAGGAAGAAACATATTTAGAGATATGAAATCATGCTACTTGATTGCTGATTTTATTACCCCTAGGATAACTGTGAGGCATGCAGAAATTAGACTAAGTGATTCACTATGCCCTTTTCTACACTTTCTCCAACTTCTCACGTAGAAAAACCTGATGATCATAGTATCATAGTCTGGTGCGGATTGGAAGGGACCTTAGAGATCATCGAGTCCAACCCCCAGGATTCAGCCTCCTGTGTAGCAAAGCGGCACTTGTACCACTTGCGCCACAGGGGATTCAAACTCGGGCCCCGGTGTTGCAACACGGCATTCCTACCACTGCGCCACCAGGGCACACATATGTCTGCATTATCAAGACATCCCATGTACGTAGTACATTTCACTCAAAAGAGACTAGAAAAAAAATGTAAACACACAGATGCAGATTTCACAGGAAGAAAACACGTTCCATAAAAAACTGATGTTCTCTCAAGAAATAATGGTAGCATTTATGCACTTCTGACTGAAATGCAAAATCAGAATGAAAATGAAAAAAAATTGAAACTAATGACATACACGTGAAGGTGTATTTCTTCATGATGAAGAAAAAAAAGCCCATGCACACAGACACTTCTGTGTAATAGTTTGCAGTTGTCATTTTTCGATGGCAATGACAGATGGTAAATTTAGCTGTATTATTTCAAGGGGTTACTGCCCTCACTTGTCTGGGCAATTCTGATGCAACATATTATCAATTCATAAGTGGAGCAAAATGAGAAATGTCCTCTGCTCAGATATTATCAAAGTAATATTTTGTAGCCTAAAGCGATAAGGAAGCTTAGAATATGTTTAACTGAACAAGGAACAGATGACAAGCCAATATACAGAAGGCACACCTTCTTTCATTCTATTGCAGGATTAAGTTATTCATGTTCAGTCAGCTTACATCACTGTCAATCTAATCAGGATATTCTGCTTTATTGTACTGAGTACAGCTATGGCAATCAATTCAAGACCAAACATGTATGAAGATTCAGTTGTTTAGGCTAAAAAGATGAAGTGAGACGAAGTTTTAAAACATTAAATAACCTTTTCAGAATCCAGTTGATGAAGTCTCGCAACATACAGAGGAAGGTGATTAGGAAAGGCTTCTTTCAACTCGTTGTACACATCAGGGGTATCCAGCCTAGAAGAGAGGAAGACAGAACATGAAAATACAGACTCTGAAGTTCAAAGCAATGTTTTTCTCAGTTTCTTTTGTATAGCTGCTTCAAGGTTCTGTAGTAACAACAGCAGACATACTTGGTCATCCATTGTATTTTTAGATCTCGTAAAGCTTCAGCAAATTCTTCTTTTACATCTTTTTCTTTTTCCTGTTCTCTTTCTTTTTCTTTGCTGCCATTTTTACTCTTGGATGGTGATGGTATCAGATGATAGTGAACTGTAAGGACATCCTGGAAGTGGGAGAAGAGGCACATATTGAGAGGGATACAAAAGCTAAATAAATCATAGCAAGCAACTACTCTGAGCTACACATACACTGAATAGGAATTCCAAGAGCACAGGTATTATTAGTCTCTAAGAACTATTTTTTAAGCAATATAAAGGTGCAAAAAACAAAATAGCACGCTTAGCATAAGATGATGCTTAAAATTGAACAAGTTGACTTCTGTGTATTCAGATAATTTTATATAATATTAATTAGGAAAACAGCAGGGTTTTTTTGTTGTTGTTTTTAAAGAGAGCAAACAGATTGGTTAGAAGGTAAAGAAGACAGAGATCCTATCCTACAAATCTAGCAATAAACAAGCAAATGAAGATGACTGAACTCTAGAAATAATACAGTAATATACACACATGAATTACATCATATAATAAACAGGTTTATTTCTCCTGAATTTTTCTTCCCCCAAATTAGCTACTGCGCTCACAGTCAACTGTGTCTTAGCTTGCTGCTAGAGATGTCCCAGTTTCACCTGTATTTGTGTTCAAAACAGGTGTATCGTGGTTTTATGATTCTTGGTTGCTGGTATTCCATACCATAACATCATGACAAGGTGAAAGATAATACAGCTTATTTACTACTTTGATAACTCTTGAATGCTAGCACTGAAATATAACTACAGCTTGAGTTCATGGTAGTCAACAATTAGCACAAGAAAATCAGCTACAAGATTTTATAGCTAACTAAGCTAACACCAGGCTCTGAAAGCCAATCCTGAGATAATTTACAGATAAGTTTTTAAATAAGCCAATATTAGACTTCAGTCTTTTTCTTTAAGACATTACAGCTGTTGGGGGAAGTTATTTTGTTGTTTTTATTGATGCCTTTAAAAAGAAAAAAAAACACCACAAAAACAACACTAGTAACTGAACACTGAGGGCACATATCCAGCTATTCCCTATTTAAAGTACTTCACAAAGAAGATGACTTCAATTGAAATACTTCAGACACAGTTATCCTGCTGAAATATCATGCTGCCCAATCAACTGTTCTGGCAATTTAGTTGTTCAGACCAATTACCCTGAAACAGACCTGTGTGAATGCAGAAATGATATCAGTGCTACATAATGAAATGCAATCTCGTGCACGATATATTTCAGTCAAGTATAAGGGTGACTATAAGAAATGACTATGCATAACTTTAGAATAATAGACTTTAACATCACATTTTTAAATCTATTCAAGAATGCTGAAGCAGAACAATTTTATTTCTAATGACAGCTAATCAGACCAGCAGCTTGCCAAGTAACCAGCATAGTATTCACTATGCCTAAGACAAAACGTCATCAATATTCCCCCCTGGCAATTCTTCCTGCTACTTATTAAGCAGTTACAGGTTGAACTACAGAAGTGACATTTACAGATAGATTTTTTCAATGTTGTTTAGAGCACATTGTAGTTTTCATAGGAACTACCCTACACCAGTATTTCGTGCATGACACATACCTAAACAAGACTTTGGCAATACCTAGACCAAAGCATGACAGAACAATTCACAAACTCACAAATTCTGTATCCTCATGTAGTGGAGGATATAGAGGTTAGGAACAGGGTGCTGGGGCTGGCTACAGTAATTAGAAAGGTATAAACTAATAATGTAGTTCATTAAAGCAAACCATTTTGAGATGCCTAAGAAATCAGTCCAGTGAGAAGATCTGAATCACGAGTCTGCAGTGTTTTATGAGACACACTCTACTAACACTTTCCTGAGAAAGAAATCTGCCTTCCTGTAAGTATTCTAACACTTCAGCATTTCCTTACTTAAGGTCCTCCACTACCTTACTTAGCAACAAAAGTTTCAGGTTATGTACCCAAATGCTCTGGGCATTCTCAAGCCTTGCCTAAATCACAAGGCTTTGCTAGTCCAGTTTAAGGTTTCAAACCAAGTATGATCACGTTAGCAAAATCCTAGCTATAAACGATGCACATTTTCTTTTAAGAGACTAATTCAATGTAGGTCATTCTGAAAGTAATGCCTCCTATTTATTTCCATGGAAACTACATCAGATGCAAAGAATATGATAACGCTATTTGATAGAACAAATTCTCAGCTACAAAACCTTATTTTTCAATGTATCCATCATCATTGGTTCAGAATTTTTGCCAGCAATGAGTAGGAGCCATAACAATCTGCATCAGCAAAAGTAACTTACTGCTGCCACTGCTGAAATGCACCAGCCACCACCTTACTGTCCTTGCATCCACTGTTTGGTCTTCACAGACATCCAGCAAGCACTAATGAATGTCAGTGGGCACTATTTTTTCCATCCAGAAGGAATACAGTGACACCCCTTTCCTTCACATGCACTTTGATGTCAGACACCATTTTGTCAGAATGCCCTTCTGCTAGGCAACAAAATGGACTGGAATAATGGCAGGAGGTTCAGCCTCTACTAACATATCACCACCCATTTTCCTCTGACTTCATGAACCAATGTAATAAAATAGGAGGCATTACTTTCAGAGCAGCCCTTGTACATAGCTAAGCCATCAAAAAGGCAGTAAAATCACTGCTCTCTCAGCCAGCTGGCTTTGGTCACATGAGATTCTACAAACACTACAAGCTATGACCTCTGAAAGAAAAACAATAAGCCTCATCTCTTGGCACCTTTTTCAAGAGTTTACAGAAAAATACTCATGCTTCTCAATATAAATCAAATGCATTTCAAAGGGTAAATAAGGTGTTCTAATAAAACACAATAGGCATTAAGACAGACTGAAGGCATCTGCATTCTCTTTTCTCTACTCCATGAGTAAACACCAGCATTACTTAAAGCTCTGCATCTCCCTCAAGTTACTAGAACATCCCAGAGTGACACTGTCATTGCCTTTACTCTTATCGGAGAGCAAGGAGAAGGAAGCTTCATGAATCACAGAATCACAGGCGTTGGAAGGGACCTTAAGAGATCATCAAAAGTTCAACCCCTGCTAAAGCAGCTTCCCTGTAATAGGTCACACAGGAGCTACAAACTGAAGAGCAGCGAGCAAGAATATTTTACCTTGAACGGATTACCTTAAGGCAACTTACAAATTAATGAGAAAGCTGCCCTTTGTTTATCCTATAAAAAACTTAAGCACTATTAAAAACTTTGGAAGTATACATGGCATGCACTTTGGTCAGTACAGAATCATAGAATCACCAAGGTTGGAAAAGACCTAAAAGATCATCCAGTCCAACCATTCACCTATTACCAATAGCTCCCACTAAACCATGTCCCTCAACACAACATCAGTCGTTCCCTGAACACCCCCAGGGTCGGTGACTCCACCACCTCCCTGCGCAGTCCTTTCCAGTGCCTGACCACCCTTTCTGAGAAGTAATATTTCCTAATGTCCAGCCTGAATCTCCCCTGCCCTATCACTAATGACATGAGAGAAGAGGCTGACCCCCAGCTCACTACAGCGTCCCTTCAGGAAGTTATAGAGAGCAATGAGGTCTCCCCTGAGCTTCCTCTTCTCCAGGCTGAACATTCCCAGCTCCTTCAGCCTCTCCTCATATGGCCTGTGCTCCAGACCCCTCATCAGCTTTGTTGCCCTCCTTTGAACATGTTCCAAGGCCTCAATGTCTTTCTTGCAGTGAGGGGCCCAAAACTGAACACAGTACTCGAGGTGTGGCCTCACCAGTGCTGAGTACAGGGGGACAATCACCTCTCTGCTCCTGTTGGCAACACTCTGCTATACTCTGTGTACAATTTGGTAAGCCTCAGAGAGTTTACTTTTAACTTGAACATAACTTGTATATATCCTCAACATATAAAATGCCCTCACGAGACCTATATTAATAGATAACCATTTCATTTAAGTATTTTAATTTATACTTACGTCTGATGTTTCAACATCTGGAACTCTACATGGAAATTCCATTAAAAATACTATTTTCATTTCAAGGCATTTGAAAGCATAACTAACTAAAACCTCCTTGAAGAAAATCATCTTTGGTCTTATTTTCCATTTAATAAATGCCTTGCACATGCATGCCTACGTACACACAGTGGAATGTGTCAAGGGAATTTGTAGCTACTTTAAGATGCAGATAATTTGTGTAACATTGTTTCTATGGCAATGTTTATGTTTTATGGTTAAACTGAAAATGAAGTACCTAAACTCACAAGCCAGACTTAAACGAATTGGGTAGGCACACTTCATTTTTGAAAAGGGGCTGATTAGCATGTGATTACACATTGCAAACAAGGTTAAGTCTCCTTCCTGTGCTAGTATCACAGAATCACAGAATTGTAGGGGTTGGAAGGGACCTCTAGAGATCATTGAGTCCAACCCCCCTGCCAAAGCAGGCTCCCTACACCACATCACACAGGTAGGCGTCCAGGCGGGTCTTGAATATCTCCAGAGAAGGAGACTCCACCACCTCCCTGGGCAGCCTGTTCCAGTGCTCCGTCACCCTCACTGTAAAGAAGTTCTTGCGCACATTTGTGCGGAACTTCCTATGCTGTAGTTTCATCCCAATATAATGTGGTTCTCTCTACTTCAATGTGAATCAAGAGATCCAAGAAAAACATCACTGAATTCTGAACAATATACTTATCAAGTGATCAGAGAGAAAGGAATTGTTGTTTGTTTGTTTTTTCTTCAGGTCTACGCATAGTGAAGACAGGAAAACACTGCATAAAAACCCATGCCCTAAGGGTTTTTATTTTTGTGTTCAGATAAAATTAAGTCCCTTGGCATTGCTTTTGATCCAGAAAACTAGGGATTAGGTGAATGCTTTGTCCAATAAGACAAAGACTTGCTTATACTGTGGAAAGAACCTACTGTCTTTTTGTCCAGTTACAACAGCTTTTGTTCTGGCTTGGGCATATATACGGCTCAGGTATGAACACAAATCTGTTCTAAAAGCAAAAGAAAAAAAATAGCATAACATGCAACCTTGAGTTTGTTTTGTTAAATTGAATTACGATTGGAAATAAACTCCCTTATTACGGATCTACTTAATGAGGACTTTATATCCTATCCACTGGAACCCATTCATTCAGAAGGATTTTTAAAGCACCTTTCCAAAAAGCGATCTGCATAATCTTCAGTCAAATTATGAAAATAAAATGGCAGTGAGGTTATTAAATTGAAATCTTTCTGAAGTCTAATCACACTCCAACACAGCTATTCCACCAATACCAAAGAAACCAACCAACAAAACCAAACATTTTACTGCTATTAGCTGTGGTATTCACAGCTCTCACACCCTATTTCTAATAAGAATCCTAACTAATTTGGATGCCATTCCAGAAAACAGTGCTTTGAAAACAAGAGAAGGTAAATAGCCTTATAGATTCAGAAGAACAAAACAAGAAATAAAGATAACCACAAACCACTCCCCACAAACAGCAGCCCTATAGAGGGCATCTTATATACTCTATATATTCTTTTCACCCCCCAGTTCCACTAATTCCTACACCACTGTATATACTCTAGTCTACATCATGTCATATTTGAATAAATCTCAATCTTGAATCGAGACACTTCTCAATCAAGTTCATCCTCACTAACAAAATATGCTTTTTAGGATATTTTTTCTACAACTTTAACAAAGCCCTCATAAGCAGACAGTTGTTTTGGTATGCAGTTTGGTATCCAATACTACATAAAGCATAAGGTTTGTACTTAATTTCTAATCTGCAGACAGAACACAATGGGTAGAAACACTCGCCACAGAAAATCTTTGCTACAAACACTGAAGATGCCTGTATATCTCATAGAAAGAGAAGCTGCAAACCACTAATCACATGCATTTTTATGGCACTTTTTGCTGTAATATTCAGCTGCTCACGTGCCTCTTAGTTACAGTGAGACACATTTACAGTGCTGAAGGAAGTAACCCAGGACTAAGGAGGTAGAATGAGGGAAACAAATTAAAAATCAATACTGGCAGACAAATTCTTTAAGTCATATGCAACAAGACTTAAATATATATTTATATAGATATATATATCTTTGTCAAAAACTAACATTCAGTACCTTTTTAAATTTTCCTTGTCGCTTTGCTGCAGACTGCCCCTGGGAGTTAGAATAACATACTGTAAGAAAACATGCACACACCACATAGGCTGGAGACACCTTCTCTGTACAATTATGGTTATATTTTCAACCTACATATTTTTCAACTGTTAGAGAGTCACATCTATGACCAAACATGCTCTTATAGCATGCTCTTTCATTTTAAAATTAATAAAACAGTACATTTTTTGTGTGTAGTTCTTTATTCCTGTAAGACAAGCAAGTGTTGTTAACCACTTAGCTTACATTAAAGACATTACAGAAATTCATTTACTAAAGCATAGATTTGAGGCTTTGTCTAGTGGCATTGTTCCATTTCCTAGGATTGCACAGAAATAAGACACTTCCCTGAAATTGCACCCCACTTGCTGAACTACTCATTCCTCCCTTGAGTACTCATTCTCTTCTGTTTGCTGTTACATACTGAGATCTGCTAAAGGCAATGGAAAGAAGTTGATATTATTTGATAACATAATTTTTTCCAGTGAAATATGAACATTTAAGCCTTAGAATATGGTACACAACAGACCTCAGCTAGAATTTGAGTGTAAGATCTTACATATTTCTTCACCATCAAGAAATGAAACTCAACAGGAAATACCTAATACTTCCTACTTCCCAGTCAAGAAATCCTTATGTATAATCACTTAATCTAGTTATAAAATGAGAATTAGAAACAACAGTTCAAGAAAGTGCAGAATTCAGGTTGAGTCAAGTATACTACACCGTTACAATGGATTTATCATGGATTTCAAGAAAGTACGTTTGCAACTTTGCAGGAACGACAAACATATCTAAACCTTTATATTTTAAAGCAAAGCTTAACTACTTTTTTCTTTTTCCACACCACATTCATTCATTTATACTCTTGACAAACAGGTGTTACTGGAAGTTAGGTAATAAGGTAAGATTAATATGTGAAATTTTATTCATTAGTTCTACCAGCAACACAACAGACTGAATGAACTACAACTATCTACTCAACAAGATCTAAAGATATGTGTCAACCTCCTCACAGAGACCTACTTTCTTAAAAAAAAAAAAACAACAACAAAACACTGCAGTTCTATCTAAGTTATCAGTCACATTTAGCGATACACGAACATGGATTATTTCTAAATACTACCCATCAATCACCAGCACTACTCAAAGTTCATTCTTCTCTTTGCCAACTATTTTAAAACACTTAAATAACTAAAGGAATCCCATGATACACAGACCACTGATCTGGTCACTTGTAAGCACTGCTGTACTATGGATTCATTCAAGTTAGCTAGTAGCTTTCATGGGATACTACATTATGAGCAAAAATACCACATAGCTTTTTTCCACCACAACATAGAGATCTTATGTCATTCTGTTGGAGCATACAGCCATATTAGTGGTTGACAACATCAGTCTGCAGAAGGTAAAAATATCTGCTTAAGTATTTGAGTCAACAAATCGCCTTCTCTGTAAAGATAACACGCAGGTGTTAAAGAAGGACTTAATTTTTTTCTGCAAACTGCATGCATGCAAGGAAGAGTATTGTTGTTTACTAGAGAACCAACATGCACAAAACACATACGTACATATTTTTCATTCAAAAAATGACACCAAATAAGGAATTTTAAAGTCACTTTTATAGACTGCCATGCCAGTAACAACAACAAAAAAGCAGTTGCTTCTAGAAATAAGGATTCAGAGACAAGGAATTAGAATTTAAACTTTAGAAGATGTGATTACTTTTGAAATTTGAAGATGAAAACTAAATTTAAAAAGTTACTCTGACTTTATAGTGAAATAGCTGCTTCAAAAATGCATTACGTCGCTAGAAGAGGTGCTCTTCACAGTACTAGAAGCATAACATACAGTGCGCTCCCTTGGCATGCCATTTGCCCACTTCAGAAATTTGCAAAAAAGAAGCTATCATCCATTTAAGATACTCACAGCTTTCTTTCCAAGTTCTGTTTTAGACAGTGTAAGAGCTCCCGCAAGATAACATCCTGGTCCTGCTCCTTTTGGTATCCTATTCAGAGAAAGAAGACTCCATGTTAGAACTAGGTTCAGTAACGTTCTGTTTGAACTACAATAAAGAATTTGAACAGTGTGAGAAAAATACACAAAGAATACCAAGTGTGGACAGATAGACAGTATCAGACAAAGCATTAATTTATTTAATTGTAGAGGTTGTTGGTTAGGTGTAGTTGAAAACAGAGGACTTCAGTAACTTACTTGTCATCAGGCAGAGATGTAACAAAGAATGGCTGACTGTGTTTTGGTGGTAATGTCAAACTGTTGGATTTCTTCTTTCCTAAGAGAGCAAGACTATGGTTTTCATAAATATCTAAGCTCAAGGTACTAGACAACCTGTGTGAAACAATAAATGGAAGGTCCTTGATGCGATCCAGCTCACTGTTCTGTTCATGGCGAATTTGTAACCGAATAGTGTAGTCTCCTTTTTCCAGTTTCACAGAATACTGAAAGAAAGAAGCACCTGTAAATGTCAAGATTAAATACCTGACCAAGAACACAGATATCCTGAAGTAAGACTGTCCTATTTTTCTTGATTCATATAGCTCTGGTCATTAAAAATATTCTGGATAGCTTAGTTTTGAAATCTCTTGAAAACAGCTAAAACACATTCCTGATCAACTGAAAATTATTAATAGTTTTCAGACCACAAGATAGGCTGACATAATTTATTCCCGTTCTAACACTGTATTAACTGCTCAAACAGAAATCAGACTACTTGTTAAATGTTCAGTGCAAAACTTCTCACAGGTTTGCCTTAATACACATTATGTTTACAACACAACTTTGGGCGTTCAGTGGTTAAGATCACAATACATTTTCTACTGTTTTACCAGTTTCACACTGCAGGATTTAAGGTTGCACTTTAAAGAACTGGCAGGCTCTGTGACCTGATTGTACAAAGCTTTCTATACCTGCCATTAGGAATAGGTAGATGACATTTATTTAAAAAGCAAAGAAAACAAACAAACAAACACAAGGATTTTTAGTTATGAAAGCATTCTTTAATTTATGTCAACTTCAAAAGGCACCACAAGGATATTCTGAGTAGCAGTATGCTAAGCTCCCTAAGCTCCCTTTAGGATGTTTCTGATGCTGCTGCTGTAATCCAAAAGGTTGTCCTGAGAGGAGTCAATTAAGGACTACCCTTCTCTCAAAATCTCTTTCTTCTGGATTAGAATTATGCTTCCTCTTGATACAGCTTCCTGGATTGGAAAACTTTGAATTGCTTTGGAATTGTTCTATGAGGCAGAACATCAGAAATGCAGTGTGGTGGTGCACCAGGTGGAAGCACAGGCTACTTTCATACTTTTCAAGACACGTTTCAGAAGCCATCTTTCATATGCTTCCACAATGATCAATCTTTCCTTTGAAACTCACTTTGAAAGGCACCAACAAAAAGTAACTGAGCTTTAGCACTCAGAAGGCTGCTTAAAGACAAACAGCATAGATGACAGTGTAACATAGATGAATGTAACAGTGTCTGAGCTATCAGACCACAGAAAAAAAAAACAAAAAACAGTACATGCTTTTCACATAAAAGTTTACAATATCATCTTTGAAAAACAAACAAGAAGTCACAAAAGGCAACTGAACTTCAGTTCATTTCTTGAGAAGCCCCATCAAAAATACAAGAGATCACGAGTGAACTGCTTGTTGTAGAAATAAAACATACCAGAGCTCTGACTCTTTTCTTGGGAAAGTGAATCACACTCAAAGTTTGATTCACATAAACAAATCTGTCAATTCTTATTTTTTTTTCCATACAAATATATAACCACTGGAAGGTACGACTGTATTTTTTCCTCATCTCTTCACAATATTATATTATCCTTATTCATCAGGATCGGTTAGGAGGTAACAGCAAGTATGGAAGGGGAAAAAGTCCAAGTTCCACAGTGTGCAGAAAACAAAAGATAAAATAAATATAGTACTCTGTACCTGGTGTGGGTAGGCATCTCCTGACCCCATCTGTCTTTTGTTTTGGTCAAAAATAATCCACAGTTGGCTATCAAATTCAGACTCATACAACAACTCACACAGAAGTGGACAGCTTGGTGTTACTTCTCCACTCTTAGGCTATTAGAAGAAAGTTCAAAACATGTCAGCCATTGTTGAATAAAACAAGTATAATTCTTACACACATTCAAGAAGAAAATTGACCTGAAGCTATCTGAAGTCACAGTAGCTCCTAAAAGGAATCACAGAATCACAGAATTACCCGGGTTGGAAGGGACCTCAAGGATCATGTAGTTCCAACCCCCCTGCCTGGCAGGGCCACCAAACATACACCTTTACTAGATCAGGTTGCCCAGGGCCCCATCCAACCTGGTCTTGAACACCTCCAAGGACGAGGCATCCACAATCTCACTGGGCAGCCTGTTCCAGGACCTAACCACTCTTCTAGTAAAGAACTTTCCCCTAACATCCAACCTAAATCTTCCCTCTTTTAACTTAAAACCATTAGTCCTGCTATTATCAGCCCTTTCGAAGAGTTTACTCCCCTCCTGGGAGTAAGTTCCCTTCAGGTACTGAAAGGCTGCAATGAGGTCACCCCGCAACCTTCTCTTCTCCAGGCTGAACAAACCCAACTCCCTCAGCCTGTCCTCATAGGGGAGGTGCTCCAGCCCCCTGATCATCTTTGTGGCCCTCCTCTGGACCCTTTCCAAAATCTCCATATCTTTTTTGTACTGAGGGCTCCACACCTGGACACAGTACTCCAGATGGGGCCTCACAAGAGCCGAGTAGAGAGGGACGATCACCTCCCTATCCCTGCTGACCACCCCTCTCCTGATGGAGCCCAGGATCCCATTTGCTTTCCGGGCTGCCAGAGCGCACTGCTGGCTCATGTTAAGTTTCTCATCTATCAGGACCCCTAGGTCTTTTTCTGCCGAGCTGCTCTCAAGAACAACTCCCCCCAGCCTGTACAGGTGCCTGGGGTTCTTCCGGCCCAAGTGCAAAACCTTGCACTTTGCCGTGTTGAACCTCATTAGGTTCACCCGACCCCAGCTTTCCAGCCTGTCAAGGTCCCTCTGAATGGCATCCGTTCCCTCCACCATATCGACCGCACCACTCAGCTTGGTGTCATCAGCAAACTTGCTGAGGGTGCACTCCATTCCCTCATCGATGTCATTAATAAAGATGTTAAAGAGCACCGGTCCCAAGACAGACCCTTGAGGGACACCGCTTGTTACCGGCCTCCACCTGGACATAGAGCCATTGACCACCACCCTCTGTCTGTGGCCTTTCAACCAATTGCTTATCCATCTAGTTGTCCACCCATCAAATCCACCTTCCTCCAATTTGGAGATGAGGATGTGGTGGGGGACCATGTCAAAGGCCTTGCTCAGGTCCAGGTAAGAGAATCAGATTAGAATTCTGACAGTAGAGAATCTAGAACTTTGATCTAATAATTTGTTTCTGACAGAAAGGTAAAGTTAAGAGCTGTTTTTAAGGAACAGACTATATTTATCAATGACTTACAAAAAAACCAACAAGCATAAACTCTACCTGATGGAAGTTGTAGGTCAAAATCATCTCATACAGTTGACGGTTATTTGGTAAAATATCTCTGGATCCCAAAGGTTTTATTTTTGCACTCACTGGTCTGCAGTTAAAATAAAAACAAAGAAGGCACTGCTAAGAAACACGTATCTGCTGTCAAAACTTGTATTCTTTAAGCAGAAGCATATTTTGAAGCACATCTGAATACAACACTAAAATCTTCAGTTAAAAAGAATGCTTAACAACATTACAGACGCTGCCAAAACAAGAAGCCAATAGAACTCAGTAAGCTCAAAACTAAAAGCCGTTAAAAAAAAATAAAAAAGGAAAAACAAAAGAAGTCACAACTTTGGAAGTAACAGAACTGATGACATAAGGTAGTCCATGAGGTAGATGACAATTCAGCTATACAAATCTGACAGTCTTTAATTATAAAATCAAAAAAATCTATTCCGTCAGCTATTCCAGTGCAACCCTGACTCCAACTATTTAATGAGAAGCCTTTCAGTACCTCCCCACTATTTTATGATTCGCTACTCCACTCAAGAGACTATCAAACTTCAATTGAAATATATAAATATTTCTTACTAGTATTTGTAACTGGAGTTAGTTTACTACCAAACGCCTTAAATTTCACAAGGAAATAAGAATCTCTATTTTACTAGCCAAGAATGAGACTAATATACATGAAGGGATGGTTTCATTTCCTCACTTAAGCCATAAGAAATTAAATATTTCTGAATGTAGTATTAAGCAGCATCTACAGTCATAACCAAATATTCCCTGACATCAGTTCTAGTTATTAGACTCTATGAACTGTCATAGTCCAATACTGCTACTGCAGGGCCCAGAAAACGAAAAATATTAGATTACTGACCTTTGTGAAATTGTCTGGCCAAAACCTTAAAAGCGCTGCTTAAACTGTATAGCATTTCTTTCTCCCTGTCGAACTACCAATGTTAGTGACTGCTGTATTGATTAGTCATTTTTCCTCCATGTCAGCTTGTGTCAAACCAACACGACCAACAACAGAAGAAATACAGCTTTCCACATGAAACACGGTACCGGATTCTACAGAAAAACATTTCCAATCAAGCAAAAGAGTGAAAAATAATGTTTCCATGTAAAAATTAGGCAGGATCTGAGGCAGATGCTTCAAAGAAAAAGAAAGAAATACGTAGCACCAAATAACTCAGTAGAATTTCTTTCTTTAGATATTAAAATGCCTCTTCAGCTCTGCCGCCTTTGGAAACACCGAGAAGGTTTACTATACTATTTTTCCTTCTAAATTTAGATAGAGAAAAATAATTTATATGGAATAAGTGACAATAACTGTCCACTTCTGTCAAAGCTAAGTGGAACTAAAAAATAACATGCTAAGAAACAGGACTTCTAAATTCATGCCTCCAAACCCACTTCAAGTTTTACAAGAATACTCTTGTTACCTTACATTTCACTGTTCATTTGGGACCATTTTAGAAAGATATTAATAGTTCTCTAACTTTCACCATACAGTTCCCCAGAAACAGTACCTGAGAGTTTGAATCCAGCTTTTCAGGTTTATGCATGGAGCAATATCCTCATACTTCAACATGGACTGAACATCAAACCGTACAATTCCTTCTGAAGCATGCTAAGGAAAGAATAAATAGCAATTATGCTTCTATGCATCTGTAACATCAGACATGGACCACCTGATTTATCCCTCATAAATATAACAGCTGTACCTATCCATACTAGAAGTAAAACTGTGAGTTTCTTAGTGTCATAAGCTTATCTCTATTTTAAGAATGCAGACATACTGAGACTTCAAACAACATAAAAAAAACTACAACAAAAGCAAGAAAAGGTACTGATATGGCCAGAAGCCTTACTAAGATTTATTTTTCCAAGACTATCCGCTATTAATAATTTAAGGAATTTGTACAGAACTGTATAAATCACATGTAGGGCATACGCGATACTTTCTCTGAATACGTAATTCAATAAGTGCAAGCATTTTTCATCTAGAATCTTAAATCAAGTATTTTATAGTGTTTCTGCGTAGGATTGTTATTACAGAATCATTTATCTTAACGAAAAAGAAACAACACTACACACAGTTTAGCGATGGTTATTTTGGGAGTTTTCTAGTCTTTTTTCTCTTTTTTGTCGTATTTCATGACAAAGCCACCAGTAAATTAGCTTTATTAAATTACATTTTAAAACATTCAAAAAAAGTGTAAAAATGTATTCTCTTATTTTTAACTCCTCACTTCTCAGCTCATCTGACACCGCTGGTGTGGCTTGAACCCACTTCAGTAGAGGCTGCCATGCACAACACCAACACAGCTTCCTCCCCCCACCTTAATGATTCAAGATCTGGATCCTTAGGAGAATGCACCCTTTCCTTTTTCCTCCTGGTTACTCAGCTCTTAGATCCTGAATACATTCAACTGCAATTTGTTCTGGCCCTTGAATGAAAAAAAAGCAAGGAGCAAAGTGAAATCAGTATGGTACTGCTTCCTGCTCAGCCCTTGAAAAGGAGGTGACAAAAATCAAGCCATGGCAGGTTGCCCAGGACAGCAAAGAACACTGGAGCAAAGCAAAGTACTGTAAATAATAAGATAGTAATGTTTTTAGTAACTTCCCAGTCCTTTGGTATCATGGAGCCTCAGCAGTTACGATGCTGCCCATCCATTGTGCCTTCAACTGACCTAAACAACGAATCTCAAACCAAAATTGGCAGATCTCAACAAAAGCCTGAACAGAATAAAGTAAATTTTAATGATATTTTATTCCAAAAATGCTATTTGCTGTACTGCATTTCAGCAATTGTGGTCTAGCAAAGTTTCTTCACACAAAAACTTGCAATAGTTACAATGTGAACCTGTCAGTACGCCCTTTTTTCTACTGGTGCCGTGGGTATTAATTTTTCTGCTCCTTTTTTCCCCACTGATTTATAATGAAAGGCATAGAAAATCCATAACTAATGGTTTTTACCTATTTTTAAAGGAAAACAAAAACATCTCAGGTATAACCATGCTTTTTGTCTGCCTAAATACAGAAAAGAACAGAGAAAACTTAAAAAAAAAAAAAAAAAAAAAAAGAAATAATAAAAAATTCTGATATGTCAGAGGACTTCAGAATAATTGTAGGTAAGTAGCCTGGAAGACTTACCATGTTTAGCTGAGGAGTAGCACAAAGTACACCATGAAAAGAAACTGTGTAATTAATGCTAACGTCACTAAGGCTTGCCCACCACCGAGCAACACAAAATTCAATTGTTTTTCCAGCCTGAATAATAAAAATGCAAAGTTAGACAGATGCAAACTCTCATCTTCTCTTTCTATTCACCCATGCCTTTCGCAACCCAAAGCCAAAAAAAAAGGGAGTAATACAGCTGCAAGCATACCCTATAATGTCCAGTTTACTCAATTATGTTAATTTGTGTGGTAGTAAATAAAACACTACAGTCGATTCCCATCAAAAGCAAGTGTGCCAGGGAGACACTAGAAAGAAAGTTACAGCTTTTAAACATTAAATATTCTTTTCCCACTCTTTCAAATTTAACATACATGGTAGTTTATAGAAGACATTAATGCGTATCAGAAAATAAGATAGCGCTCTCTACTTCTAGAAGACATGAAGCTTGGCAGGTTTTTTGTTGGTACTCTTTCTTTTGCTTGCATTTTTTTGAAGTAACATGATAAAATTTACATTCAGACCATGTATCTTAATGCCCCCACTTGACATTGACTGAGCAGCAAAGAAATCACCACCTCCCTTAAGCAGGGCAAACTTGTTAGTGGACTCATTCACACACCTGAATATCCTGGTTCTGTTTTAGACTCTTGAACTAAAATTAACCAAAATAAGTAGACTTGTAAGCCAGTCAGTGTCACTTGGCTTCAACATCGCATAGATTTCTCAGATTATCACACTAAGCATTAAAAGCAAAATGTGCTTAACCAAATCTATTCAACAAGCATAAGTTCCTGTTTAAAAGGGAAACAAATGGGACTGCATAAACAAGTACTAATAAATTGATGGAGCTATTTGAGACCTTTCCAAAGCAAGAAAAAGGTTTAATTCCCTACTATAATAAATAGGTGATTTATCTGTTTTTATTTATTTTTTATTTTTCTTTTCCCCTTAAAAAGGCAAAAATCCAAGATCAACAACAACAAAATCCCAATGTTTTCTTTCCTCTACCCCCCAACATAACTTACTAAGACAGGAAATGCTTCAGTCACTGATCCTTTTTCTGGCAAGGATAGAAATTTGTAGAATTCATGACTTCTATATGCTTTTTGCTTCACTAGCTGGACAGCATGGAGCACAAACTTGGCAGTCACATCAGAAGAACATGAACTTATTGTCACTTCTAGACAATAGAAGAAAGAAAGTTTAGTTACGACAGTAGAGAATTTTAGACAGGAAACGGAGATTCAACAGAAGACGACCATTTTCACAAGACAGTCACATTTTTAGAAGTTATAAGGCTCACATGTGAACAATACCTACTTATCAGTTATTTATTAAGACCCTGTCAGATTAAGGAAAACTAAGCAGGGTCAGAGATCAGATAAGATAAATGTTACTCAGCTGTATGGTAAAAACTAATAGGACATTATATACCTGTACAGCATCGATTACTGGTGAATTTCAAATTAAGAGCCTTATCCATAAACTTCAGTACATAAGAAAGATTTTTATTTATTAATATCATATATGTAGAAGAGGAATACTTTTTTCTCCCTATAGGATTACAAGCTTCTTGCCCATCACATTTAAGGCATCATTCAAAGCTATGCCTACAAAGGTTAAAAATTATGCACAACTCAGAAAATAATATTTTTCCATAAATACGGGATATGCCTCCAGTAATGGCCATCATTTCAGACTGTGTTTGCTAGATCATAGAACATATAATCAGTTTTTCATTATAACAGAAACCATAAGAAAACCCCTCCACAAAAAGAAAAAAAGAAAAAGGAATAATTTCAAAACAACTTTGTCAAGTCTGATGGATGTGATTTATTATTTAATATGCTCTTTTTCCTTACCAGCCCACGTAGCTCCCTGGGGAACATCAATGAAGTGCCTTCGGATTTGGCCAGGTTTGAAGTGAACATCTGTATAGGCAAGGTCGTAGCTTGATGATTCATCTACTCTGTACACCAAAATGCAAATACAAGTAGTAATGGAACAAGGTGTGAATTTTTTTTTAAAAGACGTTTTAAATACAGAAATAATCTCCAAAAAGAGCATAATGAAGATACTCAGCCCTCAGCAGCAAAAGTATTTTGAACTACAAATTTGCTTCTACTTAATCATACTACTTGATAAAACAGAAAAACCTACAAAAATAAACTGACTTTAACCAATATGGATTTATGAAGGTCAAAAATGGAACCTGTGTTCAATGTCAGATGAGGCTGTCAGATTGTTACTGACACTTTCAGAATATCCAGAATTGGAATGGACACATAGTGGCCATTGAGTCTAACCATGGTACCCCACAGGACCACCTAAAATTCAAACCCTATGTCTGAAAGTGTTATCCAAACAGTCCTTGAACTCTGCCAGTTTGAGGCCTTGACCACTACTCCAGTGAGCCTGTTCCAGTGCCTGATCACCCTGTGGTGAAGAAACTTTTCCAAAACACCCAGACTGATCCTACCCTGACACAGCTTCACGCAGTTCCTCTGAGTCCTGTCACTGGACAAAAGAGGTCAGTGGCTGCCCCTCTGCTCCCTGTGTAAGGAAGCTAACAACACTAACTCTGTAAATTTTCTGTACTGAAGTTGAAAAGGAACTCTACCCCAAATTTCATCTGCCAAATAACACCCACTGCCCTTAAGGACGCTAATACATCAGCTAGAAGTCCGAGAAAAAAAATAGCCAAACTCAGCTGACCTGCACTTAAAAATACATTGATATTTTGTTTAAAATTCTGAAATCATTTGTATTCTGATGGTACAGAAAAACTCTGTCATTGTTGTCAAGAATATTCTGCCTTTTGGCTTCCGGCACCATAATGAAAAACAAAAGCTACTGCAGTATAAGTCTGTTGCAAGAATCTTTTCAGAGCTCTTATCTCCTATCAGTCCTAGTTCAAGAACTCACAGAAAAAGGAGGTGAAATAAGTATGACAGCACAAGTAAACTGAATATATGAAACTAAATGTTAAAAAAAAAAAACAACAAAAAAACTAATACAGTTCGAGCTTACCGACCTTGTTGGTATAACAACAGTTATTGGAACCCTGAAGAGCGGGCCTGCATTAGGTGTTGCTATATCATATCCACAAACCTGACAAAATAAAATATAGCTGCTTAAGATCTTTGGTCAAAATGAAATTATAGAAGACAATGTTGAACTAGTTGGAGAGAGCTTTCAACTGCTGTAAATGAATATACATAGCGAAGAAAAAACTTTCATTATAGTTACTTATTTCACTTACATTTTTATATGGTTACATTTTTCCAATAAAGATACTCAAAAATCCCTTGGAATCTAATGTATAAAATTGCATAGCATATCTGCTGCTAAGCCCTGGACTCAGCCTACGTAGTACCAAAGGTGGCACTATATTCTCATTTATAATACACAGCTTTCATTACATCATAAAATTAATTCTAGAAAAAAGTTGACAGAAGCAGTTTGAAAAAGAAAGGGCATGCAGACCTGCACAGAATACCAATCCTTTCATACCTCTGTATAATGCACTCCTTCTCTCAGACCACGTGGATCCACACGAACATTAATGTGTCGACACTGGTTCATAAGCTCTAAATGACTGGGGCACTGGACCCATGGTGCATTTGAAGTTAAAGCTAAATGAAGCTGAAGAGATATCCTTTCAGTGTTTTCTGTCAAGAAATAACAGCAATAAAAATCAATACCAGATTTTGAACTCACATTGCACAGTAACACAGAATTTGCCATTAAAATGTATCCATCTCAATAAAATGTAGGAACCAATTCCATGGAGTCCCCTGAAGTCAGATTCTCCACAAAAGGACGCTGTTCTATATTACCTTTTAACTTGAGAAAACAGCAAAACAGAAATATATAATACAATAAAGCCTATATCTAAGTTCAGTTTTTTTTTTTCTAGCATATAAAAGAGGTAAACACGAAAGAGGCAAAGGTAATGTAGCAAGCGATCCTTCAGTTGCCCATAACGTAAGACTGGAAGCAGGCAAAAATATTCTCATACAGATGCAAAGTCTTGTCTAAAGTACATATATGAAGTAAAAGCCAACCTCACAGCCTCTGAAGGTTTTGCTAATCACCAGATCACATTATAGAGTAACTTAAGTGAAAGCTTATGATTACTGAAAAAATTACTAGCAGAAACTGAACATCTGCCTCTGACTTTGTTAGCCAACATAATAAAATAGGAGGCATTATTTTCAGAGCAACCCTTAAACGTTTTCATGTTGTTTGCTTCTTACAGAATAAAGCCTAGAATACGATTGTTTTATTTCTTAATGTCATATGATTAGTTAACAAAATTACTGATTGCAATGCAATCCAGCAAACAACAAAGCTAATCCTAGCTAGTAACCTGTCCTTACTCACATTATCTCTTCCCCTCAGTACATTTACCATTTTCTGACATGCCAACTTTCTGGATCGCTGGAAAGGAATCATCTCAATAATAAGCTCTCACATAGTTTTTTTTTTTTTTGAATACAATGCAATCCATTTTTCAGTGAGGCGAGACCCATTTGTTACTTAATAAAATACAGCAGGGTAAACCAATCCATGAAGAGAAGTTGTGAAACATACTTTCATTGGCACTAGTTACCATAGTTCACATGCATCTACAACCTGTATCAATTGCTATATTACCTTTAGGTATATTTATGCTTAGCTACTTAACAGAACTTTTTTGTTGAAATCTTACATTTTTTCCCAGATTAGATAAAATCCAAACCTAGAATCTGTAGTCTTCAAATACCCAGAGATTAGTTTTTCACTAAGGTTTTTCCCTTTATTGAACAGCCTACATTCTTTGTCAAGAGTTATTCCTGGATACTAAAGATGTTTGATTATTTTTTTCTATATTATTTTCCTGGGAGCCACAACTTCACTTTAAAGTTATTTAGAACAAAAGGAAGCTTGAAGCAACAGAAAAATCTGAAAAGAAGTTCTACAATTATAAATCTGAGATTAGGATTGAAAAGATGTTTAGACTCTTGCCTTCATTTACCAACTATTTTGGAGTTGCATTTATTCTTTCTGTAGTAGGAGACGTGTACAGCTCCTCGTTACCGTAGCTTTTCTATTTAAAGACTACATTTCCTTTTTAACTCACACAAAATAAATTTTCCTACCTGTATTCTCAGGAAAGACAGGCTCTATACCAACTCCATGATCAGAAGGTGCAGATATCTGCACGGGGTCTCTGAGGTAGATGCCACGATTGCTTCCAACAGTAATAGTAAAGCCTATGTTGCTTGTGAATGATGAATTCTGAATGAGGTAGTCATAGGCTTTATCAACCTGTTAGAACACATTCTAAATTAACACAATTCAACTTCAATAGTCATTCATGCACATTATCCCTTCCATGAGGTATTCAGCAAATACAGCAACAAGCAATGAAGTTACCGACATCCTAACTATCAGAGTCATACTGATTTTGAGGCAACACTTTGTGCACAGCCATATAGAGCAATGAAATAGTAAAGAACATTTAAAAAAAATAATAATATGACAAATCCCCCTTGCAATAAATTTATAAGAAGACATAAAACAAAGGCTTGCTTGGAAGTAAAAGGCCCAATATTACTTTAGATTCCTTTCCCAGCATTTTCCCAGCATTACAGATGTGTTCAGAAGACATCTCCTACTGGGTTCCAGAATCTCAAGAATAAGAATTTAGGGTTAAGCATTTAATATTAAACATCTTTAAGCATGAGAGAAAAATCTTGGCACCTCTTTTTGGCAAGGATAGGAATGGCCACAGGAAAAAACATAGGTTTAGTTTTTAATAGCTTAACTTTATGCAAAGGGCTGTCATTCATGCTGCCCGTATCATAAAAAAATTCACACTGGAGATTTCCAAGTTCTTAAAAGACAATACAATGAATGCTCAATGAATTTTTAGTGCAGGCCTACCCACAGCAAAATCACCCCACTACTGCAGATGTACTTTTTGTGAAGCAAAGGTGTCCTTTGCTTTAGCGTGGGTATCTCTGCATTTTCATTGCTCAGAATGCACTGTTCTAGCTTTTGTCTGCAAAGAACAAGTTCAGCTCTTTGACAACATATAAAAAGTTTTCCAACAATGAGACAGAATTTACACATAAAAATCCATATGTGGGTGACAAAATCCCACGTCCTACTTTTACGTCCACACAAAGGAATTTGTCTAGTTAACACATATTCAAGAGAAACCAACTACATGCTGAAACAAAGAGAAATATTTCATTCCTTCTCCCCTCCCACTACATTCCCTTCTTTATCCTGAATCAGATCTGATATTTAAGTAGCTTGGGAGCAAGCTGAGTGAGCTCATCCAGAAAACTTCAGTTAATTTACAGGCAGTTATTTAAGGGTTTTTTTGTTTGTTTGTTTTGCTGGCAATTACCTGAATAACACCATGTCCTTGTGCAAATACTTCTATATTTTCAGCTTTCACTGCCGTATTTTCTAAGGCTCTTCTGACAGAATGAACAGTGTAATGAATATTGTTAGCTTTGAGCCCTGAAATTAAAAGTAAGGATGGCATTAGAAAACAAGTTACAAAGTTGGAAAGCTACAGAAAAAGACTTTATCTTTTATGTTATGCACTGACATTACCTGACAGAACTAATGCAATGCCTCCACATGCATTGGGAGAAGACATGGATGTGCCATTCATAAGTTGTGTTCCTCGCAGAGTCCAGTTTGGAACTGAAGCAATAGCACCTCCTGGGGCACTGATACTTACTCCAAGGGCTCCATCAGTGCTAGTGTAAAAAACAGAATTGTTGAAAAAACAAGCTTTGATTTTCTGCACAGTTTACCTTGAAGTTATCTGCGCACTTAAAAAGATAATTTTAGCTTTGGCACAGTCCCAAATAGTATTTTACTAAATCATTAATCCATTAAATACAAGATAAAGCATTACATTAAGTAGCAACTTAATGTCAAACTAATCAGCTAGGCCTGTTTTCCACAGTGCAAGTTATTCAAACTTTCATTCCTTAAATACTATACAAAGTTCAGTCAGCTGACTTATCGAGCCAAAATTGAATTAGAAAGCATACACAAATACACTAAGTATTTCACTACGTAAATAAATATTTCACTGAGCCTATTTAACCATTATTGTTTTTAATGAAAATATACTATATCTTAAAGCAAAATTAGTAAAAAAAAAAAAAAAGAGACTAGAAAAAAAAACATAGAATCTAGAGATCTGGATTTTGCACAGCCACTGCACAAGCTGGTAAAATTTTGAATTAACATACAGAAGTTGATACATTTTATCTTCTTCCCTTGCTGTTCTTGTCTCAAGAAGTGGTTCAGCATCAGCCGGGCTGAAGTCACCTTCTACCTTGCCCGATCATTTTTAAAACCCCAATGAGTACCTACGAAGCATCTAGGTTTTAACTGTATGAGGCTAATACTCTAAATATTCCTCACTCTGTTCAGATGAAAACATGTATCACTTCAATAAGGACCACACTGAGCTTTAACTATTAAATTTTGTGGAGAAGCAAGGTGGATTTGTATCATACACTAATAGCTTCATGTAAGTCTCAAAATCAGAGTTCTCTACATTACAGAGTCACAACAAATTTAATACACTTTATGACAGTCCTATATAAATTACAGTGTTTTTATCGTACATCCCAGACAAGCAGATCATGGCATATCTGTCTGAAAGCCTCTAGTGCTTACTAAGACTTCTTTTGGCTACCGCATTACTACCAAATTCTTATGAGACATAAAATAATAATAAAAATTCTCGAAGAACCAACATTTTCATAGATCTTTGAAATAATTCTCTATAACGAGTTGGAAAAGCATTCTTCTGTCCTCTCGCACCTCCCCTAGATTCAAGCAAAACCAATAATGGTGCCATTATAATGTCACTGAAGCCAGAAGTAACAATATCACAACGGTATTTCTTCAGGTCTTCAGCACCAACAGAATAGTTAGCTATACCACACTACTGAATGAAACAAATGATACTGAAAAGAACCTTAGAAAAAGAACTGAGAAATAGTACACATCTCCAAACCACTTTACTCAGGCTTTCATTTTCTTAATAGACTTTACTGAAACGTACAGATTGTGACACTGACAGTTCAGTCATCCTCCCTCCCACTAAGAATTCTAGAGGCCTATAGATGAAGCCCTTCCAATACCAGCAGACTACCTAAGCAATTCCTGGGGAATACTTCCATTTTGGCATCAGTGACCAATTTTTAGACCTGTAATTAGTTAACCAGAACTGCAAAGTAAGGAATTCCCTCTTTTTACCATAACTTACCTTGGCCCCCTGGATGACCAAGTATATTGATTTGCTGGCAGTTTTTCTCTCAAAGAATATTCAGCAACCATCATATCAGGTGATACATAGGCACCAACACCTATTAGAAAACAAACATCTTAGATGCAAAATGAATTTGTAATAAAACAAAAAATGAACTATTTTAAATACACTACAGAATGACTATTTTAAAAAGGCTTTAAAAGAATGTTTTTTCCATCTCAGTAAATTTTATTGTTACAAACCAAGTGTAAAGCACATGCTACAAAGTTACAATGCTCACAGTGATACTAAGTAATATGTAAATCTTGCATGAAATAGGTAACTTAGAAGTGCTATTTGCATTCAACTGAACAATCCCTATCCACCATCTGTACTTATTTCACAACAGATCACTACCAAATGCGCCTTCCCCTTTTTGGGGAAAATAATTTTGTCAGTGTTTACACTGACACAAACTACACTAAGGCTGCTGCAAAGGAATCTATGTGAATTGGTTCATGTTCCCATGACTCAGAGCTATACTACCTTAAACAGATGGGCAAAATCACACTCCTGAACCACCACACGGTGGAAAGTCAGCATTTCCCTGCTGATCAGCTCAGTGGGCCCAGAGCCCAGGCAGAATGGAAATACTGTCTTTTGTTTTAGGGGAAGAAAAAAACCCAGCAAACGTTCATACCTATTACACTAGATGTAGTACCACCAGGACACCCTACTGTAGAAAGGCAAGGGCCATTATTTCCCGCACTTGAAACATAGATTACATTGTGTTTCCACACCGCTTCGTTAATTACTTCACAAATTCTCCTGAAGTATGAGGGAAAAAAAAAAAAAAAAAGGAGTTATTTAATCAACAATACACACATCAACATTAAAATAAAAACCCAGAAAACAAAAAAACACCCAGATTACATAGTGTTTCAACTACCAGAACACTTCTTTGCTCTAAACTATTCCTAGTATCAAAATTCATAGCACTTTCAATATGCCTATGTAGTTTTCGTAGGTATTTAAAAAAAATAAACTGCAATATTTTAATGCCATCATTTCGGCCTGGACAATTCTTCCTTACTGACAGTACATTTACAGAAAGTCAACACCTGAAATTACACTTGTGTGATGTTAAATAACTTTATGCTAAATACAGTAGCACTTACCCAGAATTTGGCCAATGTGTTGCCTCTCCATAGCTGTAGTTGACAAGATCACATTTGTATTTTATTGCTTCTATCATCTGATAAAGCAAAAATTAAAGGCAATGTAGGTAATTACGGAATAGGAAAAAACATCTGCTTAAAACTGCCTGCTACACATTTATGGAAAAAAGCAACATTTTTTTCAACCCTCCGGAGGGGACTGAAGTAATCTACATTAAAGTGGTGTTTTCCTAGGAGCCCAGTTAAAAAACAAAACAAGCCATTAACATGCCATGTACCAAGCTATAAATTAAGACATTAACATAATATAAAACCACAAAACTCATTAGTATTAAATATGTGTCCTTAATAAGACAAATTTCTCCTTTCTTCTGTGGTTTAGTTAAATTCCAAAAAGCCACAGTAGTAGTATTCACACAAATCTTCACTATAGCAATATATTCTATGATCTATACAAATAATCATTTTATATCTTCATTTCTTCTCTTACATCCATTCTCCTCAAACACGTAACTGTATAGCAGAGGCATTAGGACTTTGATCATGAGAAAGTAGTATTTTTTCCTCACTCTTAAGAAACAGTCACAAAGTTATACACCAGTTGCTACTCTAAGTATTATAGTTATGTAGCTAACCATAAAAAAAAGGATAAGAATAAATAACTTTAAATAGGCTTACAAGCCACTTATCCTATGGGCTAAGTTAGACAAACACCGCAACACTCATCTGAAAAAAAAATATATATAAGCCTTACTGAATGTTTATTTCTTATAAAACAGAAGTTTTTCAATGAGCTTGGAATTATTGTTTCCTTTTATTTATTTTAAGGCTGGTGGTACTATAGGACTATAAAACCAAAGCATATGAGTTACTGAACTAGAAAGTATCTCAAATTATTCCATAACAAATTCAAACTGCTGAGGTTAACGTTTATCCAATGAAATACCTACAGCTCTTATTAAACCAGTGCCAGTTTCCATTGTACTAAGTCTCGTATCACCAATCTTGATTGCAAGAATCTGAGCTCCAGGAGCCACACCATTTCGCTCTGGCTCTTCAGGAAAATATCCTGCTGCAATACTAGCCACGTGTGTTCCATGTGCCCCTAGGCAAATGAAAATTCAAACCACTGTATGGTTAGTGAACTTCTTTTATGCTGATTTAATACACTATAGCTCTATTAGTTTTCATTTAATGAGCTACATTAGCAAACCCAGAATTGAAACTACTTAGTATAATATGATATTTATTTAAATGAGAGGCAAAAAGCCAGTAATTAGGAGCAATTTGCCAAACAAAACAGCTTTTGAGGGCAGGAAGGAGGAGGCAGAAGAAGAGAAAGAAAGTATAATAAACTTCACTGACAGCCATTAACAAAAAGGCCCAACACTTCCTACCCAAAGTAACAAAAATTATACCAAAAATAATCAGACTGTGGAAATTAGGGGGAAAAAATAAATAAAACTCCACACAGCCATAAAAGGAATCTCACAAAGTTATCACTGATTTAGAAGCCAGAACTGTTTCTGTAGTTCTTCTGATATATGACAGCTTCATGAGAAATCAAGAGCATTTAAAAAAAGGAAAACCAACCAAACAAACACATTCATACCACGTTAACCACTCAGGACGTTCCCAAAACAAAACATGGTTATAGAGAGAACACATAAAAATGGGATCAGAGCAGTCAGGGCTACAGCTATGGTGGCACCTATCATCGTTAAAAAGTTTGGATAAGGCAAAATACTGATACTCTTTTGTTGACAGATGTTTTAAATAAGATTCTTAAATTGTGAAAGCCCAAAAAACAATGACAAAATGCAATAACCAACCTACATTCAAAAGCAAAACAAAAAAGCTGCTTTCAATGAAGGTTCAATGGCTAAAGCCATTAAGATGCAGGAAGATCTTAAAGAGTAACTAAACTTAAGTACACTATACAAATACATGCATATGGACAAAAAGTTGACTGAATTTCAGACACAAAATGTAAGTTTAGAAACAAGACGTTGTTATGGGTTTACTACAGGAAATACAAATAATGATTTTTAATGCCTTTAATCCCAAGTACCAAAAATGGGAACCAATACAAATTGTTGCTTCTCACGGTACCAACTCAGTAACAAGACTTTAATTAACTTTACTTTTATTTACCTCCACTTGTCACAATCGAAAGAAGGTTCCCATCATCATATATATTAACGGAATAATTCAACATTTCAGATGTTCCAAAAGATCCATATTCCTGAGCCTCTTTGTAGGTTCTCAACACTGTGCAGCCAGTTAAGTCACCACTCTCACTTGTATCTATGCAGGCTCTGTTGATAACAACAGTAAGAAAAAGGTGATTTTTCAACTGCTATGTATTCCAGTTATTGGTCCTCCCCCTCCAACAGAGAAGTATCACAAAGACCTCAACGGGTCTGGTGCTGGGTTGACACTATCTTAGTTCACCATGTCAATACTTTAAAACTTGGCCTTTTATAATTAGATTCAGAAACTACAAAGACCTCTAAATTAATTCATTTTCAAATGCTACTAAATTCAAATAACGCATGCTTTACAAAAAGAGATTATGTAAATGCAGGTAATTCCTTCAGGGGAGGAATTGTACTTAAACTAGCTGCTCAGTACTCATATACAGACATCTGAAGTCTCAGCTACTAGCTGTATGATGCATGTCAACAGTCAAGAAAAGTGACAAACTACATTCTGAAGCATGCAATGTCTTCTTC
The DNA here is from genome assembly GCF_054131305.1 of Coturnix japonica. Taxonomy (NCBI): domain Eukaryota; kingdom Metazoa; phylum Chordata; class Aves; order Galliformes; family Phasianidae; genus Coturnix; species Coturnix japonica. Next base: position 131,435,488 of record NC_140663.1, read on the forward strand.
CTCCCCTATTCAGCTTCCTACTACCAATGCATACTCAAAGCAATTTTATTTTTTGCCTTAGAGGAAAAATCTACAAGCTTAATATTATCAGAGTGGTACAAAGTGTAAGACTTGATTCTATTCCATCTTCATTTACGATCAGAACTCTGTCACGATACAGGATCATTTCAAAGCAAGTAAAATTTCAGAACTCTACAGACAAGTAGACGTAAAAATTAACATAGTACTTATTGCAAACTATTGTTTTATATGATTAAAATGTTTTGTTTCACAAGTTTGGGTACTTACCTCCAGGTTTCACCATCATGCCATACTAAACAATCATATACTGGACCAGGATCACTGTATTTTTTCTCAAAAGAATTCAACAGTTCCACTTGATTTTGAAGTTCTTCCTTTATTAGCTTATTTATCTGACACAGCAATAAAAATACAGTTAAGAGTATTACTAAAATTACTACTAAGTAGTTATGAATACAGTCTTAAGGCCTGTTCTTCCTGATGTCAAATATTTACTCCATTACTTCATTGGAAACAAAGACTACCACAGAAGTCACAGACATCAACAGTGTTCTATCCATTCTTAGCCTACTATGTATAATTCTGACTTCCATAATTATTCTATTTCATATCTTTATTTTTTCTTCAGATGGTTAAATGACACAGAAACATCCCAAGGAATTTCTGGTATTTCAATGAAATAGTATCTAGTTTACAAAAGAAAGAATATGCTTAAAAGATTCCAACTTTGTGCACAACAAAGATGATCGTCTCAAAAGTTAAAAATAAATCTTACTAAAAATATGGTATCAAGTATTTGAACTAATTCCCTTTTCATAATCAGCAACAAATTTAGACAGTTAATAACATTTGGCAAATCAAGGAATCACCCATATACTGTGGTTTGTGGGGTTGGTTTTTTTTTTAATGAATCAGAAGATGCAGTGATAAATTATCACTGCAAACATCTTTCATTCGCTCAAGTAATAAAAATATTTCAGCCCTCTCCATCAGTATCACATTGTTACAAGTTCACAGAGAAGTATACTAACTTGGGAAGGAGAGCTATGAGCAGCATCAAATTCTTCTTGTTTCCTACAGGCTTCTGCTAGAGCCAGTCTGTGAAGAGGATCCCAGAGCTTCTCCTTGCGCTCTTTCTATAAAATAAAACTCAGTTCTTCAGTACATATTTCATTGGCAAGTTATGATTTCAGACACAATGGCTAAGACATTCAATACAATACTACAAATAAACAGCGGCTACACTGGAAAATTAAACAGATACCAGCAATACTAGACTTTTTTACTCAAGGAACTTGTGTAAGGAGGACCATTTGACCATCTGCTGTGACTTCGAAAATTCACAGGAGAAACTAATTGTGTCAGAATTAAGCAAAAAAATCAACCTTATGGCTAACAGCCTATTTATGTTAGTAAAGCACATACCATGTTTCTCTAGAAAAACCTCTACACTAAAATAATGAAATATCAATATATAACAGAAGCAAAAATGTGATTTCTCACCTGAATCCTCTCCTTGAGAGCTTTGGGATATATGTCATAGCCATTTTTTATCCCAATATGATATTTGCCAGAAGGATTTACCCAGTTTGCTGGAATCTACAAAAAAGTAAATTCAGGAATACGTTAATCAACAGCAACAAACAAAATTCAACATGGAGCAAAGGAGTTAAGCAGAACAGTCTTGAAGATATTAGAAATCAGTATGTGACAACGCAGATAAACACTTCAGTATCTGTACTTTTACAAACACAGCCCCAGTAAGCAACTTTTCTGGTAAAGGTCTATGGAAATAACAGTACTATCAATGAAGACAAATGTCCTGTTATGGAGAGTTAATAGGATAAGGACAAGTATCTGAATATTTAGCTTCTTATCTTACTGTAATTTACACCCTCAGTAGAATAAATTCATGACTCTTAATAACAACAAGAAAAGAGAGCTGGTAGCTGCCCAGGGATCCCGCTGTTCCACCATACAAATTCTCACCTTTAAAGTTCTTCCAGAGAGACCCATGATTTCTCCATCTTTAGCTTCTACAACAGTACATGTAGTTACATCACCACTGCCAGTTGTATCAATTATATCAATTATCTTGGGCTTCCCATCAGTTGTAATCTGAAAACATAACCATAGAAGGAAATTAAAATGCAGCTGAATAGTCCATAATCATTTTTCACTTTTGCTAATTAATAAATATATAAATAATAATAAAAATCAAGTAACTTTGTTGAGCTTTAACTGGAAGACAGAAAAATACCTTCAAATCAGTTTAACTTTCTGTGAGCCAAGGACACCACATCTAACTTCCTGGCTTCTAAGTCTTCCCTAATTTCACAGAACTACTATTTGCAAAATGAAATGCTTATATTTCAATGACAGGCAACACTGCTTTCATCCTACTGTTCCAGCCACATCCTGCAGTAACTACAGCACAGATCTAGAAAGGTGAAAGGTGTTGAACTACATGCAGTTACAAGCTTGAGTCTTAACTGAGCACAAATCTAGCAGGAACACAAATTACTATCACCAATTATCTTTCTGCTACAGGGATTCTAAGTCATGTTTTAATAAACCTGAAGCGGTAGGAGCCATCTCCCAGTCCCCCCAGTAAAAACAGGTTTAAATGGTTAAGTAAAAAAAAGTAGTAAGTATAAGCAGGACACTGATTCCTATATTCCAGAATGTAATAAATACTGTTTTTGGAGTGTCTAATTAAGTAAGAGCTCCCGTTTCATAAACCAACACTGTTTACTTCTCAGAAGGGTGGTCAGGCACTGGAAAGGACTGTCCAGGGAGGGGCTGGAGTCACTGACCCTGGGGGTGTTCAAGGAACGACTGGATGTTGTGTTGAGGGACATGGTTTAGTGGGAGGTATTGGTAACAGGTGAACAGTTGGACTGGGTGATCTTTTAGGTCTTTTCCAACCTTGGTGATTCTATGGTTCTATTCTATGTTAATATGTTCATAGAAAAGTGTTAAGAAAACTGTTATAACAGTCCTCCAGGAGTCAATACTGGGACCAATATTCTTCAGTATCTTCTTCAATGTCATCGACAGTGGGGCAAGCGCACCCTTGGCAAGTTTGCAGATGATACCAAGATGTGGGGTGCAGCTGACAGACTTGAGAGATGGGATGTCATCCAGAAGGATCTAGACAGGCTTCCACAGCAGGTCAGAGAGAACCTTATGAAGTTCAAGAGACGCAAGTGTAAGACCTTGCACCTGCATTACAGCAACCCTCTCTTCCAATACAAGCTGGGGAATGAAAGAATAAAGCACAGTCCTGCTGAACAGGACTTGGGGGGTACTGGAGAACAATAAGCTGAACATGAGCCAGCCATGTGCTCTCACGGCCCAGAAAACCAACTGTATTGTGGTATGGTCAGTAGGTTGAGGGAGGTGATCCTACCCATCTACTCTGCACTACTGAGACCTCACCTAGAGTGCAATGCCCAGATGTGGAGTCCTCAGTACAGGACAGTCATGGGCCTGTTTGAGTGTGTCCAGAAGAGAGCCACAAAAATGACCCAAGGGATGGAGCATCTCCCCTTTAAGAATGGGCTGAAAGAGTTGTGGGCTGTTCAGTCTGGAGAAATGGAAGCTCGTGGGAGACCTGAGAGCAGCCTTTCAATATCTAAAAGAGGGCTATACAAGAAAGAAGACAGACCATTTAGGAGGGTCTGTTGTGACAGGACAAGGAGAAACTGCATCAAACAAAAGATGAAAGATTTTGATTGGATATAAAGAAGAAGTTCTTTACAATAAGGGTCATGAGACACTAAAATAGGTTGTCCAGAGAGGTGGTGAATATTCTGCCCCCGTAGACACTCAACATTAGACTGGATGTCCCTGTTCATCGCAAGGGAACTAAATGAAATGAGGGGATTTGATACAGGTTTATAAATACCTGAGGTGTGGGGGCCATAGTGGCGAGGCTGGTCTCTTTTCAGTAGTGCGTGGGGACAGGACTAGGGGTAATGGGATGAAAGTACAGCATAGGAAGTTCCGCATGAATGTGCGGAAGAACTTCTTTACAGTGAGGGTGACAGAGCACTGGAACAGGCTGCCCAGGGAGGTGGTGGAGTCTCCTCCTCTGGAGATATTCAAGACCTGCCTGGACGCCTACCTGTGTGACGTGGTGTAGGGAACCTGCTTTGGCAGGGGAGTTGGACTCGATGATCTCTAGAGGTCCCTTCCAACCCCTACAATTCTGTGACCTTTACAGGTCCCTTCGGACTCAAATGATTCTATGATTTTAACCTGGTAACACACCTTCTGAAACACTTAAGCAGCACTAGAAACTTATGTGAGAAACAGAGCTCCAAAGCATTTACAAAATACAATTTCCTTACGCTCATAATTAATTCTTTCAGATGCCAGACTCCACTGGCAAAGAAATCAGTAGTTACACCAATCCTGAAGCAAGTGGAAGCCAAACCTGAGACCATCCAAACCAGACACTTCAGTTGGAAGCACGTGGTAATCTAAGTTATTCACTGATCAAAGCACGGGAAAACAAGAAGGAAAACATAATCCAATGCGACGTGTTGGAAGTAAACAAGTTACACAGCAACAGGTGGCCCAAACACCAATTTATGCTATGGTGAGCTCGCGTAGTTTTGAAAGTCGCTCCCCAGACAGTCCAGAAAAGCCTTGTGCAACTCCTGCACTACACAGCTCTTTGCCTTTTAGCTGAATAGTAGGTCTACACTCACACGTGAATTTGTACGCACAATAAGAACGAACAATTCAGAGTCCTACAGTCAGACAAAAGAAACTCAGCATTTCAGCTGAAAAGGTCCAAGGTTCAATTCCTAGTGGCAGAGATCCAGTCAGAGTCCGCCATTCAGTGCAAGTAACCGATATGGCTTCTGCTGCTGACACAAACTGTTTGGACTGCTGCCCAACAGTAGTAATGCTACAGTGAAACTCAGATTTCAGCTTGTTTTTACCTTCTCAAGTCCTGCAGTTCTAAGAAAAACAAAACGAAGCGACCTTGTTTAATCTCCTTGTTTGATCAGAAGGTCTGGAACTACTTAATTTACTACAGACAGGAGGCATCTGCACTAAAATTAAAAAGTAGAGAATTTCTATACAGTAAAAAGTATTTTACAGAATCATTAAGGTTGGAAAAGACTTCTAAGACCGTTTAGCCCTACCATTACTGCCTGCCATGGCCATATCCCTTAATACCATATCTACACATTTCATGAACACCTCCAGGGATGGTGACTCCACCACGTCTAGTGCGTGGGGACAGGACTAGGGGTAACGGGATGAAACTACAGCATAGGAAGTTCTGCACGAATGTGCGGAAGAACTTCTTTACAGTGACGGAGCACTGGAACAGGCTGCCCAGGGAGGTGGTGGAGTCTCCTTCTCTGGAGATATTTAAGACCCGCCTGGACGCCTACCTGTGTGACGTGGTGTAGGGAACCTGCTTTGGCAGGGGGGTTGGACTCGATGATCTCTAAGGTCCCTTCCAACCCCTATGATTCTGTGATTCTGTGATGTCCACAGGCAGCCTGTGCCACTGTCTCAACACTCTTTTGGACAAGTACTTCCTTACTATAGAATCACTAAGGTTGCAAAAGACCTCCAAAATCACCTAGTCCAACCACACCTACCATCAGTATTTCCCCACTAAACCACGTCCCCTAATACAACATCTAAACATTGTGACATTATGTTTTATTTACAAGAAAAAAAAAAACCCACAACATAATTCTACTTATTTATTTCTTACAGTTGTTTGAAAAATTAGCTTACAGTAGAATTATATTATTTATACATATTTATTGAAGTTTCAAAAACGTGCTTTCACGTTAACTCTGACTTTACAAAACTCAAAGTAGTTTCTTTTTGAAGTGCTCAATATATCTGCATAATCCTGGCAGCTGATACATATAGTAGTAGCAGAGAATCATAGAATCATCCAGGTTGGAAAAGACCTTGAAGATCATCAAGTCCAACCGCAGCCTAACCATAGTACCCTAACTCTAAAAACCCTCTGCTAAATCATATCTCTGAGCACCACATCTAAATGGCTCTTAAACACATCCAGGGATGTCGATTCAACCACCTCCCTGGGGAGCCTAGCACCACTATCTGTGACAATGCTCAATTAAAGGGTAAAGACAGGCGTCTTCATAGTACTTCATAGTAATGGGGAAATTACAGTGTAGGGATGATCAAAGACAATGCATATATACAGCCACAACACCCCATTAAATTCATGGGGACTCTCAAAAGTTCATCAGGATTTGGCAAATAACAACAGGATATAGTGTAATGTAATGTACCAAGAGGGCTGAGAAGGGAAGAAACCAGCACAAAAAAAAGCACACAAACTGAACTGTGAGCTGGAAGCACCAGGTGAAGTGTAAACCAATGGAATGCTAGGTGAAAAGAGTTCCCTACAGAGCATTGGCTGCCAAAGGTCTGGAAAAGAAAGGAAAATCTGTACAAGGGTAAATGCTTTATCCAAAAAAGAAAGCAAACAGGCAGAAAAATAGCTACTGGCTTAAGTTTTGTTAAGCCCAGTAACTGTTGTCTTTATAGCAACAAGTGTTCAGGTAAGAATATAAACATGAAGGTATTTCCTTGTTATACTGCTCCCCAGCAAACGACTGCGTGTCATATGTTTATGGCATCAGTGTTCAAAAATCAAAGCATAAAATAACAAACAAAGTAAATCCACCCAAATAAATTAGACACCGGGGAGCAACAAAACATAAACTTCTTTAATGTGACTAAGATCTCCCACTATATTCAAAACAGGACAGCTCACTTTGGCCTTTCAACAGTACTGATACTAACCACAACTAAAAGCTGTAATGTTTATTAGCCTTTCAGCACATACTGCCCTCTTTGCACTTTAAACAAGAGATTCAATTTGCGCCAGGCTGAGAACTGACAGTAAGTCTGACAGCAAAAAAACGCAGCAGTGTTTTACATGGTGTAGGGAACCTGCTTTGGCAGAGGGGTTGGACACGATGATCTCTAGAGGTCCCTTCCAACCCCTACAATTCTGTGATTCTGTGAGTAAAGAAAGTAGCAGGAAGGCTGGCATCTCAAGACTGGGAACTGCATGTCACAGTACAGCTACTATTCCAGACCATATGTTGTTTATCTGCAAGACAGTCTTACACTGGAGAGGCAAGACATAAACTGCCCACTTCACTAAGAGAGAGGACATCCTCTTTCCAAAGCAATGATTACAAAGCTATGCTACATTCTGTGTGTGGCCCATGCCTCCTTTATAATTTCCCAGACTTGAAATTTCACCTTCCATACAACAAAAACAAGTAATTTCAGGCTGTTATGGATTTTAAATCCCCATTATCTTAGTACTGACCATATCAACTGGCTTGAAATTTACACCAAAGCAAAGCTTCCCCTACTGCCCATAAACTCATGCTCTTTTTGGTTCACCAATTCTTGTTTACAGCATATAGAAATTTGAGTGTTTTGCTTCCACATGTAAAACTTCAGAACTACGCACATCCCCTTTATATTCCTGTCTACATAACTGCCTTTTGATAGAATAACTTAGGGTAAGAGGAGCCTTAAAGCTTATTCAGCCCCAACTCATGTTGTTGCAGGGCTGCCCTGAGCCAGCACAGGCTGCCCTGTGCCCATCCAACCTGGCCTTGAGTGTCTGCAGGGATGAGGCTCCACAGCTTCTCTGGGCAGAATCACAGAATGACCCGGGTTGGAAGAGACCTCAAGGACCATGTAGTTCCAACCCCCCTGCCTGGCAGGGCCACCAAACATACACATTTACTAGATCAGGTTGCCCAGGGCCCCGTCCAACCTGGTCTTGAACACCTCCAAGGACGGGGCATCCACAACCTCCCTGGTGGGGCAGCCTGTTCCAGGGCCTAACCACTCTCCTAGTGAAGAACTTCCCTCTAACATCCAACCTAAATCTTCCCTCTTTCAACTTAAAACCATTTCCCCGTGTCCTGCTATTGTCAGCCCTTTTGAAGAGTTCACTCCCCTCCTGGGTGTAGGTTCCCTTCAGGTACTGAAAGGCTGCAATGAGGTCACCCCGCAACCTTCTCTTCTCCAGGCTGAACAAACCCAACTCCCTCAGCCTGTCCTCATAGGGGAGGTGCTCCAGCCCCCTGATCATCTTCGTGGCAAGAAGATCACAGAATTATCAAGGTTGGAAAAGACCTAGAAGATCATCTAGTCCAACCATTACCAATACTTCCCAGCTAAATCATATCCCTCAACACAACATCCAAACGTTTCTTGAACACTCCCATGGTCGGTGACTCCACCACCTCCCTGGGCAGTGCATTCCAATGCCTGACTACCGCACACATTAACAAAACGCAGAGCTCTCAGGAGCAGCCATTGTGTAACAGGAGGTGCAGACAAAGCCAGGCGGGCTGTAGTCCAGCAGGGAGCGGCAGGACCGGCCTATAGCCCTGGATGTCCCCTCAGTCCCCGCGGTCACTATGACCGCTGCCCAGCCCGGTGCCCGCCCCCCGGCCGGCACCCAGGTGCGGTGACTCAGGGCCCTCTGCCCGTTACCTGCATGCCCGGAGCTCCCGGGTCCACACCGGTGTCCAACACAGCCAACAGCACCCCCCGCCCATCGAAATCGGGGAAGCGGGCGAGGAAAGCAGCAGCGCCGGTCTCTTTCTTGGGCAGGAGGCCGTGGAAAGGGAAGGGCTCCTCAGCGGCAGCCGCCATGGCGAAAGGGCAGACGGGGCCGCGAGTCAACGGGCGCTAAAGGATGGGGACACGACGCATGCGCCTGCGCACTGGCCCAAGAGGGGGAAGCATCCCCTGGAGGCACACGGAGGGGGCGGGACTAGGATGAAGCATCCAATCAAAGCGCGAGAGCTGGAGCGGGCAGGGGGATGTAGCCAATCGGAAAGTCAGCCTTCTCCACGTGTCGGGGCCGCTGTCTTAAAGTGACAGGCCGCGATCCTTCGGGGCCGTAAGGGTGTGAGAGGGAGCGGATGTGGGGTGTGGTGTGGTGGGAGCGCTGTGTTGTTTACACGGCCGGGTCGGGGCCTCAATGGAGGACTGGGGTGGTCAGCAGGGATAGGGAGGTGATTGTCCCTCTCTACTCTGCTCTTGTGAAGCCCCATCTGGAGTACTGTGTCCAGGTGTGGAGCCCTCAGTACAAAATAGACATGGAGATTTTGGAAAGGGTCCAGAGGAGGGCCACGAAGATGATCAGGGGGCTGGAGCACCTCCCCTATGAGGACAGGCTGAGGGAGTTGGGTTTGTTCAGCCTGGAGAAGAGAAGGTTGCGGGGTGACCTCATTGCAGCCTTTCAGTACCTGAAGGGAACTTACTCCCAGGAGGGGAGTAAACTCTTGGAAAGGGCTGACAATAGCAGGACACGGGGAAATGGTTTTAAGTAAAAAGAGGGAAGATTTAGGTTGGATGTTAGAGGGAAGTTCTTCACTAGGAGAGTGGTTGGAACAGGCTGGAACAGGCTGCCCAGGGAGGTTGTGGATGCCCCGTCCTTGGAGGTGTTCAAGACCAGGTTGGACGGGGCCCTGGGCAACCTGATCTAGTAAAGGTGTATGTTTGGTGGCCTTACTAGGCAGGGGGGTTGGAACTACATGATCCTTGAGGTCCCTTCCAACCCGGGTCATTCTGTGATTCTGTGTAATGCTTTATATCCCATTCAATACACAAGCTGTATGTTGCAGGTTGGAGACATACTTACTGCTAGCTGAAAATTTCTGTTCTGTTGCCTGGGTCCCAGAGGCAAACAAACCATCTAATGAGCAGTTCCTATTAGCTGTACCCTATAGCTCAGTGATGCGCACTGCCAAACAGCAGAACAGGTTCAGCAGGAAAAATTAGGCTCCAGGGAAGGTGTGCCAAACATCTTTTAACAGATTGAAACAATAATAAGAGAAAAGAAGGTAAATTTAATTTAATTTACAGTCTTTAAAACTCATAACCCTATTTTAATATCATTACTGTGTGTGATGGCACAGAGTTAAGGTTAAGGCTGTTTATCTTACTGAACCTTTGCAGCTCTGCACATACAGATTTTCCTTTTTCTTTTTAATTTTATGTTTCATCCTAAGCTTCTCAGGTTTCTTCTGTTTCCTTTGGTTGTACAGCTTGTTCCACTAATTCTGGAATATATATGTATGGTTTTTTTTTCTTTATGGTAGTATCCACTCTCAGCTCTGATTCACATTACTGTGTCTAAGTTCTTGAATTTTACGTAATAAGCAGAACTGTGTTGTGGTTTTTTTTTAATGAGTAATAATGATGCTCTTCCACAAAAGTACAGCTGCCATATTGAAAACTCAAAAGAAGAGTTTTTCACGTAACTTCTTGACACAGTATGGTTTGGTCATTTAAATAATGATTTAACTCCCCTTGGGATCTAAGTTTATGCAGCAGATCATCTGGATTTGCTGTATTAAGTAGGCTCACATCTCCATATTAGGAGCCATTTCAGCTGTTTGTATGGGAATCTGGGGACTGAGCCAGAAGGAAGGAGTATGCAACAGCTGTCACATTCCAGGACCCTGATTTTCAAAGTTGCACATGATTTGCAACTTTGCCTTTGAAATCAATGAAAACTATAGCTTCATTTTCCCTAAATATTTCTCTTGTATTGTGAAATAAGTTTTAGCTCTTGCAGCATCTAAACATCTACAGGTAACTAGATTTCTGTAGACAGGTGGTGTTCCTTCCAGCTTCAGCTCTGAGGATGGCAAATTTCATGCACATTTTCCAGCTGCAGAGTGGCTTCCAGAACACTAGATGACAATACGTGGGATAGGTATCTCTCAGAACATTACTGAGTACAGTGCATCATGTGTGTCAGCCAACATGTGCCACCAGTGTCAAAAACACTGTTTATAGATTCACTGCTGTGGTGGGACAGTGTGATTCTGAGATTAGCATTAAAGCTACCCCAAACAGTACTGATGGTATTCTAGGTCTAATTCTGAGAATCAGCAAAGCTTCTTCAATCTCAACAGTACATAGCCGTTCTCTACCTTGTTTGTGTAGGCCTGTCAGGACAAACAACAAATCCCCTCTGATTTCACATGCAACCCTAACATTCTTCAGGCAAGAATGTTGAGGATACTCACCACCTCTTTCACTTGAAATTTCACCCAGAAGTTGGATGCTTGGATTCAAGTTTCTTTTCTGTCTAAGCTTGAATCTTTCCGCGAACTAGAAAACTCTAGCTGCAACAGGAGCCTTTTCTATTTTGTGTGGAAGAGTCCCAAAGTGAACAAGAGACAACTTGACCCAGTATCTTACTAGTGCAGGCATTGACATGGATGGAGTACAGGGATTTTCATTCTTTCTCTAATTAAGATGAATTACTCTATGCAAAGTATCAATTGGAGTTAGTACAAGACCTCTTGCAAGCAATTACCTTGGTCTCCAATTAAAGATTTCACCCACTCATGTCTACTTTCAACCTTGCCTTAGTTACAACATGTTTAAAGGAGGAATGAGTATACTAGTTAAACTGGGGTCAAAGGCTTTTGATAAAATCATATTAGGCAACGGAAGGACTTCAGTATTCTGAGTGAATCCATTAATTACCAAGGTCCTCAGTAAATGTCCCTCCCCATTCCAACTTAATGAGGTGGTTTTAGCTTTGGTATTTAACTCTTTAAGTTATAGTGGGGATAGATGGTAAGAGGTGGACAGCAAGATGTACCTGAGTCTGGTCATTTCCTTTCTATTGTCTTCTGATGGCACTGGCTCTTGTGAGTCCCATCTGAGTGCAAATCGACAAAGATCCAGAAGGAGCAGTTTCCCACCTGCACATTCAAAGAACTGATTAGTTATGAAAAACTAAGAAGATGAAGTTCATTTGGCCAGACACTGACCTGATCAAAATGCTGCAACTGGCATTCAGTACCTGTTCAACCTCAAACACATTACATAGTGGTAATCTGAAGTGCCTTCTGGTACAAAATTAAAGGTATAGTTGATTTTTTAACCATTTATTTCCTTGAGAATAGAGACAAAAATAAAATAGTATGCTGACCTTTTGTCATGGTGTCATGGAATCATTTGAGTTGGAAGGGACCTTTAAAGGTCCTCTAGTCCAACTCCCGTGTAATTAACAGGGATTAGGTTGCTCAGAACCGGATCCAGCCTGACCTTGAATGTTTCCAGTGATGTGGAGTCTGCCACATTTCAGCATTCTCAGGCTGTTATCAACTCTCTCAGCCTATTGTCAGAAGAGAGGTGTTCTATCCTTTGTATCATTTTTGTGGCCCTACTCTGGTTGCACTTCATCAGGTTCATTACTCTTCTGTACTGAGGACTCCATGTCTGGACACAGGACTCCAAGTGAGGTTTCACCAGTGTGGAGTAGGAAGAAGTCTCAGAGGAGATGTGCTTGGGTCATCAGCTCAAGGACAAATATAAGAAATGACCACCTGTTATCATAAAGAAAGCTTAACAAGCTTAACTCAGCTCAAAAAGTGTTGAGAAAGACTTTTATTTTAGGTATCCAAGTGTACCAGTGTGTTTTGGGATTGTGTAAACAGCCTTCCTTGAGATAATTAGTGGAGAGAAGCAGCGTGGGTGGAGAAGGGTGTTGTCGACCCAGAAAAACCCAAGGTATAAAAAGCTGGACAGCCAATAAATAAAAACTGAGGAGAGCCACGGCCTTGATCTGGTTTCAACCCATGTGTACCTCCCCCATGGTAGGGACACTCAGTGTTGTAATGATGACCATATAGAGACCAGTAATGGAAATTATGTTTGTGTTGTGATTCAACATTGTATCGCAACTGCTATATTGCACTTGTGATTTCAGTACAGGGCTGTCGCACTCTGCTAAATCCAAATCCTCTGTAACATCAAATATCTGCAAATAAGGAAATGCGCAATTAAACATGAAGACCTCCTCATGTGGAACATCTCAAAGAATTGTTCAGAGAGTATTGGGCTTTGGCACACCTCCAGCCATAAAAGCAATGAGGGCCACTGCCAAACATAGCTGGCAGTTGACGCTATTGGTAGCATTCCTTCCCAGGAATTATTCAAGTTGTTGGAGATTGTGTTCCAATCACAAAGCAATTTATTGAAATATATCTTCCCTAAGAAGATTAGAAATGCATTTAGTGAGGAACAATGCAAGCACTGCAAGCAATTGGAGAGAATTATAAGTTTAAATTACAGCTGAGTTTTGCAATGGCGTTAAACAAAATAATGAGTGTCTGGCAAATGTGGCCTCCATGATCAGTCTTCTGTTCAAAGCGAAGGTAACACATTCTGTTTAAGAACATAAATGAAACTGAGACAAGCATGCCTTCATTAGTGTAAGTCAAATGTGACTGAGAGCTGTAGGGTTCTCTTTAACATTGCTGTGCAATTGAACAAAGAAATTGATGGATAAAAAATATGTACTTGCTAATTCTAGAGGTGCTCAGATTCACTTCTTATGTTTCTCTGAACCTTGAAACAGAACTTTTAATCAGACTTCCTCTTGCATAGGATGCAGAGATTTGTAGCAGAAATATAAAAAAAGTATAACATATTTAATGGAAATCTATGTATGTAAAAACAACAACATCAAAAAACAGCAACAACAACAGCAAGAAAACCCAACTGAAACTGCAATGTCAACCAAAAGATGAAGGACATTATATACAGATTGCAAAGCCCATGACTAACAGCAGGCAATGGTGTAAATAGCAGGGAATGGGTCTGGAACCAGACAGCCGAAAGCTCTGATGTGACCACAGCATGAATGACTCTTCAGAAGAAAACTCAAACTTGTAAGATGAGGATGACAGCAAGGTTACAGCAAGGTTGTAGTCACAAAGATTTTCACATGAAGAAACCAACCATGGTTAGCAACCTTCCCTAAAGATTATGGAAAAAAGAAGTAAGCAAGATTCTCAGGCAAAAGTTGATACCACTGTAACTAACTCATGAAGTGTGTAAATGACATCCAAAACCCACTGTCAGCAAGAGGAATCCAAGAGGTTTAGCTAGCTGTTGACAGCTGATGTCCCTTGTTCCCTGTGTCATATATACATGAACTTGGCAAGACCACAAGGACATACGTGTTGCTGCAAGTGGATGTGTGGGTGTAACCTCTGAGGTAATTAATGTAATGATCAAAATTAGTTTTGCTTAGTGTAAGTACCCCTTTCATCCATGTGATTTCACACTAATTTTTGTTATATTAAATTTATGCAATCACAGGAATATTGTATTAACGGGGTGACTGCCAAAGCAGTTCAGCGCTGCAGCAGACATTATTTTATATGAAAGCCATTTGGGTGTTCTTATGCTTTTAATTGGTTGGATTTTGTAAGACATCACAGCTTTGTTTCATTTCAAATTTATGAAGGTAAATACTCTTGTGCAAGTTGCAATATTATAGTCTTAAGTACAGCAACTCAAGCTTATTTGTGCTGGAATGTAAAGCATACATCCTTACAAGCTGCTTAAACACTAAAGCTTTTGAAGCTGAAAAATATATCACGTCTGTATGCATATAAGAGATATATTTATATTTGTAATGGTAGAACTCAGGAGCTTATGTTTTAGAAATGCTTCATTTGTTTAGAAATAAATATATGAAGTATTTGAGACTGTTTTCTTAGAAACTGTGCAGTAAGCCAACAAAGAATATATGTAGACATATATATCTGTAGACAATACTTCTTATTATAGATGAGCTTGAACTCAAGAAACTACAAACTTCATACAAACTAGTGGCAGCATGTATTAACACTTTACATCTTGCATTCATAAAAATTATAGGGAAATTAACAGAGCGTATTAGTAGGCCTGAGTGGGGATTTCACTGACTGTCTTTAAGGGCATAGAGGCAGTCATGGCACATTATGGAGAAAAGGAAGCATAGGAGAAAACTACGGGACCCTGTACAATGTAATGGACATTTTCATGTTTTCCAATGGGCGACAAAAAGCAACATAGCCTAATATGACATAGGACTAATGGGATAGTAAGAAACAATGACACACCTTTTCTTCATATGCGTTTCCATGTCACACCCCATTCTCTCAGACAGCCCCTCTGCTGCCATCTGTGGCATAACAGCATAAACAGAATATTAGTGAAGAGGTTCAATCTCTACTGCCGTACCACCATGCTGGCCACCATATCACAGGCCAACATAATAAAACAGGAGGCATTACTTTTGGAGCAGCCCTCATAAATTATATAGTACTGTTAGTGAGTACAAACAACAAAACCTATTTTATTTCTTTAAATTTTATTCTAAACATTAAAAAAATAAAAAAGAGAGCAATAGTATGAGTGGAATATGTGACCTTGTTCTTGTGACACTAATGAGTGTATCAGTCTGGGTTGGTCAGGGTGGTTGCAATGGTAAGTTCTCAAGATGTTCATCAGAGAGTTTTGGTGAAATTTTACTCTTTTTGTACTTCTTCTTTGGAAACAGGAGGAAAGAACAGTTCACAAATGTATTGGTTCTCAAATATATTAAAAAATTGATGATTTATTTTCAGAAATCTTGAAAGATCTTCTCAAACTTCTTTATCAAAACAGAAAGCAAGGCTGTGTTTTTTTCACTGTTCACAGGACGGTGTTTAGCCAGTGCACCTAAATGCATACAATTATTTGCCATAACTTGAGTTGGCACTGCACCGCACCCTCTCTGTATCCTGTTCTGAGCTCAGACAGTTTTAGTAGCACACTGATGGTTTGGCTGTTGTGAACAACCAGTGGATGCCCTGGACTGGGCCAGGCCACTTGATAGAGCAGAGCTGCCATGATGATGTGAGGCCGGGGGCAGCCTCAGGATGGGTTGGCCCAGGTACATGTGGGCCCTGGGTTTGACGTGCCTGAAATAGATCTACAGATTAGCTCAGTTCTTTAAACTAACTTTTATTTGTTCGTGGTTTTGTGTTTTGGTTTTTTTTCCCCCCTAAGTTGCTCTCTAATTTCATTTCTTTATTACTCTTCTACTTTCGCAGAAAAGCAAAGATGCCTTTGAAATATGAATTTAAAAGAAATCTAGAAATCTGGTAGAATGCTGTTAGAAGAACAAGCTGTCAAGAATCTCCAGGAGGGTGTTTTGACTGCTTCTAGGAAATATCTTTTAACATCTTTTTGGAAGAGCTGCACGACTACTTCCAGATGATAGTGAGAATGATTGGTTTCTCAGAGGTGTTTTCTGGGTAACTTAATGCCTGAAAAATTTATTTTAGCACAGAAGGGCCAGTGAGTCCATCTGATTCTGTATCCTGTCTCCCAGGGAAGGCAGGTGACACCTGGGGAAGAATAAGACCTGGGCAAATCAAAGCATTATTTGTGAATAGTCTCCTACCCTTTCATTATTTTCAGACCAGGCTGTTTCCTGAAACTAATGAGGCTTGTATATGAGCTTCAAAGCTCTGTGTTTCAGATTCTGAAACAAACAAACAAAAAAAATGTATCTCTTGGAAGACACATTCTGCCAGAGATACAGTGGGTGGAATGTGGTTTTGTTTTGCAGAATATAAAAAACACACCCCTAAGTCATTACTTCTAATGAGAGTAATGTCACAAATTAAATGTATGTTAAAGTTCTCCTCTTGAGGGCAGCAAACATTCAGAACTAAATGTTCATGTTAATATTGCAGTGAAGACTATCTGGAAATGATGACAGTTCAGTGTTAGCTTGCCCAATGGCCCCAGAGGTCAGAGGACAGCTGTTATGCTTTAACCCCAGTGGGCAGCTTTACCACACAGAGCTGCTTGCTCACTCCCTCCAGGTGATGGGCAAGAAAATTGAAAAGATAAAGGTGAGAGAACTTGTGGACTGAGATTAAGGCATATTAATAGGTAAGGTGAAGCTGCGTGCTCAAGCAAAGCAAGGCAAACAACTCACTTGGTACTTCCAATCAGCAGGCAGATATTCAGTCACTTCCAGGAAAGCAGAGATTGTCATGTGTAGCTGTTTCTTGGGAAGACAAATACTGTCATTTGGAACATCTTTCCAGTTTTCTTACTCAGCATGATGCCATGTTATGGAATATCCCTTTGGTCATCTGGGTCAGCTGTCCTGGCTACATCCCCTCATGAATTCTTGTGCATCTCCAGCTCCTCATTGACAGGGCAGCATGAGAAATAGGGAAGTCTTTGGTCCTGTACAAGCACTGCTCTGACACAACTGAAAACATCAGTGTTCTGTCACCACTGTTTACATCAAAAATCCAAACCATAGCACCATACAGGTCCTCTACAAAGAAAATTAAATCTAACCTAGCCAAAACCATTAACAGCTCTACCCACTGCTTTGCAGCTCTTGCATTAAAGGACAAAGCCTGAAAGTTTAACTTAAAAATATAGCGTATGAAACCAAGGCTTAATGTTATAAACCAACAGATTAACTGAAAAGTAGACAAGTAACCATTTGTACCTGTGATTGTAAGGCAAAGTGAAAAAATGTGGACATCTACTACAGATTATGCTGTTTTCATTTTCTGTGCATTGCTGCAACTAGTGTCAGTTGAGTGTGGTGAAGTTTAACACAAGCTTTCGAAATGTGGCTTGAATTCTAAGAATATACATTGGCATATCTCATTTTACTGTTACATTGATCTTATTAATAGGAAATGTGACTCAGAACTTTAATCCTTGCTTTTGACCCAGAAAGTAAGCCTAACCCAGGAATGACCTGCTTCTCTTGAAAGAAGATGTATTTCATATGCTAGAAAACATAATATCCTGAAACTTGGAGAGCAAGCTGGAACTCATAGGAACAGCAGAGAGAGTTTGATTGTCCTCTATTCATTTTGTGTTATTTCCAGCTGCCAGAGAATCTTATTTCCAGTGTGGTATAGCTGTTTTGTACTCAACTATACACTACAGCACTAGTAACAAAATGTAGTCCAGAGCAATTCTCTAAATCCTCTTCTCAAATACTGAAGTAATGTACGTCTACTTCACTCTTGGTGATAATGATCAGTTCTTTGTAAGGGAAAAGGAATTTGGGTAAGTGATCCCCAAGGAATATGACATGTTCCAAAAGAATGAAATTCATGCTGCTGTGAAAGGCAGTGAATGTTGCGTGCCTTTCCTGGCAAAGCTGTCCAGGGACTTATTTGTTAAGGAGACTATACCATGCAGGGTTGTTCTGTATAGTGTACCAAATGAGCTGCATTCAGGTTGGTTAAAGAGCGTGTGTTGTGACACTCCATCCATCTACATAGTTGGACTTAAATTCTGGGATGGCTGATTCCTATTAGCAGCCATTTCAACTTGTTCCTTGCCTCTCTGTAAGCCTCTGTTGTTGGATCACATGGAGCCCTCTTCTGCTTAAGTCATCTCTTGAAAAAGTCCTTTGGAGCGGTACCCTAGCAGCCTGTCTGGTGTAGGGAGAAGTTTCCTCTTTTCCCAGGCAGATCTCTATTCAACTTGAAGAATGACTTATCCTGGCCGGATAAGAGGAAATGTTTTACTCCATGTGCTCTAATGTGCCCAGAAGCATTAGGTTGATAAACACTGTACATCTTGCTGTCATAGACAGCAAGCCTCAGGATGGTGCTTCTGCTTTCAAGGGCTTAAAACACATAAAACCTTTGTATTTCTGCAGATGTTATCATCTTACATGTCAGATTTGGCAGGGTTCATAAATGTCATCACCCACTGTTTCTAAGAAAACACCCATATGAACTTCTTTAAATCCCTTCTGCACTGCTTATTCTCTCCTACTTTTTTTTTTTTTTTAATATAACTTGAAATTTTGAAGTATGTATTTTTGCACAGAAATACATGCATGTTTTTTACATGTGTATTTCAAATTTCATCGAGGGTCATACCACTCAAATAGGAAACAATAGCTAATACTTAGTATGCAAAATCTTTCATATTAGCCATGCAGAATATATATAAATGATTAACTTTCTGGCCACTAGATGTGACTGTTGCTCTATGTAAACACAGCTGAATTTATTGCTATGAATTCTAGTTCTTTGGAAACATTATGTGCAGTAGCTATAGCTTTCTAACATTGTCTTTAATTTTATAAATTAAATGTTCACTATTTACTTTAAAAATTAGACCTTAGAAGTTTCAGAGCATTGGAAATACATTATTTAATAATTCCGAAGTCTAACAGTTAGAACACTGTGTTAGAATGACAAAATATTTTGCTATGGAAAAATAAATCAGTAGTAGAAATAAATTAGTAGATCTTTGGACTGAAGTTCTACTAGATGCTCTTTAACATGCAAAATATTTTACAGTGGGATATTAGCCTTTTCTTTCACTAACTTCATAGGATCATAGAATGGTTTGGGTTGGAAGGGACTTCCAAGGTCAACTGTATTCAATATCCCTGCTATAGGCAGGGACACCTCACTCTAGACAAAGTTGCTCACAGCCCCATCCAGCCTGGTCTTGATCACCTCCAGCGTAGGAGCATCCAGACCTTCTTGGGGCAACCTGTTCCAGTGTCTCATCATCCTCACAGCAACACTGACCATAGTACCTACATGTGCTCTAGTGAGCACTGAGAAGGGGATAACTGCTACCCCTGATGTCTGGCTGGGCTCCTGCCAATGCAGCCCTGGATGTTGGCCACTTCTGCTGCCAGGGGATGCTGGTGTCTTGTGCTCATGTAATAGTTTGAAATAGGAAGCACAGCACAGAAACAAGTTTTCAGCTTTTTCTAAATGGAAGAAGTTGTAAGTGAGCTCTATGTGGATCTGTGCTGGGATGATTGCATGTGCCTGGAGAAAGGGACAAATTGGTGAGTGTGAAGATAAAGGTTTTTTGGATGTTACTATGCTATTCATGAAAACGAGAGTGAGGGAATATTGTGAAGATGAATGGACACATGCAGAAAAAACCCTTGCTTTGTATGTGCATATGTAGGTTACTCTTAATATATGATGCATATTAATATACATATATATAAATGTACATATAACGAAAAATGCCATTTTTATTGTGTATAACTTTTTGAAAGATAAAAAAATCCACCAAAAGTTTCATGGATCTCTCACCCCTCCCAGTCTTGCATGCTTAGATAGATGATGCATGAGGTCCAATTGAAATGCTCAGCATATCTAAGAAAGAGCAGAGAGGTTCCCTCTGGGTTGGGCATTTGTGAGATGTTGTGTGCCTAGCATCAGAGTCAACACGAAAATGATCATACATGAAGAAGCCCAGCTTTTTAGACCATTATAGGAAAAGTGACAGGAACAGTGCCAGCTAGGAGCTGGTAGCTACAAATGTGCTGTAGAGATTTACATTAAAGAATGTGTAACAGAGAATTATACATCTGAGCCATCACAGTAGCTGCTGATTGAGCCCATCTAGGGTGGCCAACACCTCGTGTTGCCACATGTATTTGGGTGAATTTGCAATTAATCTTTGAAGTCCTTTTCTCCACGTGCAACTCCTCTCTCATCTAAGCCAGCCTAGCACCACTGCCTGCTCAGTGCTGCTGGATCCATTAGCTCTTCCCTAATTCATCCGAATCGCAGTTAATAATACCTTGGTACTTACAGAGTACTTGTGTATTCAATACACTTTACAAATATTCTCTAATTAACTTTGAAGTGTTTCCTGGCAGCATCATAGAAAGTAGAGATGAGAAATGCTTAGAGATAGAGAAGTGCTCTATTCATTACAGTTTCCAAAATACTCAGAGATAGGGGCATCAGCTGCTTTCTCCAGAGACCTTTGGGAAAAAAGATCACCAGTATCTGCTAGCACCCTACCTTCTTTCACTCTGCATCCTACCTTCCAAATTTCTCCCCAGGTCTTCCCAAAATGTCAGCTAGTTAGATATTGGTATATGTCTAGACCAACCTCTGTAATCCCTCTTCCTTCTTCTGGCTGATTGAGTGTCATCTGTGCTATAATCTGACTGTTAGTATTTTGGGGGAAAGAGGACAGTGAGCAAAGCAGATGAGATATCTTTAGAAAAACTGCTTAAAGAAGCTGTGGGAACAACTCATTAAGTGAAGTTATACATTGCTGACGATAACCAGAACAAATAAAGCTTTTCTAAAAATGAATGTTCTTTTTACCTGAGCTTAGCTGAACAGCTCATCGCCACTCACACTTGTTAAGGGCTGATAGAGTATATAGCACAGCAGCCTAGGTAGCTGGCACCATGATTTAGTGGCTCAAAAGACATTCCTAAATCTGTTTTATCTTAAGAATGTCTTAATTAAGAATTAAGAGTAATGCTAACATATGCTTTAGGTTTTTTTGTCATTTCTCTCAAGACTTGAGAAAGCTTCAAAATCACAGAATCACAGAATCACAGAATTGTAGGGGTTGGAAGGGACCTCTAGAGATCATCGAGTCCAACCCCCCTGCCAAAGCAGGTTCCCTACACCATGAAAATAAACCAAGTGAACTCATTTCCAATCCCTTCAATTCAGCAGGTACTGACTGTTAATCCTAAACTACAGGGAACATAGCATATACCATCTCTGAACCACATTTAAGAGAATTCATACGTCATACAGTGTTCTTCTGCTGAAGCCAGTAGCAAAATAAATGACTGAACGAATAAATTCTCTTTACATCAGTGGAGACCAAATTATCTCTCAAATTAACAACAAATACCTTGCTAAATTAAATCTTGTTTTCTTCAAATAGCCACAAGGAGTTAGAGCACAGAGCAGCAAGCTAATTGCATTGAAACAAAGACATCTTAGGCAAATGCCAGTTATAACAAGCAGGGTATTGTTTAACATCCTGATACTCAGATAGGAATTTATGAACACTATTCAGACTTTATATAAGCATTTTTTTTCTCTGTAAAGGAAATTAAAGGCAAGATTCAGGCCAAAACAATGCTTCAAGTCAAAATAATTGTATTATTAAAATAGGATTTTGTAATGAAAGAAGATTATATCTTCCTCTGTAAGTACCAGCTTCCTTTTAGTAAGATACAACCTACTTCTCCCAATGCTGCAGTGCCTGTAGCTTTTTTCTCTCTTTCCTTATGTATACATGCATATGTGTATAAATGAATTCCTGATCATAGAGAGAAACAGTCTCACACACCACTTCCACACGTCCTCTTGGGCTTTTTCAACTAATGGAGCACTCTAGCATCTGTAGGCTGAGATGAAATATTCAACACCTTCCAGAGGTTATGCAAGCCTTTTTTATATGTAATTAAACAACTGTGGTTTAGCTGGATTAAAAAATTCATAAACACTTCAGTCCTTTTGGTTAAGTCTTCTGCTGGTACAATGAAGGCACTCCAAGTAAATCTTCTGTACAAAGTTTTTTGTGATTCTGGGGAGAGCGTTCTGTCTTTCCTCCAGAATAAGTAATGTGAGGAGACTGACATGAAAGCTGTAAGTCTTTTGTATTGCTCTTCTTTATTATGGAAGCAACAGGGTTTGAAACATGTTGTCTGTAACCAGTAATACAACTGACTTGCTGTATCCTTTTTTCTCCTCCTTTGTTTTTCCCTAGTATTCTTAAGCCCAGAATGTTTATTTGCAAGAAGCAGCAATACTTTAGTTGCTACATATGTGCTGACTGGCTCCCAGGCTGTTGCAGAGCTGAATTCTACTAGCCCTTTTCTTGGTGGAAACATTAATCTAAGTCCCATTCTTGAACCACCAATTTTCATATGATTTATCACATAATTGTTTTTCATAGATTTATTTTTTTTATAGTTTTCATAGTCCTATTTTTTCAGGTTTTGAAGAGAATGCCCAGCGGATTCAGTGGTTGTTGGTGGTCAGGACAGATACCTAGACATTTGGGCAGAAAGGCAGTACAATTGTGTAAATTCCTTTTACCTTCAGAAAGCCAACAGTGAAAAGGAAGGGAAAGGAAGGGAAGGGAAGAGGACACAGCTTAATCTGCTCTGATCAACTGTCCTGCGCTTGCTTACTGTTTGACAGGATGGCTGCTCCTGTGGACTGATAGAAGGCTGAGAAATCACGCCTTTCTTTTCACACAAGAATTCAGCTAGGACCCCAGCTTCTGCATTCCCAGGAGCCTAGAATATTTAATATTTAATATAATATTTAAGACATCAACTAATCTGTCAAATTTGATTGAAATTGGCTGGTATGTCCAAAAATTATGAAACAGTGAACAAATGGAGACATGAGAACACACGTGGATAGGCAAAACAAAAATATCTCTCCTCTTGAATCCATACCTAATCAAAGTTTAATTAAAGTTTCCCATGAAAGTCACCTCGATAAGTTTCCTAATTTATATTCCCATGATTTAATCATATAATCATCTGACTGATAAATCTAAGCATTATTCAAATACTATATAAGCCCCACCAATTTTTTTAACCTAGAAATCAGAAGTCCTCAAGTGCTGGATTTCCAAGCTCTGAATATTACGATAATACTAAGTATACCATGAACTCTATTTCCTCCCTAGTGTTGATTTGTCTACTATTACAAAGCTATATGAATGAAAACACTGTTTTTATAAACAGTGTTATTCAGTGACCTACAAATAAAAATTCCACAATTCAGAATGATATTCTGAGTTCAGTTACTGGAAGCTGCTTCAATATAATTCTTCAGATACCTTTTAAAATAAGGGAGATAAGCTTTAACTTACTGGTCATTTGAACTCTTGTGTAGTGTGCTTACAAGAAAAGAACTCTGCTCCCCAAGGGCATTGATATGAGAACTTCTTGCAGCATTTTGAGAGAAAGGCATGGCCAGGGAGGCAGCACTGTCACCAACAGGGATGGGAGCTGTCTGCATGCTCCTCTGTTACAGAGAGCTGCCTGAGCTTCTTCTGCAGCCGGGGGTGTGGGAAGAACTACACAGGCCTCTAGATTATACTAATACTATACAAACTTCTTTAGATCTAAGTTCCAGACCCAATATAGCAGACATGGCCTGATCCAGGTCACTGACTCCCCATTATGTGTTCTGCAAGGTTCCCAATACAGAAGTATGTTTTCTTTACATCTTCCATTTACAAATAAGCTGGTATGTATAAATGTACATGAATCATTTAAAAATGTTGCCAGAGAGTTACACTGAAAGGTAATGTAGCAGACTGTAGCAACTAGGAGTAAATCCCATTGCACTGAATACTGCTGTAATGTAGAACCACAATTACAAGCAAACAAAAGGAAACAAGAAGATTCTTGAATCTTCTGGCTGTATCTCAGAGCCTAATTAGTATAGCTATGTCAAAGAAGTACATTAATGAACCTCTGAATCATCCGTACTCCTCTGTGACTGATACCATGACTCAGAATTATATCAGCTACCAGGGTCAGGTGGTTTGGTGATGAAAACAATAAATTGCCATCTATCTCCATGTTCTGCCATGAACTTGCATGGGCACACTGTCATTTCTACACCTCAGTTCTTCATTGGCACCACAATTGTTTCTCACAGAATGGATCATTCATTGCAGTG
This sequence comes from Coturnix japonica, assembly GCF_054131305.1. Classification (NCBI taxonomy): domain Eukaryota; kingdom Metazoa; phylum Chordata; class Aves; order Galliformes; family Phasianidae; genus Coturnix; species Coturnix japonica. The sequence continues at coordinate 131,459,865 of NC_140663.1, forward strand.
AGCCTTGATCCTAGAGGAGTCTTCCTGGAAATCCTGAAGATCTCAAGAAAGGAAAGACAGTGATCACAAAGAGGAGTCATCAGATGCAGAATGACCTAAATTTCCAGAAGTTCCCTAGAGAAGAAATGTTGGAAGTGGCCAAGTTGGGAGAAGAGGATTGAGGTTTTAGGGGAATAGAGACTGAGGGTTCATGGGGGGGAAACAGACAGACAGAAAAGCAAAGAAACAATGAGCAGATCTAAGTTTAAAAGAGCAAAGAACAGACTCAGATCATTCGAGGAAGGAAAATGGAGTTACTAGCATATTATGTGGAGGGTAACTAATGAAAAAACTGGATGCAGAAATCCTGGTAGGGAAACACGATGAAGGAATGGAGGAAATATCTACCTAAGATAGTTATGTAAAACAGAAATCTTCTCGTATGTTATTGTGTAAAACCAATATGCAAGGAAGCCATCATACTCTGATTGGTCCCGATGACAAAGACACATTTTTTGCTACCTTTTTCTTGCAGAGGCACATCAATAATGCATATCTTAATTACATTCAACTACAGAACCTACATATTAGAATGGTGCTGCTGCTTTAGTGATGAATAGAGTGGTCTGCCAATTTGTCATCTTGTGGGAAAAGCTTCGTTTGCCTGAATAAAGCTACAAGGGCCAGTCTATAAGAGAAGACTGGAAAATATGTACTATAAAAAAAACAAACAACATTGTATTGAACAGTAGTAGGTCCCTGACATGAACACTGTGCTATATTCTAACCTTTGCATTATAGCTTAGCTATATTGTCAGTTGTATCTGAAATATAAGCAGTCCAGAAAGGAACAACAAAGATGAGACTTATACCACACAGAAAACTGCAAAGTCAAAGGTTGATTGACCTGAAAATTGGAAAAACTATGAAAATATGACATTTCAGGAAAAACATGTATTTTTAGATAAAATCATTTAGGTACTTTGAACAAGTTTACCTGATGTTCTCATGTTCTTTTAAAACCATAATACTAAGAAAAACTGAAACTGTCTTTATAGCATCTGTTTTTAGGTAGTATCAAAAATTCTGAACAAGTTTTCTTGCACATTGGCGCATATACCACTTACTGCTAGCATAGTTTTCATGATACAGGGATGGATGGCAAGATTGTCTCCCTGAGAAACTGTCAGTCAAAATCCTGTGCACTCTGCTGTGTCATAAAATCCAAATATAAAAAACTTTTCTGCTGGTTTCAGGCTTTGACTACATCTGAATCTCCTATCAGTTTAGATCGCATAAAATTTCCTTGTTTTGAAACAAAATTTGGGTAGAAATGTTAGGTTTTCACTTCTTTTAATTGTAAAATACAAGGTTGAAGCTCCTTCAGCCACAAGTACTGTAAATGGAGAGGTGTAACTGATTGCATGTTAACTTCAGATACAGCCTTGCACAGCAGGAATCAAAATTTCTTAGTGTCTTTTTCTTGCTTGACTCTAGATAAAGGCACATCCCTTGGAGAGAATATGGAGCATCAGAGAAACTGATCTGTAAGAAAGGAAAAAGCATTTAGATACATTAGCATTGCATCAAAATTTAAAATAACTTAGATGATACCAGATTTTACTTCAGGGGAGAAAGACTTTTATTTAAAGGTGAAACACGGTATGTGGATTGTATGGGCTACATAGGTGATGTCTTGCAAGAGTATTTCCAAGAGCACACTCAGCACATGGACGTGTGCAGTCTGTGTTGCCTATGCCTGTTGAGTCTCAGACATCTTCCTGGGGCACAGTTGCCTTGTTCCTAACACATACTATATTCTCACCTTTATGTCCATTGTCTTGGAAAGATATCCTAAGCATCACCCAAAGTCAGTATGGAAATGCCACTGAAAACAGAACCAAATTTACTAGCTGTGCCATTTCTACCACTAAGATGTCCCACATGAGCAGGAGAAGCAGAAGAAACAATATGAGACATTATAAACTGTAGGCTCCCTTTCATGGATATTAGGCCAAAACCTTTGATGCTGGGTTTGGCTGGGGATGCAATAAATTTAGTGGAAGTTTCTATCTGAAGCTATCCTTGTAAAGGAAACTTCCAGTGCTGAGGAGCTCTTAAGATAACGGTTTTATGTCAGTCCTGTTAGTCTCTTTGCCAGAGATCTGACTGTCAAGTTTACATCAGTCCTCAGGTAGTCATGATAGTCGTGACAGATTTCCGTTCATTCCCAGGCTGCAAAAGCCACTGATAAGACTCAAGTGAGGCACTGTTTTCTCTACCAGAATTCTGTAATTCTTCTTTCACACTTCCGTTCTAATCTTTCTATGCTTATCCATGTCTGCTTTTGTTTTTGTTGCAGTTTCTTAGTCTCTGCTTTTTACAGGTCTGAGCTCACGCATTTATCTTCATGTGAGATTCCACTAGATTGATGTGAGGTGTTATCTCTGAATAATTTTTCACTTTAAGTAATCCATCATACAAAGACAGACAATGAAAACTTTACAGATCTTTCTTTCTTTTTTTTTTTTTTTTCATTGTGGGATGAAGAAAGTTCTGTGGTGGGCAGGGAACAAGCCACAAAGATCAGAAAAGAAAGAAAGACTTCTTGTCCTTTTTCAACATCTGCAACCCTGAAGAAAAGCACTGGATTGACCACTTACTCCATATTGAGTTAATAGTACCTGTCTGTGAAGAAAGAGTGACAACTGTTTTGAAGACACAGATAAAGGATTTATTTATTTATTTATTTATGTCAATATTATACTCGATTCCATGAGGTGAGAATTTTTAGTGGATGAGACATGGGAGTAGATGCATGCAAGTACAAAGGATTTCTGGGGGGAAATTCCTGATGATCTTATGCTATTTCACGTGGAGTGGAAGTCCACTGGAACTGGAACATTCTAGAATTAATAGGTCACTTCTGTTCTGTGTGACTCTCCCCTGGGAACTTGAAGTACTATTAGGATAATAAGCACAGTTATCGGGCAGATATGTTACTAAATCACTTTTCAAGTGAGCAAGACAAAAAGTTTGTTTTGTAAAAATTATTTCATCATCTGCAGCTCTTTTGGTGCAGAAGCTCTCAGAAATATTTTCTCTGTCATTCAAGTTTAAGACAAATATTTTAACTAAAATATTACCTCAATGTAACTTAAACATAAAACAAGGAAGGTTAATGACCGTCTCCTGACATTAATGGTTTGATTTTAAAAATAAATCTATCTTGTATATTTCTTCAGCTTTAAAATGGATAAATTCTCTGCTCTCCATAGCAATCCAACAGGAAGACACTAGCTTCTATCTACTGGGCAATGACTCAGGGCATCATTGTTGTCTCAGAAGGCTGAAGGCAGAGCAATAGGTTAGGATAGGAAAGAACTATAAGGATAAATGTTCCTTAATAGCCTACAGGAAAATCATGGAGCAGGGAGGAGAGTTTGGAAAAACAGAGTAGATGATTTGCTCAATGGAGGCTTGCTCTTTGTATCCTTCCATAGTAAACTCAGAGAGGAAGAGGGTCCTGCCATGCCAACTGAGAGAAGGAACCTGCCATCACGTATTCTGCACTGGCACTTAGTAAGCTAAGATATGTGAAATCCTCAAAATATGGATAAAAAGGAAAGAGAGAAAAAAAGTAGAAAAATGGACAGAGAATAACAGAAACAGAGTGTGAGGGCAGATGGACATTCATATGAGAAGTACCACAGTTATACGACAACTTAGCATGGGTTCTCTCAACAGAACAGACCAGACTTAATCCTTTATATTAAGAATTTTGCTTATGGTAGAAAACTGTGAGGAATGGCTGACATACCAGAAGGCTGTGCTGTCATTCAGTGAGACTTGGACAGACTGATGAGTTGGGCACAGAGGAAGCTAATTAGGTTAAGCAAAAGCAAGTGTAGAGTCGTACACCTAGGGAGAAATAACCACATGCGTCAGTACAGGTTAGGGACTGACCTGCTGGAGAGGAGGTCTGCAGAGAAGACGTGGGTGTCCTGGTTGATAACAGGTTGAGCATGAGACAGCAGTGCGCCCTTGTGGCCAAGAAGGCCAATGGTATCTTGGGGAGTATTAAAAAGAGAGTGACCGGCAGGTCAAGGGAGGTTCTCCTTCCCTTCTACTCTGTTCTGGTGAGGCTACATCTGGAATGCTGTGTCCAGCTCTGGGCTCCCCAATTTGAAAAAGACAGGGAGCTACTGGAGGAACTCCAGTGAAGAGACACACAGTTGATGTAGGGTCTGAAGCATCTCCTATATGAGGAAAGGCTGAGAGATCTGAGGCTGTTCAGCTTGGGGAAGACTGGGAGGGTATCTTGTCAATGCTTATAAATATCTGGCGGGCAGGAATTAAGTGGATAAGGCCAAGCTCTTTTCAGCTGTACTCAGTGACAGAATAGGGAGCAATGGGCACAGCCTGGAGCATAGGAAGTTCTACATGACTGTGAAGAAAATCTTATTTACTTTCAAGGTGACAGAGCACTGGAGCAGGCTGCCCAGAAGGGTGGTAGAGCCTCCTTCTCTGGAAATATTCAGAATCAAACTGGACAATATCATTTGCATCCTACTCTAGGGAATTTTTTTAGCAGTGGGTTGGAATAGATGATCTCTAGAGGTCTAGATATGATTTGCTGCTGTAGATGTAAAGCTGGGTTTAGAAGGACATATTAGAAAAGTAAAGCCTCCCAAAGTTTAAGAAGGGTCAGAGAACTATAAAGCTGGAAATTTAAATTACTGAAAGTACATCTGAAATGTCAATGACAATAACATAAAAGAAGGATAGGAAGAAAGAAAATTCAATTTTAGTATTCTAAAGCTGAGTAAGTACAGGCCTTAACAGTGATTCTATCTCCACTTCCAGAGTGCCACAGGACACACAGTGTGCCTAATTTAGCCTTTTAACTTGCACTTAAAATTTAGGCTGATAATACCTCTTTCTGAAGATGCTCAAAATCACAATCTTCACTCCATTAGCTACACGGCATAGTCATTAAGTTTACAAAGGCTGATGAACTAGGAACAGAAAATTGAGGTACAAGTCTGTTTTCTAAGTTAGTTAGACTGGATCCCAGCCAGGAACAAAAATAAAGGACATTTAGGCAGTGGTTTAAGAAGCAAAAAACGTATTTACAAAAGTTAACAGAGTATTTACAGAGAATATGAAGCAAAAGAGGTTACTCAGGAAGTTGAATTCCAGAAAAATAGGAAAAATAAAAATAAATGCCGGCAATATTTTGGCTGAGGAATGGAAAGACTGAAGAGCAGGTAGAGACAGGACATTGAAAGAAGCAGTAAGCAGAGAAGAACCTGATGGGAAGAGACAGAGACAAGAGCAGAGGAGATGATATAGTACCCCAGTGACTGAGAAGAATAATGATTCCTTCAGAATCAAGTAAAAATTTGGCTACAGCAGAGTTTAGGAGAGGATCTCAAATTTTTGTAATGCTACAGCTACAACAGTATATCAAGAAACAGCTTTAACTTGTTATTTCAATTGTGTTAAAGACAGTTTCAGGTAATATAAACCTTGTTTCTAAATTTCACTTGCCCACTTTTTGGTCATTTGCATTTGGCCTTGATCCAGTATCCTTACTACTTTCAATGAAACTCAGATACATATTGGTATCTGGAAATATTTCAGTTTCAGTAGTGTTTGGCCTCAAATTTAATGTTTATTAAGCAAGGCAATACTTAGAATTTATTTGAATTGTTACTTTTTTTTTTTTTAGTTTTCTTCCAACTTAAGCTCTGGCATAGGGAAATTGATATGTTACATATATATGTATATATATATATATGTCAATACTATGAACATAAATGAAAGCTGATAATATACATCTGAAAGTAAAATTTGACTGTAAATCAATAGATAAAGTTATCCTTCTGAAAGCATTAAAGAGAACAGTGCTAGGAAAGATCATAGGGCAGATCTTCCTGGAAGCTATGCTAATTGAAATGGAAGGCAGGGAGGTGATATGCAAGAACCAGTATGGCTTCACCAAAGGCAAATCCAGCTTTCTGTGATGGTATAACTGCATCAATGGACAAAAGGGAGAACAAGGGAAGAGCCACTGGTGTCATCTATGTGCACTTCAGTAAGGCCTTTGACACAGTACCCCACAACATCCTTCTCTCTGAACTGGAAAATGGGCAAACTGCTCGATGGACAAAGAACTGGCTGCAGGATTGAGTTCACAGAGTGGTGGTCAGTGGCTCTATGTCTGGTTGGAGATCACTTGATGAGTGGAGTCCTTCAGTGATCAGTGCTGCCACCAGTACTCCTTAATGCCTTAATCACTGACAGTGACAGTGCACCCTCAGCAGTTTTGCAGATGACACCAAGCTATGGGGCAGGCACTTTAGAAGAGTCTGTTGTGATAGCACAAAGGGAAATGGTTTCAAATTTAAAGAGGGTAGTCTGAGGTTGGATATAGAAAAAAAGTCTTTTACAGTGAGGGTGGTGAGGCACTAGAACAGGTTGCTCCGAGATGTGGTGGAAGTCCTGTCTCTGGAGACATTCAAGGCCAAGATGGACCAGGCTATGAGCAACCTTATCTCTCCATGCATGTCCCTGTTCATTGCAGGGGAGTTGGACTAGATGACCTTTAAAGGCCCGTTCCAACTCTAAGGTTTCTATGATTCTATGAACTTTTGTAAGAATTGCTGCCCAGACAAACCAAAATTTTGTACATCATAAAACACAGTGACACAACAAAAACCAACCTGCTGGATTCATAACACACCAGAGGTGATTACTGTGAATGTACAGTGTGGTTAAAATATGTTTAGAAACTCAGTAGAACATATTTTAGAGGCACAGTCATTCACTATTCACCACTGTTATGATGAGCTGCAAATTAGCAGTGCATAATTACCTCCTGGTCTGATGCAAAAATGGGACTTTTTATTTTAAATAGCAGTTCTCACATTGCCTTCTCACCAGTAGAGTATTTCAGGCAGTACTGCATACATACCATGGTGTTCTACAATGTGATCCATATTAAAATGCAAAGTGAAAGAAAGGAGGTTTTTTTCACATATCTCAGCTAAAAAGGATGTGTCTTGTTAGAGCTCTGAGTCTAAAATCTTGATCTCCACTGGGATGCCAGCATAGGAAACTACATGTACTGTCTTTGAAATTGTGTTTTACTGGTGGGAACCTTTAGTTTCCAACTTGAAGAAAATATATGAGATGAACACGTCGTTTGAAAATTCTCCTGCCTATTCGACTTGTGTTTGCTTTGACATCACTTGGAAGTAACTATGTGATACATCAATTTTTAATCAAAAATATTTTAGCAAAATATATTTGTTTGGGAAGCTACAACAAAATGAATTATACTGTTCTTTCATTGTACATCATAAAAGAGAATGCTTAATAACACCATGCAGCACAAATTGTGCTTACATAGTGATTTTCACAGAGTGTCTTAAGGAAAATTACATGTAAAGAATGCAAAACCACAGATTTACTTCATTTTATGAAAGCTGAAGAGAACAAATAAAATTTATGTCTAGATTTATACAAGAAATTGAATTAATGATGAAAACCTCTGTGGGCAGTATGCTCCAGATGTGGGAAATACTGACATACTACTCCAACACAGTCTCTAACTTCCAACAAATGTAAGCATACCATTAAGACAGCTGAGACAAAGAATAGCAGAGTTATTACCATAGTGATATTTTGCCACATACGTGAACAAAAGGCAGTGGGTTGCTCTAGGTTAAAATAGAATAAAAGATTAAAAGCAATATAGTGCTTTTCATAACAGGCCTACAACCTAAGAAATGGAAGGATGAGGGACAGGATACTAAACCATGGAAATCTGTATTGATAACATTTGTTTTAGGGATACTCCTAACAGACTATAAATTGACTAATAACAGTAATCCAGAAATTATTAAAGCACAAGTTGGTGCTTATATATCACATAATTATGCAAAGTTGAATTTTAATCTTAGAGACAATGATTCATCATAGAGATCTGTATGATACCCAATGGTTTTCTCACTAACTTATATAGAGCCATTATGTACATGTAATATTATCACTAACTGGTAACTGAGCAGTCCACCACAAGTAGTGCACCCATAAACACTCAATGGTCAGAAATTTAATCACAGAATGGCCTGGATTGAAAAGGACCTCAAAAATCTAATCAAACTATTCTGTTGCTCTCTAAATCCCAAGAGTTGCTATTAGAAAAACACCACTGTGCCCCGGTGGCGCAGTGGTAGGAATGCCGCGTTGCAACACTGGAGGCCCGGGTTCGAATCCCCTGTGGTGCAAGTGGTAGAAGTGCCGCTCTGCTACACAGGAGGCTCGAATCTCGGGGGTTGGACTCGATAATCTCTAAGGTCCCTTCCAACCCGCACAAGACTATGATACTATGATACTATGAAAACAAAGAGAATAAATGAAAAAAGTCAAACAACAACAAAACCCATTTCAGTCCACAAAAATGTAGAACCAGAATGAAAGGAAAGAGAATGAAACTCCTTTTCCTTTAATCCCAAGTTGAGACTGGAAGGCTAAAGTGATGGCTGTGATGTGGTGCTATATCATTCATTTGATGGACAATGCTTACTTCCTTATTGCCTAACAGGCAACATTAAGTTGTTAAATTAAGGTAGGACAGGATCATATGGAAATTGGACAATTCTTTTTACCAGTCTTCAGCTTGAAAATAATTGATAATCCTTTGGAAGGGTGGCTTGCAACAAAATAATGGAATAATGGGGCTTAAAGGAGAAACAATTGAAGTTCTACTACTTCCCTCCTTCCTTCATGAAATTATAAAGAAAAAATGTGCATTTCACTACTAACTTATTCTATTACATTGTCAACTTAACTACAGCTATATGTACAAACATAGTATTAACCAAATTGCTGGCTACTAACAGCCAGTTACGTGCACAGTTAACCAGTGTATTAAATTATGGTTACAAATAGCAGAACGGACAGATTTTTTTAAGTATAGCACTGCTCATTAGCACTTTGGGAGAAACTAGAGTCTAAGATGATTGCTTCTTGTACAGCATCTCTCCTGATTTACTTGTGGCTACGTAAAGCACAGAGACGACTCTTCAGAAATGTCTTTCATTCTCTCATTGGAGAGTGAGGGTTTAATTTTCAGAGGGGGACAAAAGTCTAGATATCTGGGGAAATTTCCTCAGGTATGAAAACAAATGATGGGAAAAAGATGATTTTTGTTTAAAAAATTCCTTTTGTCTGATACTTGATTGACTCACCAGCAATTGGGGTTTTAAAAAAAGCAAAAGACCAAATTGTTTTCTACTGCATGAAATCTCTTCCTGCCTTTTTCATCACACACTTAACAAATGTCGTGCTAGTAAGATTTATAAGTTCATTAGCATTCAATTTAATTGTGACTTCATTAAAAATAGGAAGAAAATCTTCTGGAAAAGTGTGGCCAACAGTATCTTAATATAAGTTTAGAGTCACAGTATCAAAATATAGAATTATTATGAGCTTAACGAATTAGATGTAATCAATTGTCCTGAATAGTGCTGAAACTGAAACCTGACTCAATATCATCTACATTCTTTTCCAGATCAGGCCTTTTGTCCTCGGTTCCCAAAAAATAAATAAATACAAATCCACTCTAAAACAACTGATGGCAGGTCTTACTTCGCAGTCCTCATTATTTTATAGAAAGCTTTGAAAATCTGGAAGTTTAACATTAGATTAATAATAACAGCCCTTATTACAATAATTATTAACAGTTTACAGTTGTAATCAAGTTGCTGAAGGCCCCGCTCATTGCAATGAGGCCGGAAAAAGTTCAATTTGTTGCATAATTAGCTATCTGCTCTTCAGCACACAAGATAAATATAGTAGAAGATGTCAGTTGCTAAATATGGAAGACTTGATGAAACAGCTCCTCTCTAACATCAATTCTTCCAAACAAGTAAGTGCTACCAAATTCTGTAGAATTTTGGCTTTATCTACATATCAATATAGAAATAAGCACACTTGAGCTTGTGTGGTTCAGATGAAAACCCTCTGAATGCTAAGAAAGAATGATCAGTAAAATGCTGTCTTCCTTGGTGGTATGAGCACACAGTTGCTAGTGTTTCTGCTGCTGCTTCCAGCTTTCTCAAGCAATGGCTGAATGAAGTCCTCGGCATTTTTACCTGCCCTTTATATCTATTTTGGAATAGAATGAATTAGTAACTCTGAGTTTCCTGTGAATGTGGTATTGCTGGGATCTCTGGGGATGCTTGAGCTACTGAAATAACTTGGGTCAGTCATCCACCAAAGGCTTGTAAAAGCTCTGAAGAAGAGTTTTGGTGACAACCAGGAACTATTTACAGTAGCATGAGGTACAAAATAGGATGAGAAGAGAAAGACATGCAGTGACTTCCGGCTGCGCAATAAATAGCTCAGTGTTTAAGGTGGGAGAAAATCAAAGGTGGGAGAAGCAGAAAGAGAACGCTCCATCTGGCTTGAAGAAATTGGAAGAGATGGCAGGAAAGAAGGACTTTTTTTTCATTTATCAGACTGCTACTTCTTGAAGAATGCAAGTGAAGTTAATGGCTTCGGAAGAATCTGTGTATAGCATGTTGAGATGGTGAGATGTAATACTCCTCCAGTGCAGTGAAGGTTTTAATTTTGATCAGTCTTCCAGAAAGAAATAAAAATGAGAGATTCTTGGACTGAATTAGAGGAAAATCACAAATTCAAATTTTAATTCTTAATGACCGTTTTAAATTAAAAGTTGACCACATTGTGATTAAAGATGGCTCACAGATCCTTCTTCCTCTTGATGGCTTTGGCATGGGATGACAATATAGCATTCAGACTCAGTACACAGAGTTGAGAGATGTGACCGAACTATTAAACTTCTGTTTCTTTGATTACTTAGGTTTGAATTTGCCTGTTTTGAATTTGGCCTCAGGATAGCATCCTCACTATTCTTGGAATGACAATAAAACTTGAAATACCAACTGCATAAGAAAGTGAAAAAAATATGTGTGAACTGCTCATGTTTCTCTCTCATTCATCTAATAGTGAGGTAATAATGAGCAGCTCAAATTATGTGGCATTTATTTCATGCAACTTCAGACACTCAAAACCTAGATCTGTGCAGAAGTTATCACTCAAGAAGTAGTATAGGGTATCAAATTACAATCATTCCTGGATTTACCTTAGAAAATGAGTGTACAACCTTTTGATTTGTCATACTCACTAAAACCTGCACCAGTGAAGGTGTCCCACTGAGCTCTTGGAGCAGGTCCAGAGGAGGGCTGCTAAGATGATCAAAGGGCTGGAGCACCCCTTCTATGAAGAAAGGCTGAGGGAGCTGGAGAATAGAAGGCTCTGGGAAGACCTCTTTGTGGTCTTCCAGTACTTGAAGGCAGCTTATAAACAAGAGGGATATCAGCTTTTAACAGCGGTAGATAGTGATAGGACAAGGGGGAATGGTTTAAAACTAGAAGAGGGATGTTCCATACCTTGAAGTGTTCAAGGTTAGGCTGGATGGGATCCTGAACAATCCTATTTAGTGTGTGTCCATCCTGCCCATATCAAGGGGTTTAGAGCTAAATGATCTTTGAGATACCTTCCAACTCAAACCATACTGTGATTAAGTGGTTCTATGATTCTATGATTCTGTGCTCCTAGACCATCAGGCACCAACACTAAAAAGAACTGCTAATTGATGTAAAACTTATCTGCAAAGACAGCAAACCTGCGAAAAAGGGATACAATTCACTGCAGTAATGATGATGTAATGGACAATTATCAGGCTCAAATAAGGAAAACTATTAGGAAGAATGCAGTGTTCATACTAATCATGTTTTAAGATTTTTATATAGTGATATCTCCAATAGGAGATGAGTATAACAAATTGTAGGCATACTGACAGTCCCTCCTACAGCTCAATTTGCCTGACACATTCCATTAGAAGACTCTGTTTTCAGCTATTTAAAATGCTGCAATAGATTAGCCAGAGTTCTGGGCTAATTTTTTTCCAGGCTGAAAAATCTGTAATTTCTTTCAAGATTTCAGGTTAAAATGAAAACCAGGGAGGAGCTCTTTGCCTTTCTGATGGTTTTTTTTTTTTTTTTTTTTTTTTGGTTGGTTTTTTTGGTTTTTTTGTGGAGAGCAGTGAATGCTCCTGTGCTTGAACATAGAACCTGGAAGTTTACTGGTAGGGTCCAGATCCCATCAGGAGCTGCACAAATTTGAACAATGTTTTTATGTCAAAAATTTAAAAATAAAAATAAAAAAATAATAAATAAATAAATATATATATATATATTTTCAATCTCGAAGCCTGTTTTCAAATTATTTATCACAATAGAAAGCACAGCTGCATGTTTTTTTTGCTGTTCACAGGACTGTGTAAAGCCCATGTATCAAAATGCATAATATTCTTTGCCATAACTTGAGCTAGCATTGCACTGTGCCCTGTGTCTTGGATACAGCTCAGATAGCGTGAATAGCACACTGATGCTTGGTTGGTGCACCATGTAGGTCATGGTCCTTCTCCACTCTCACCAGCAGCTCCTGGCTGACCTAGCTTTCTCTCAATAAAATTTTCAAGAAACTGGTATTTTTTCAGAAACACAAAAAAGAAGTAGAGGAAGCCATCTATTATGTTTTCCATAGGCTTTGTCTTTTCACTGTGAGACACTCTGTAGGAACTCCAGCATTCAGTTGTTAAGAATTCTGCGCAGGGTGGACCATTCTCATACTCAAATCAGGCTTTGCCACTCTACAAGGAATTCTTCTGGCACCTTTGTACTCCTGAACAACAAACTGCACCCAAGAATGACTGAACTCTGGCTGTCTGATAACCTCTGCTTAATGTAAAAAAAAAAAAAAAAAAAGGCAAGTAGAAATTTTATGAAACTACTTATAAGCTTATCTCCCACAGAAGGCTTCATTTTCCGTCAGTCAGTAGAAGCCAGTCTAAACCCACCACTGATCCTATTCTTACAGAAAAGAATGCATTAGCTCATCTGGAAGCAAGGAGAAAGTCATGTCAAAGTCCAGCATGTGCTAGCAAAAACAGAAATCCAAACAAAAGGAGCTGATGTCAGTTGTATTATTACTTGAAATTTTTCCATTTTTTTCTTCTAAATTTCATTTATCTACGACTAGAAAACCAGGGCAATCTATCATACTCTCTCTTCCATTTGTTTTGACTTTGCTTTCGTTACCTGTAGAATAGACAGTGATTGCAGCAGTCTGGGAGACGGTGCTTCAGTTTTGAATCAGATTCCTGTAGGCTCCACCACCTCCCTGGGCAGGCTATTCCAGTGCCTGACCACACTCTGAGAGAAAAGTCTGTTCTAATAAGTTTTTTACAAACTCTTCCACCTCTATTTTCCTTAGACATCAACCTTCTTGTCCACAGTTCTCTTTTTTTCCCCCAGTCCTTTGTCTTCCTCCCATTCATCCACTACTGTGGATCTGTTTCAGCTTTATTTCCCTCTCAGCCCTACTGAACTTTATTTCTCAACCAATCCACTGATACTTCATCACTTTTGATGATGGTATGCTTTTGTTAATTGTAGTTTCTTCTCTATTATTTCCTCTACCTCTTCTTTTGCTATCAACCATTCCAAATCCAGGGTAAAAATAACAGCTCTACCGCTCTTTTTGTTTGTTTGTTTGTTTGTTTGTTTGTTTCCCATCTCATTTAATCTGAGATAGCAATTTAACATTTTGGCTACATCTGGTTCCTACAGCAATCGCTTGGAGGACAGACAACCAGTTTGATCCATTTGCATTTCTGTTTCTTCAGCATCCAAATGGCAGAACTTCTTATATATGGGATACAGAGACTGTTTTCAAGGCAGTACTAATTCCTGCTGCTGTATTTGAAACCTTAAAAAATTGGGAAAGTTCACTAGATGTGTAGAATGAGTGAGTGTGTCTGAAACACCCATCAACTGTTTCACTAGACTCAACTGTAATGAAGAATCACAGAATCATAGAATGGTTTAGATTGGAAGGGATCTTTAAGATCATCCAGTTCCAACCCCCTGCTACAGACAGGGTCATCTCCCTCTAGACCCAAAGCTCAAAGCCCCATCCAGCCTGGCCTTGAATGCTTCCAGGGAGGGGGCATCCACAACCTCTCTTCCAGTGTGTCACCATCCTCATGGTAATGAATTTCTTCCTAATACCTATTCTGAACCTACTCTTTTCCAATTAAAAAAAAAAAAAAAAAAAAAAAAGATATTAAATAGATATAAATCACACACTGTTACAAGCAATAAATAAATATAAAAAAGTACATAAAAATTAGTTATATTCTTACAGATACAAAAATGAAAATATTTAATACTAACAATGCAGCAATATTAATTAAATCTGTAATTTCAAGAGAGAATTTATTCTTTCTTTTTCTCACACTCATTTTATACTGAAGTAACTCAATCATATTTATGCTCTGTACAATGCCTCGCACAACAGAATTCTGCTCTGCATGGACAGCAAAATTAGCCACTAAAATGTTTTTGCATCCATAAGAGCACAGAGAACCAAAATAAAGAACAGTAATTTATTCTACTGCATTTATAATTTTCTCCTGTTTTACATCACTACTGGAAATGGAAAAGGGGGGAGTGAAATAGGAGTTCTGATCCTGAAAAAGCAGCACTGCTTCTCTTCATTCAAAACCTTAATGAGAAAGAGAAAGGGAGCAGTCTCAATTGAGCAAGACAGTTTTCATCACATGCCTCTTCACCAAACAGGGTTTTGACATAGTCATATTTTGTGTTCCCCAAAATAGCACTTCAGTATGCTTCAGTTTCTGAACTTGTTTTTTTTTAACTCCTTTGAATTTAATTAGGCTATTCATCAGCTTGGTAAATGCAAAGAACCTTTTAAAAGGGAACAGTGTTTGATTTTTTAAGTGCTATAATCACTCCATCTAACTGTAAAAAGATATTTCCCAGTGAGATGTTTCAAAGGATATTAATATTCACTTTACAAAATAATAAAAAAATAAAAATCCTCTGTCCTTATTTTAATATTTAACCAGGAAGCCACCATAGTATCACTGGGAATGATCCCCTTTACGCAGAAAACCCCTATGTACGCTGTCCCTTGTGGACATTTTCGAAGCCCCATTTTTGAGTAGTTCTTTAAATAAATCAGAAACATGCAATTCCCATTTAAAGTAGCAGTGTAAACCATGGCTGTTATTAGTTGCACTTTCCCTTTTCACTCCTCTTATCCTTTTTGTTTTCCTGATGAGCTGACAGTTCTTCATGTCCAAAAACCAGACCTTATGCCTTGTTCCTCACATCCCATTGTAACTGTGAGTTTTGCCCTTCGCACAAGCACTCTTGCTCTATTCCCATTTGCTTCTCTCTTAACAGAGATATAAAGCAACAGCTCAATTATCAGAAGCACTGCCTGCGGTAGAAGGCTGAATGGCCTTAAAGAGTATGATGACCACCACAGACATGGCTGCTGAGACCTTTGACAAAGGCAATGAACACTTCTCTGCTGCGTGAAGCACTGAAGACCTGACCATTTCTGGAGTGGGGGCTGCTGCTTCCCTTATGTGAGATGCTCCTCTGCATCCAGCAAGCGCTTCCATGGACTCAAAGAGAAGAAAGTGGGACAGTTTTGGCCTCTCATTTCTCTACAGCATGTTTCAAAACACTTCCTCATCTCTTTTCCGCACCGAAGTAAGTGGTTTCCTTAGCTATTTGTCACTCAACTTGTCTATCCTCCTCACTTATCCATCAGCTCAGTGTATTGGGTTTACATGGCAGGGTTTTGGCAGTGGGGCTGCAGGGGTGGCCTCTGTGAGCAGAGCCCAGCACTGCCCTGTATCAGAGCAAAGCCAGCTTCAACTGCTTCAAAGGCACACAATGCTGCCAGAGCTGAGCCCCTAAATGATGCTGAGTGTGCTTGGAGAGTAGATTGAAAGGAAAATCTGCTGCACAACAGCAGCTGGGAGAGAGGAGTGAGAAATATCAGAGAACAGCCCTGCAGCCATCCAGGTCAGTGCAGAAGGAAGGTAGGAGGTACTCCAGGTGCAGAGCAGGGAGGTTGTGGATGCCCCATCCTTGGAGGTGTTCAAGACCAGGTTGGACAGGGCCCTGGGCAACCTGATCTAGTAAATGTGTGTGTTTGGTGGCCCTGCTAGGCAGGGGGGTTGGAACTGCATGATCCTTGAGGTCCCTTCTAACCCGGGTCATTCCGTGATTCTGTGATTCAGAGCAGCAGCTCCCTGCAGCCCAGGAGAGGCCCATGGAGGAGCAGGCCGTCTGTCCCTCTGCAGCCCATGGGTGTCGCATGGAGCAGATCT
Organism: Coturnix japonica; assembly: GCF_054131305.1. Taxonomy (NCBI): domain Eukaryota; kingdom Metazoa; phylum Chordata; class Aves; order Galliformes; family Phasianidae; genus Coturnix; species Coturnix japonica. The sequence goes on from NC_140663.1 coordinate 131,476,156, forward strand.
CCCCATGCAGCCACGGAGCAGCCCATGGGACAGCAGTGGATGGGGCCTGAAGGAGGTACAGCCCATGGATACCCCACAGGAGAAGCCCAGGCCACAGCTTCAGCCCATGGAGAGTAGCCTGAGGTGGGGCAGGAGGGCCAAGAGTTAGTGGCGTTGCCACCCATGGGGACCGATTCCTGGAGAGTGGTTCCATTGTACAGAGCCATGTTGGAGCAGTGCTTGGAGAGCTGCAGCCTGTGGGAAGCCCATGAGAGAGTAAATCATGGGAGAGCAGCAGAGACAAAGTATTGGGGACTGACCACAGCAGCCCATTCTCTATTCCCCTGCATAGCTTGAGGGGCTGGGAAGGTAGAATGGGGTGGATGGAGAGAGTTGTTTTGTAGTTTGCTTTTAGTTTCTTGCTGCTCTAGTCCATTATCAATAGACTCTTCTCCTTTATATTGTCTGTTTTGTTCATAATGGCAGTTGGGGAGTGACTTCCCTGCTCTTATTTCAATTAATGATCCTGATTTCTGATTGTGTTTTCTCCCTTTGCGTGGAGGAGAGGGAGCCAGAGAGTGATATTGTGAAGCTTAGCTACCCATCAGTATGAAACCACTACATCCCGTTCCATCTTGTCTCTAGCAATGCACACACATGTACTTGACCTTATTCCATCTAGAGCTGACAGCTCCTGAAGTCACTATGCCCTGGAGAGAGTGCAGCATGGTGGTGCACACCCGTGTACTGCCATGCCATTAGAAAACAAGCATTCATTCTTTCCTGCCTGTGGAGATTAAAAATCACAAAAAGCATGTGGAAGCGTAATTGCTATTCCTGTCATCTTACTGTTGGGTATGAAGCATGTTAAATTGACCACGGGAAAAGTATTTCAATTATCCCATTAATGGCACTGAGAAATCCAGTCATGAGTCACACCAGTAAATTTTAGGGAAGACAAACAGATTCATACTGTGTGCCCACAATGCTCTTCTATTGATACAATGCTCTGTAATCCCCAAGGGCCTGACGCCACACTGAATGCATAGGGAAGGCTCAGAGCGGCAAGGAGCCTTACAGCAGTGTCTGCGAGAAGCAGAGCACAGAGCAAATCCCCCTCTCCCATGGCAGGAAAGGGGAAGGCATCACTGCAGCCAGCACAGTGTTTTGCAAGAGCATCCCTGTGCTTGCTGCCGATGGCTTCACAGATACTGGCTTTACAAGAAGCAGCAGGCTTCAAGCAGAGAAAATATTGGTTGCGGGAGAAAACAGTGTGCTAATAGGAACGTAACTGTGGCATTTCCTGAGCTTTGCTCTCCTCTGTCTGTCATGCGTCTGCGGGAAGTATGCGCTTGTGTTTTAGGACAGCTCCCTTCAATGGAGAGCACCAAAGAGCAAGTGAACCCTCTGCACTCTCCTCCATTTTATCTAGCAGATTTAAATAATTCATGTAATAGCTATGAAAAATACCAGAAAGCAAAAGCATTTCAAAATTTGCTTCCATTTGTGTACTTCAGGCTTCAGTGAAACAGCTTTAAAAATATAGGTCCATTCAAGCTGAAACTGCTTGATTTTCTCAGGACTTGCACACAAAATACTTTCACAGTCACTCTGCTCTGAGCGATCCTTTTTCTTCCTGAGTTCTGTTGTCACAAATAGCAAACCCGTCTGCCTCCAAGCTTCATCACCTTGAGCGAACGAGTGCTACATACAGGATTTGGAACACCATACATGTCATCAAAATATTACAATGCATCTCAAGTTTGGAGACAACACCATAGAAATATGCACGAGAATGCCAGAGGTGATGAAGGGCTGATGAATAGAACATGAGATTGAGGTGGCCTGTTTTATTTATTTATTTATTTACTGGGAAAGTCGATCACTTTCCTTATTTATTAATTTATTTTCCCAATGAATAAGCTGTTTTCATTTATTACAGTTCAGTCCCCCCACCACACATCCCCTGACCCTCATGGCTACAGGATGTCTGAGTGCTTATAAGTGGGTCCTGGTTACAAAATTAATTCCTGCTTTTATTCAGATTACAGGAAGTTCTAGCTACAGCTTTTGTAAATGACTGACGCAGGTATCTTGATTAGTTTCTGAAATCATTAGATTCTATTCTCATATAGTAAAAATCGCTTCTAGGGTTTAAATTTATTTTTCTCACCTGCTATTTCCACACTTAAAATAAATGAATCATTAATAAGTCCAATATGCTACCAGCTCAAGAGATATAAGGGAGAACTGGATGCAGATCTGCCCAGTTTAACATTTTAACTGCGTGTTTGTTTCAGAGGCCCAACAAAGCCAGCCTTCTGAATTAAGGGTTGAGCTTTCCAATATCAACAATTAAGATGTGTTGGTGATGGCTTACAGAGAGAGAGAGAGAGAGAGAGAGAGAGAGAGAGAGAAAGAGATCTTGACTCTCACAGTGGGATGCCCTGGATCTCTAGTGATGAGGAACAGGAAGAGACTCTTATCATCTAAGATCCATTATAATGAAACATTTCTGCCTGCAGTTTTAACTAGGCAATTATCTATATTTAAAAGATTTTTAAAAGGACCAAGTTGGCAAGGTCTGGATTTCCTAATGCTTTTGCACATACATTCAGTTTGTTGCCTTTAGACACTGGAGAATTAAAAGAAGGTACTCCTTCAGCTTACTACATTTTGCAGAAAAGCACTTCATGTCAAAGGCTCATCTGTAACATCCCACATTGTGCTTCTTGACATCCACTTATACCAGCCTTGTTGTATTCCATCTCATGATTGGGGATAATGAGGAGTGTGGCTGGTATGCCAGGGACTGACGTGTTGCAACATGGCATTATCTGCCTTGGGAAATGTGACATGAAGGCATTGTCTGAAAAAAAAACCCAACAATTTAATTAAGAAAAAGGTTTCTTAGCCCTTAACAACAGAGCATAAACACTACCAACACCGCTGCTCTTTTCTGGAAGTAAGTGGAATAACTACTGTCAAACTGAAGTGTTTTTATTCTTATTTCTTTGGCTGGGGGAAGCATTCTGGAGAATATACCCTTTCAAGAAAAATGGAATGAACTGAAGCAATTGAATTAGGGCTATATAATGCCCTTGAAAACATAGCTTTGTGCTTGCATAATGTGTTATTATATTTCCACATCACCTGTACCCCATTAAAAGGAACTATTCCTAGAAAATAAATATTCAAATCATTCACATCCTCACAAAGAAGCCAAGTTATGGGAAAAAAAATTCAAAGGGTTTGCTGGATGATCAGGACTCCAGAGTGAATTTCTTCTTATGTTACCCGCACATGAAATCAGCCTACATTGTTGCTGGTCATGATTGTTTGTTTTTTTTATAGAAAAAATTGTTAAGCAGCCCACTGCTAGTTATACAAATTAAAATGCATCACTAATTGTATGTTCTTATAACTGTATTTAGTACTGTTATTATCTGTGGTGCAGCAACACTTATAAGTAGCCTTAGTATGGATCTGGGACCCATTGCACTGAGAACCCTGTAGCAAGATGTTATACATGACATCTGCTATACGCAAGCACAAAAGATAGTGGTTTGTGCTTAAAAGTGCTTGTGTTGTAATGACATAAGAAATCGATGAAATGCTCTGGGACCAAATTGGAGAATAAACTACAGAGAATAAGTATATTCACTTATGTAACAGAGTGCTTGTTGCTTTCATTTCCAAGTGACCAAACTACCTATATGTGAGACTTCAAGGTTTATAGTGCGAGCAGATGTGAGAGCTACGCTTGCACCCAGGGTCGTGTTCTGCCACAGATGCCATGCTTGCTGTAAGGGATCAGTGCAGTAAAACTCTAAGAAGCTCATGTGGAGGGTGAGGAGTACAGGGCTACAAATTAAATAAAATATCCAAAGCAAGAAAATATTTGTAGGATCAGGGTCCTAAATTTTTCATACTCTTCAGAGTCGTTTCAACTGAGTTAAATGAAATTTAAAATCAATCCTTTCCCATTTACTTATGGGATGAAACTGTGGAGATGATGAGGTTAGTCAGGCAAGCAAGGTGAATACTTTGGGCCTCATTGACCCAACAGGGCAAAGATCTGGAAATTCCATTTTTGTGATATTTGACAGAGTATAAATTATATTAAGTGCTCCTGTACCTTTGTCATGCTCTAAAGCCCAAGTATTGGCATCTAGGTCAGTGTACGAAGGTCTTGTCGTAAATGAGAATTGGGCTGTGAGTGTCTGCAGGCTTCTCTAGTATTTTCCTCAAAGATATGAAGTACACACATGGCTCTGCCAGGATATCTTTAGGCCCCACACTTCAAGAAGTCTATCTGGCCCACTTCTGTTCAGTGACAGAAACAGCTGCTTGAAATAGCAGAAAAAGAGTTTTACCCTGCTTTAATACATGGATCATCAGTGCATTGGTAAAATGCAGGTTCCTCATCTTGTCTCTGCAACCCATCACACCGTTAATTTTTAAATGCATATTTTTTCTTTAAGAAGGCAGCAAAATACAACAGGCAAGTGCTGAATAGCGATGACAGCACAACTGAAAGAACGCTGTGCCTCAGAAGAACTGCAGTTCTAATTTTGGCCTATCTTTGTCCTGCATGTGTTGGACATCCTGCAATTGTCAAAGCAGTCCAATGACAGATTCCAGTAGTGTGGAGTTGCTTTTTCAGCAGTTACAAAATGATGGTCACCAGGCTTTGGGTAAAATTACTGAATATGACAACATAAATATAGTGCAATCACATGCAACAAAAAAGTCCCTGATCTACAAAAAACGATTACTGAAGTTGCCACACTTTGCTATCTGCCATCATATACAAAAGATGTCCATTGTCCAGTACCGTAATTGCTGAATAAATTGGCATTACTGCAGGATGTGGTTACCTATGCTAACGGCAGTCACAAAACACCTCCCAGACTCATGAAATATTTCATCTGTTATATTTGCGTTTTTTAGGGACATATAAGGAAATTTAACCAATAATACTGAATTCATACTGAATCTCTTTCTCTCAGAGGGGGTCTTTTACAGGAAGTTTTGAATGCTTTTATGCTATAGAGTCATATAACTGTGTAATTACACTGTCAGCAGAAACTGAACAATGGCATTCAAATTCACATCTGGGCAGGGGACTGGAGTCTGTATTTAGGTGCTAAGCAAAGACTCAGTACAGGCTTGGCTTTGCTAATGCAGAAATCCTCAGAGATGACCCTACAAGAATGTGGTTGTGCTTGGATCAGAGAATGCTGATGCACTTCCTAGCTCAAGGGGTCCATGCCTACTCCCTGGTCTAGTAATAAATGTGGAGGTTGGTGGCCCTGCCTATGATAGGGGGGTTGGAGATTCATGATCCTTGAGGTCCCCTCCAACCCTGGCCATTCTGTGAATGTGTGTGATACTGTGCCCATACGAGCTCCACATGTCCATTCTAGTGACAGCCTGTCTCTTTGTTCTGCACAAATCCAGTAACACAATGCTTCAAGCTTACTGTCATTTAGATAAATGTTCAGGTGGAGTGGGCATTTAATTACCTCACTAGAAATTTCATTCATTAATTGTTGGTGTTGGTTTATTGTTAGAAATGCCACATTGGTTCTGGTAGTTCCAGATATATATGTCTTTTTACATAAGTCTGTAGAGGTGAACAGCAAGTCCTGAAGGCAGTTTCATTACAATGTACTGCATTTATCCTGAGGGGCCAGGGATAACAAAGAGCCACATTTATCTTCCAGCTTGGCACATGCACATATATTTCATGCTACACCCTGAAGCTGCATGAAAAGTTCCAGGGGACAATCTGGGATGGATTGAAGGAGACTGACTGAAACTTCTCTCTGCAGAAAGTCACAGAATTAAGGTTAAGATATTTTTTAAAGTATTTTTACCATTTCCACTCTTCTCCTAGTGGTTCACTTTTTAACTGACAAAGTGATTTATTAGCTGTCTTTAAAACGTTCCATCTCACTGAACAAAATGATAAATATCAAAACCTGAAGCCTGACCCAACATCAATATCAAGCAGCTCAAACGTGTATGAACTTAGTTTATTTTTCAAAGAATAAACAAAAGGCAAGTGAATGAATACTCTATATAAGAATGCTATAGAAAAGAGTTATTAGTCATAGTGACTAGAAGACCCAACTCACTAGGTTAATTCCACTAGAGACAGAATGTAATCACACTTGAAAATTGTGAATCAGTTACTTTTTTCCCCTCCTTCCCTGGAGAAAGAAGCTCTGCGAAGCAGAAAATGTAGTGTTTTTAAGTAAAATAAACCAAAAATCTAAATTGTGTCTTCCTGGTTTGCTTTGTCCTCACCATCATCCATCTTCTGAAAGTCATATGACAATTAATGTGGTCAACTCTGTCAGGTTCATGGAGGAGCACGATTTGAGCCTCCTGTGAGTAACAACAGAGAAGATGATCTCAGTTCCAAATGTGCACACACACAGCGTAAAGGTAAAAACTGTGAAGCAGTCAGAAGTAATTCTTTCATTAGAAAATGGGACTTCCTACTGTTCATGAATGCTAGTAGTTTCACAACAGTGTGGTTTCACTTAAGCCATTTATAACTTGTTCATTGTGTTTTGTTTAAGCTCGTCTTATTCAGTCTTTTTTTTTTTTTTTCCAGTTCAAACAGTTTAAATACAGAATATATAATAAATATTATGAAAATATTCACAATTTTGGTGCAACTTGTTTTACATTCTGCTGATGCTTGTTGAACTGGCTGTCAGAAAAGTTAATAACAAGGACTCAAGCACAACCCTGCTACTGAAGTACCTGACAGTTCTCTACTCCTACCAGCGTCTGTCAGCTCAAACCCAGCATAATCACATGAGAACTTTTACAACAGAACCATTATCTCATTTAATCAACATAAGTTGTCACTCACTCATTGGAAAGGGATGACAGACTCGACAGACTAAAACCTCCCCAAATGGACTCCAGTTTTCTGAAGCTTGTTGATTCTTAATATATACTTCTGGACTGGAAGCAAAGGAGCAACGGCTTATGAATTTCACCTTTAGAGATTGTAAATACAGATTTCTTCAGGGAAATGCTAAACATAGCCTAAAAGATGATCAATCACCATGGACCAAAGCAGAACACCTTAGGATTACAGAATCATGGCTACTCTGCATATTTCTTGATATCCATTTGGCATGGCAGTGTGTATCAGAAGCTCAGATTTCAGAAAGAATCTAGAATACTGCTTTGAAGAGAGACATAAAGTGATGGGCTGAGAGCCTGCTCTGAAGGGGAGAGCAAGGAGCTGGAGGAGTCGAAGCAGATTCCTCCATTGGCATGAACATTTCTTTAGAAGAAAGAAGATCTGGGGAAGACCAGAAGCAAGACAGGCTTAAACTGAAGGAATTACTAACTTTCTGTGTATTAAGATTGAGTTCAATGTATTTTAAAGGAGCTGTTGCATTGAAATACTCCTTTGAGGCAATTAAACAACAAAGTTGATCCTACATGTTCTTGCATTTTCCAGAAAAGTGACAAAGAAAATATTTGCAGCTCAGGAAAGATTGAAAATGCTTATTTTCAGTCACTTTTATAAAGGTTCCTGTCGTGTTAAAACCTGCAGAGTGACAGAGAAGCCCCTGCATAAAAGTGGGGAAAGGACAAAAAGGAAGAGAATGGCATTCTCCCGTGAGACTAGAATAGAATGTAGATAAAAATATGGAATTTCTGACCTATCTTTTCCATGCAGAATACCAGATCAGTGAAGTGCAAGTGCTGTTTGTCTCCTTGTCAGTAGCTGAAGACCAAAGATAGCACACTGACCTTCTCCAGGGTCTGCTGGGAGAGAGGTAACCTTCAGGGTTGGGCTCATCAGATTTGCTGGTATCACAGCAGATTGTCTCCATGACTGAGATATCTGTTGCAATATCTCTTTTCCTTATTCATCCAAACGACCATAAAGAAAAACAGATTCTCTGAAGCAGAAAGGCAGAAAACTTGTGTGTATGGAAAAATGTGGGGCTGAATAGCACTGTGAGCACTCATAAGAATAAATTTATTTAATGATATGGCCCTAATCACCAATCATTAGCTTTTTAGAAAATAATGAGAAACTAAATTTATGTGAGTGGCTTTAGCATCGGGAAGTTCACAGAAAATTCTGTAGCAAGTGTTTCCATGAAGGGCAAATCAAAAAGAATGAGGAATGATTTTCTGAACAGACTGGAAAATGTCAAAGGGAAAACTTTTGTTTTAAGGCTCCAGCTCAAGAAGCTCATAACAACAAAGTCAAAGAACTGTATTCCTGTGCAATCTCACTTGTCCTATAAGTCCAGCTTAGGCACAACCAACTGTGAATGCTGTTTAGTCCCTCAGCATCCATAGCTGGATGCCTTCTCCACATTGTTCATCATTTGGGTTACTCTATTCCCTGGATTTCTGCCTCTACTTCTTCAAAGAAAGCCAGCCACTTAAAATATCTTATCTCCAAAAGTAGGCAGTAGCAACAGCCTGTTTTAATTTTGTTTTAGAGATCAAATTCAATCAAAATCCTTTGTTCCTATTCTGAGAGCTTCATGGTTGGGAGGTAGGGATCCATCCTTCAGGGCTGAAAACATCAGCGGAAATAAAAAATCCCGAGGAACTACATCTACCAGATACTGGGTAAAAAGGACTCGGCTTTTCCTAAATGGTAAACAAAATAAAACAAGAAGTAATTGTGTTTTTAGTTTTGTGTGGTTTTTTTAAATTTTATTTTCTATTTTTATTTTTATTTTTATTTTTATTTTTATTTTTATTTTTATTTTTATTTTTATTTTTATTTTTATTTTTATTTTTATTTTTATTTTTTTTTAGATCAGGCAATTGCAGAGAAGACACTCAAATATGGAAAAATCTGTTAGGGATGTAACTTCCACAGGGAGATGACAGAAAGTGTATATTTATAAGCATTTCTATCTTATGAAAACTTCCTCTTCAGTGAATACTCAGTTATTCAATTTGGAAGCATATATAAATGATTTTCATGATCTACTTAGGCCAACATACTGTACAGCACTATGAAATGGCAGTAAACTTCTTATATGGCTGTTTTACTGACAGTGTAATACAATTTCTAAACCTCAAAATAATTATTTCTCTTAGCTGCTGCTGCTGATTGAAAGAGAAACATGTTCTTCACACCTGATAGAGATGTCCATTAGGTCATGAAAGACTGGTTAAGTATGATCTGAAATAAATATCATAAGTGGTTCTCTTTGACAGTGTATGTTTGTGGGTTTTTTTTTCTTTTCTCTGTTAATGTCCAATTATTTTATGTGTTTTCACTGGAGATAAATCAATTTTAGATAACTCAGAGTAGGTTTGCTTTGATCAGTGCATAGATTTCAAAATCTTTTGCTCTTTTCTGATATAATGTGATATTATAGGACAATACTTTCAAAAATTCTTCTAAGAAATATTTCTAGGAACATAACTCTTTTTCTCTTAATGGCTTTCAAACTGCTTTGAAACAATATATTTTGGGCATACCAGAAGTTTTCTGACACTAGCAACTAAATTTCAATTAAATTTCCTTGACCAGTGAATTAAACACATTCTTGTGTGACTTTTTAGCTTAGAGAAGGCTGGGAGTGGGGATCTTATCAATGCTTATAAATATGTAATTCACAGGAGTCATGTGGATGGGGCCAGGCTCTTTTTGGTTTTGCCCAGCAACAGGACAAGGGGCAACAGACATAAAATGGAACACAGAAAGTTCCATGAAGCCAGTGTGGATGGGACTTGAAGCAACTTGGTCTAGTGGGAGATGTCCATGCCAATAGCCGAGGAGTCGGAAGTGGTTAAAGGTCCCTTCCAACCCAAACCATTGAATGATTCTGTGATTCTATGATTTTGTTTGTTACTGTGATGGTAACAGAGCATTGGAACATGTTGTCCAGAGAGTTTGTGGAACCTCCTTCTCTGGAGATATTAAAAACCCACCTTAATGCTTTCCCATGTAACCTACTATATGGAATCTGCTATGGCAGGATGGTTGGACCCAATGATCTCAAGAGGTCCCTTCTAACTTCAGTGATTCTCTGATTCTCTGATTCTGTGATTCTGTATGTAGATGCATCTGTACAGCTTTAAAATGAGTTTTTAGAACTACCCTTGAACAAGTGTTTGCTATGAAATGTGGCACATATTCAACTTCTTTGTCCCTTTTGGATTTGATCCTCGCTCTAGAGGTGAGGTCAGAATACTTCTTTGCTGTTTGATTTTCTCCATGCCCTTTCTACTTTCATAAAAAATAAAATGTACTCTCCTTTTTCCTCTTCTTTTTCTTTCTTATTTTTCTCCCAGAAATGTTTTTCCAGAATTCAGAAAAATACTTTTTTTTTTTTCCCTTTTTTTTTCTTTTTCCCTACTCAACAACCATCTTTAGCATCTTGCTGTGAGCTTTCAGTATTTTACTGTCCTCAGAGGTATCAGCATCACCCTTGATCAAAGCATAAAGAGGGAATATCAAAATGGAATAAGGAAGAATACGACATTGCTTTTTCACTTAGGAGCAACACGACAGTGTAAGAATCACAGAACCACAGAATCACAGAATTATTAAGGTTGGAAAAGACCTAGAAGATCATCCAGTCCAACCATTGCCAATACTTTCCAGTTAAATCATATTCCCCATCACAACATCCAAACGTTTCTTGAACACTCCCATGGTCAGAGACTCCACCACCTCCCTGGGCAGTGCATTCCAATGCCTGACTACCCTTTCTGAGAAGTAATACTTCCTAATGTCAAGCCTGAATATCCCCTGCCACAGCTTGGAACCATTCCCTCTATTTCTATCACTGTCTACATGAGAGAAAAGGCTGACCCCAAGCTCACTACAACCTCCCTTCAGGAAGTTATAGAGAGCAGAACTCTACTTTTGTAACAGCTGTGCTACTGTTTTACAGTAATATGCTGTACTACTCTGATATGCTGGGCTACCATATCTGTTCTGTTATCATCAATTCAAGAGGAAGTGACATAAAATCAAATACCTAAAAATAGCACTACAAAATGAGAATCTGTCCCTATTCAGCTTATGAAGAGGAGGCTGAGATAAGATCTTGCATAGCAACTCATACATATGGAGGAAAAAAGATCTTAAATGTGTAGTTCTGGCTTTTAGGGAAGAAAGCAACAATGCAAATGCTTACTAATTCGGTCTTACATAACATAAGATAACCAGATCCAATGAGGAGAAGTCAGGCAAAATCACCTTGACATAAGATGCAGTTTTTGATTAGGGAGGATGATAAATTAGTACTGATTTTGGAGGGAGGTGCAGTCACTATAATTGGAAGGTGACGTTAGTTGCCTTCCTAAAGATAGGATTTGATCTACCTTCTGAGAGCTCGAAGGTTGCATATGCAGGTGCGTAAGTAAGCCTAGGTGGTTGTGCTCCTTCTTGCTTCAGATCTTGTGACTCCAAACACAGCTCTTCTCTTTACTTTCAACCAAGCATCCACAGGGAAAGGAAGGATCAATAATCTTTCCTGCACAGTTCTACAGAGCCAGCAGCTCTGCAGTAAATGACTGCAATCTATTCCCAAGTCTCCCATTTTCTTCAAGGTTGCCACTAACAGCTCATTTAAATAATAAGAGTAAACTGGCTTTTCTTCTGTCTTAGTCAAAAGCTTAGACTTTAAATGAACCTGGGTGCTGGACAACAGGTAGACTGTGAGGTGCACCAGACGAGTCCTGTCAGTTGGCTGAAGACTAACAATTACTCAAAATTCAATTGAACACCAAATCTGAGATGATTAACAAAACAGTTCTGGAATGAAAAAGAATTCCATTCTAGAAGGACCCATGATGCTTTTTTTCTTTTTCTTTTTCTTTTTTTTTTTTTTTTTTTTTTTTTCCCCCCATGGTTTAATAAAAGAGAAACAGATCATTTCTGTTGTAGTAGATTTCCTTCACTGTTGACTGACGCCCCAGCCTTCTATGTTCTCCCTGTGTTACAAAAGGGTTTAGCTGCCTTAGAGGATTTCAGTCTAATTAAAGTCATCGTGTTCAGTACAGGAATGTGTGGGTGACACTTACATATCTTTAATACATAAGAAGTCAGTCTTAAGTAATTTAACAGTCAGCTTTGGCCTCTGGCGATGACACACTCCACAGAAAGATGAAATCACCACTTCTCTTAATGATTTTTCTCATGAATATAGTATCAAATCCATCTGTCAGATGTCATTTGTTACCCCAAAGCTGTTGGCTTACTGAGAGCCTTTTGGACCCTTCTTAGCTCCAGCCTGACCCAGTCTCTGCTGGGATGTGTGTGCTCTCCCGTTGAGGATGGGCAGCTCACCTCTGCCTGCCCTGGTTTCTCTCTCTGTTCCCTTAGGCAGTCTATGGATCTGTCAGCCAGTAGCAGGGAGATGGTGCACCAAGTCAAATGCAACCTTTGCAACAACTGGAAGCAACACATGGGACATGGCCTAGATCATCCTCTGGAGCCTCTACCCATAGGACGAAGGGTAAGGCTCCAGCAGAAGGGTGCCACATCTTATTGGACAAAGGCACGAGGAGCCCAGCAGCTACTGGAGTCCAAGCTCATAGCTCCAAGATAAGTTGCTCCCAGAAGCCAGAAATGCATTCATGAAGTAAAGATACAAATAGAAGGTGAAAGCAGACAGTGGGACATTCTCACTCAAGGAATAGAAATCACAGCCTTTAGCACATCTATACCAGAAAATACTCTGTAATGGGGTCTGCTTTACCACTCCTCTCCAGACCTTAAATTCACTGCTTTCAGTACCTGCTGTACCTGAATGATCCATACCATATCCTTGGGGCATTCCTTCTTATCCCTTTTTCCACCACTTGGTTTTGGTGACACCTTCAAAATCTGGTTCCAAGCTCTCATTAAAATCATCTTGGAATAGACTTTGTCAGCAGTGAAAAAAAGATATTTTGGGGTAAAAAAATGTCCATATACAGTTACATGAGAATCTCAAAACTCTACTCTTTCTCAGACTCCAATGAGCTAGGCAGGGTATAAACACAGAATGAAATATTGCCATGTCACAGAGACTTACAGTTCTTTGAGAAAGAGTTTTTAAAAAGCCCCGAAGTCTGCAGGAGGATGTTTTACATTCTCTTTATGCTTTGCAGACAGACCAAAGAAAACGGGAGGAATGGTCAATGAGATTGGTCCCCTGATTCTTTGAAAGTCCGCTGATCATTTCTTTGTATCCTGAAGAACCAAACATGTACTGTCAGACATGTAGTATCACATGTGAAGTGGCATTAAATTGTTGTACACTGGGAGTTTTAAGTTACAAGGTTAATTTTATAATACATCCAGTGAAGGGGGGTCTGTGCAAACAGAATCCAGAGTGTATAACTAAGGTGCCAAAATCAGCTGAAATTTTAGATATTTGGACCTGGCAGGGAAAAAAACCCAAAACACCTACATTTCCTTTAATGTTAATGGAGAGAGGTAAGCATCCGTGAAGATACTGAAAGGGAGATGCAGCCTCACTAAACTTATCTTTCTTCATTAACTGCATAGAGACTTTATGAAATACTAGATGATTTCATTTATTCAGAACCCATTCCATGTAGTCTGCTTTGAAGATATAGACCTAATAAAGCATGACCAGCTCTTTTTAAAAAACAAAATGATAACCGTGGTGTCCCAATTTCCCAACATGTAGATATTAACATAGTGATGAGAACGCTTGCTGCAGATTGGAACTGTTGATTGTGGGCTCTCATGAACACAGGGAAACTTGTCTCCATCTTTTCCAGGAAAATCTCCCAGAAAACTGGTTCTGGTGTACTAAGGGAGAAAATTCCCACCTTTTATTTCTGAGGTGAAGAGGCTTGGCCATCAGATGAAAAAAGGACAGGTGTGGGGATTCTTACATTAGAGCTATAGTCAAGATATGTTTTTGTTTGTTTGTTCGTTTGTTTGTTTTTTAATGTGAATTCTGTCATTTTGATACACTTTCCCTCTTCTTCTTCTTCTTCTTATTTTTTCCCCTGGAAATAATTCAAATTGAATTGAGACTTCTTCCTCTCTAAGTTGCAAGATATAGCTGAAAAGCTACAATCCTCCAGTCAGCCATGTAAAAAAGCTGTCAATATATGTGAATTGGTTATGACACCAGGGTGGAGGAGAGTGCAATATGTGTCATATAGTGAAAGCTTTAACGTAACTCCTGAGATTTAACTATTGGCAGAGATAGCTAACTCACCCTCAGGGGACAACTGAACTGCACTTTGCAGTGATTTGCCATCCTCAGGTTTATCAGTTTGCTTTCTCCAGGTCTTGCCAACTATTTGGAATGTAAGCACTTATCTACCATACTGGTATAAGGCTTTTGTGAGCAGCATTCACCACAGTAACTCCAGAAAGAAAATGAGGAAGCAAAGACTCAGAACAAAAAGCTGTTTCTGAAAGGAAGAAGCGTACAACTATTATTTTGAGACTTTAGAAGGCTCTTTTCTGCCTTCCTTCTCCTCTTGTCATTAATAAATAAATAACCAAATAAATAAATAGGTCATAAAAGCCATTCTGTGTGAATTTGTTGGGTTTGTGTGAACAGGCTCCATAGGAACTTATGGGCATGCACATAGATGGAGGACTTACTGTAAACAGCCAGTGGCTGTGTGTGAGTGTGCAACCATGGCATTTGACGGATAATTACCTGCAACTAATTATAACAGTCTCTCCTCATTAACCACAACAACTTGGGTAATAAAAGGCGTTCTACCAAGTACTGACTGTAGTCTGTGTCTCCCCCAATCTGACAGTCAGTGTGACAAGAGAAAGGAAGTCTTCATAATTTTCAATATATTTTTTTCTGTATAAACCATGTTTTCCTTTTTCAAGACCATAAAATTTTGTTCTCGACCTTTTATTTCTTAGTATTTCTTTACTGGTAGTTTGTGATAGTAGTTCTAAATTATTAGTATCTCTTTTATTATTCTTATCTCTTTTATTGTTGTTATTATTTTACCTTACTGGTAATACCGTACATAGACGTGGAGAAGAGAATACAACTTATCAAAGCACTGAATGCTCTTATTTTGATTATCAGGGGAAAACAATAAAATATGAATTAAAATTCATCAAAGAATGTGTCTGAAGAAGAACCAGTACTTTTCAGTTCGCTTGGTTAAGAAATAAATGCGGTACCAGCTTGAGCACACCACAGTAAGAACAAATCAATAAAACTGTGTAACTACTGCATGTTCAGCATAGAGTTGTGTAGCAAACGGACTGTAAAAGCAACAGTCTTCATTTCTCCAGGTTTACAGACACTTTCTGCCTAGAAATAAGCTCAGGTTAGTCTATTAGGAAGCAAGCAAGTAGTGAGATCACCTTAGAGGCTTTTCATAAAACTGAGGCTTACATCAGCAATCTGAAGTATAAATCCACATTGCTTAGTGCTGATCTTGTCTTCCTCTATCTACGGTTAGAGTTTGTCTGTATATGGGAATTTAACTACAAGATAAAATAGTCCTTTATATAAATATCTTATGAGTCAGTCCCAACTGTAACTCCAAAGTGGTGAAGTCGTTAAGTAAATGCTGTTAAAAGAAATGTAAAATGAGCTATGACTTCTTCACAAGAAAATGCTTTCATAGCACTTAATATAAGAAAAAAAAAAAGTTCCATAAAAAGGCAGCATTGGATTCTGTGTCATGCTCTACAAATGACTATTTGAAAACTAATATGGTTAAAATAAGATAGAGATATGAATCAACATGTCTGATATAGTTACCATGATGGGTTTACACCAGCCACACTGGGGCATGTTATGATACTTCTATAGATCAAATCTTACAGTCCTTTCATAAGATAAATGGATCTTTTACGAATATGAAAAGTGATGTACCCTGTGCATAATGTGTTCCTGTCCATAGATAAATCTTTGTACTATTAGTTCACCAAACCCAGACTGTTACTCTATTATTAAAATTGGATAATTTCAGTTGGATTGATGTTTACAATGCTGATAACTTTGATTTCTAGTTCTCACAATTTATATATATATATAATATATATAATTATAAATCACACCAGAATTCAAAGTTTCATTTTCAATCTGTGGTATTTCCTGGAAATATAATCTATGTATTATTTAATTTTGTTACAGAATAGTTAATTTCTGTGCAGCTTCCTCCAAATTGGATTGCCTGGGGAGCAAGCCAATTTTATCAGCAATTAAAAAGGTCATTCTTTTATCTTTTAAAATATACTGAGTAACATTTTTATGGGCCATATGTTAAAATACAGCCATGTTCAGATAAGTGATCATCATGTACAACTGGTTTCGTGGGATTCTAATTTTTATTGTTCCTCAATGGTTTTATTTCACATCTGTCACTTTATAACCATATTGTGATTGCCAGCAGAGCAAATGTAAGTGCTGGAGGATAGGCTAAGCACCATCAGCAACAATTTTTCTTTTGGTTTCATTGACTTCTGTAGATGTTTCTGTTTCTGGATGTTTAATTATCTCATAAACTACCAGTAGCCCAAAATGTAGAGCACATCTTATTCCTGCGTGGTTGTATCTACCCCCCCTCCACCTCCCCCTAACAACAGCACAAAGCGTGTAAGTAGGCATATTGAATCAACAGGTTCTACACTACTCTGGACTAACATCGTGGCTGATGAAGGTCTTAGTGTTGTCAATCTGGAAGCAGTCGAAGCTCATGCAAACTGCAGTGCAGTCAGGCAATCAGCTGTCTTTGACGCAAGTTACATCTGGAGGCAAGTACTTCTATCACACACATGACACTGGCCATCTTTCTGCACAGTACTGCCTGTATTCTCTGAAACTCCACATTTGGAAAATATGACAGTTCCCAGAACTGTTCAGCCTGAGGGAAATGATTTCCAATGAATTTCTTTGCATGTGAAATGAGTATCCCTTTGGTTGGTGTCATGCCCTAGTCTAAGAGATGAGAAATGAGAATTCAATACTCATGTTTCTTCTGGGATGAAAGCCTAGACCTTGCAAATACAGCTGCTTAAATTTAAAGCATGTGGACTGTGAAGGAAGTTGCAGAGCTCAGCTAGATGACAGTAGGAGAGTGGTATTTACTAAGACTAGTTAATTTGTAAATACTCTCAGAGTGTTCAGAAAATGTGTAAGTCCACACATCAGCTGGTGAGCTGTAATGTCTTTCTGACTTGAATCCCTGCAGATGCTAGAGGAAGGACTATTCATCTAAGAAGGCTGCATCTTGTCTCAGAAACATGCAGTAAGCCCTTGTTATAGTCTGAGAAAGAAGCAGGAGCAGAAGGTATGTTGACAATGTGGAGAAGACACTTCTCTAGTGGATGTAAGGAGTTAACTTTTTCTACCTATCCAAAATACTTACAGGGAACAGACAATAACTGCTGAGATACCATGGAAAATGAGCAAAATAAACCACTTACTTCATTTGAGAAGAGGCATTTTACTGTTTACTACTAAAGTCAAACAACTGAGTGCAGGGTTGTAAGAAGGGTGTCAGATGGTAATGCTATATACATAAATACACCAAAACACAGAAACATAGAATGGTATGGTTGGAAGACACCTTAAAGACTATGGGCAGAGACAGATTCCACTAGACCACGTTGCCCATGGCCCCATCCAGTCTGGCTTTGAGCACTTCCAGGGATGATGCATACACCGGTATACTGGGAAGCCCATGCCAGTGCTTCATTATGTCCATAATAAAGAATTTATTCACATTATTTAATCTAAGTCTACCCTCTTTCAATTTTAAGACATTACCCCTTGTTCTATCACTGCACTTCCTTATAAAAAGCCCCTCCCCGTCTTTTCTTTAGGCCTTGTTAAGTACTGAAAGGCTGTAATGAGATCTCCTCTCCAGGCTGAGCAAAATTCCATACAAAATACTACAGTCTTCTCTTTGCCTAGGGTGTTTCAAACCCTCTTCACAAGGCATCTATGCACTCTAATTTCATGCAGCAACTAAGATAGGGCAGTTAAGAATTGCAGCATCATATCTAATAGCTTTTCCCAATTTGCCTCATTCTGCTTGAAGCTAAGGATGAAGAGAAGCAAAGAACAGACATAGGCAGATGCATATGGGTACTTAAAGCTGTGCATTAAGTGTCCCTGAGATCTCATTCATACTTCCAGGCATCCGAAGGGGAACTTTCAGATGTGTATAGGGTGAAGAAATACATAGCAGCAGAGAATGGAGAAGTAATAAAAAAATTAAATTAGATGAAATTAGTTTAAATAATAAGAATATAGAGGAGATGATCTCAGAGGCAGGTGCCCTTTTGGGAAAGTAGCTTTATTAGATTTTGATTTAATTTATTAAGGCTAGTTTGACAGTGTCCTTTTTTAAATAATGTGTGGAACATTATCTTCTATTCCTGTTGATGGACAATGACAAAAAGCAGTGCATCCGGGTCTGAGTGTGGTGTGAGGGTGGAACTGCAAGTTTTGTTCTGGTTTTCATCTTCTTTCCGTATTTCAGCCCTAGTTGGCTGCTGATGCCTGCTAAATGTTCTTACTGCAGAAAAGCTCTAAAGCCTTCCAAATTTACAGTACCTTGTAGCAGCTAACTGTGAAATAACCTCAATAACATAACAAATACTTAGGTTTGGTACCTAAATGGTCACAAAAGTTATTATGAAATCAGTTTTTGCTACCTGTTTTAGTTGGAGGTTTACAGATGCTTCCTGTTGTCTAATATGTCTTTTAGCTCTCTTTTGATTGTGACATCAGAGAGTTTTTTTCTCTGTGCTCAGACCAGAGATAAACAAAGCATTCAAGTTATCAAACCGTTTTTCTTGTTCTTGCTTCATGTTGTTTGCAAACTATGTTATAACAAGGAAGAGATGGTAGCCCTATATTTCAAAACGTGCACATTCAGAAGCAGGTACATTCAGAGACAGCAACACATCTGTGCCAGCTCCAGGCACTCCTTGCTGGCATGGCATTCTGCAGCAGAAGCTTGTGTGCTTTTTCTTCTCAGTTCTATCAGTTTTAATGTTATTTTCCTGTATAAGCAAAGCTCTCTGCATTGCTCTTGTGATCCCATGGGAGTCTGTGAATGATTTGAAAAGAGGAAAGCATAGACCAGAATCGAAAACTATTGAATCAGCCTGTGCTGTCTATTTACCTTTCTCTAGGTGAGTCTAAATCATCAGACAGACGAGTCTCAGACATCTAGATACCTACACAAGTCTCTTACTTCCTATGGGCATATTCTAAGCAGATGCTTCCCTACTATTACTGCAGAAGGCTGAAGATGAAAATGTTTCTTTCCCTCCCTTCCTTCAGGCAGCCCTAGGATAGGATTCAGAATACATTCAAAATATACTGGACCCTATGTTGTTTCTTTAGGAGTGTTACTGTTTTCTTCTTTGCCTCATTTTCCATAGTAGTTTCTTCCTTGCCAGCTGCCACTCAAGTTGGGCTCTCATTAGAACTCCACTGAAAGCCTAATAAATATTGGAAGCACGATTAATTAATATAGTCACTAATCTGTTCACTCTTTAATTACTTCTGCAAACCTTGACTTCCCATCATTCTGTGTAAAAATGAGCCTTAGCTGAAGAACTGTTGGCAGATTTTCTGCATTTCTTGTAACATCTGAACATAAAACAAGTTTGATGAGACTGATTTATTGGATTCTTGACCTTGCTTCTCTAGGTGTGACTTAGGTTGGGTAAATGGAGTTAAAATAAATAGCTTCAACTTTCTGTTTTTTTTTTTTTTTAATGCTTTGTTACTTCCTCTCTTTAATGAAAACTGCCCTTGAGAATTCTTATTTACTTATTTATTTAAAAAATAGCATGAGAATGGCTCAAATGTCTCTGAACAGGATGATCAGGCTGTTATTCTAAGCCTATTTGTATTTCTAATGATGGTTAACAACTCCAGCAATCTGACAATTACTCCAGATCATTAAGGGTGCAAATGGGAAACAAACTTGGGCTTTGTTTTCCAAAGGCTTTCTTATTGCTTCTCTGTACTTTATTCTACACTTCCATAATACAAGCTGCAGTGTAGTCATTTGCTGTAATATAAGTGCAAGATCAAAGATGTGCAGTGGAAACGTTGTCAGTCCCTCTTGTAATGTATTATTTACAACATGCTCTCATTCATCTGTAGCATAAAAGTAGTTCACTATGCATTTTAATTTATTAAATACAAAATTGTTACTTGTAAGGCCTATACTCGGAGTACAAAGTAAAGCTTTTAACCAAAATACGTTCGTTGATCTCAGCACAGACTCTGGGCAGTACAAGTGGCTACTCTTAATTCAACATGCTCATCTAGCTGTAGAGGTGGAGTGTTACCCAGATCAGACCTGAAATTACCCTTTGGGTGGAGAACAAAGATGAAAAAATTTGTGGACAGCTCACGGTGAATATTTTTCATTTTGAGAATGAATAAGAGGGGAAAAAAAAGAGAGAAAAGAAAAAAAATAATTAGAGAGGTATTCTACATAGTTCAGTACAACCATCTCCTAGACACGGACATAAAGCAAAAGACCCAAGGAAAGAAGTTATATGTAGAATTTAGCAACATCAATCCCAAGGCAAGAGTTCATTTATTTTATCTTTGCTGCCTTCACTGTAGTTACTAATATTTTATTGGTATAACAACAACAAACATCTATTTCAGATCTTTGTTTTTCTGAAAGTATTTCCAAAAAAGGACTTGAGGCATAATTCTTATTAGTAGATGTCTTGCCACTTCATTCTTGTTATGTACAAGATATTAGAGTGAATGCAACTGTAAATTTTGTCCAGATTAAAACCTTTTACACTGACAAGTAATAAAGCTTTAGTGTAAAGGGATGTAGCAAACACCTTTGGAAAAGTCACACTTACCATTGCTCTGCAGCCATACACTCTACATGTGAGCAAAGATACCTACTGATAAATCTGAGGTTTTGACTTATCAAATCATTTTCAACTCTTTTTATAAATGACAGCATAAGGGAAAGGCAAAGAAGAACATGGGGTATACATGGTACAAACATCTAGCTTCAGTAATGACAGTACTGAGAAAAGATCTGGCAGTACCAGAAGAGTCAAGAGGGGCCATCACTGATATCAATCAGCAGAACAGCCCATCAGAACCTAGAAGAGAGAACTAAAAACAAAACAAAACAAACAAACGAAACTGGAGGGACATAGGTTAATAATTGTGGAGCTTTTCACTAGCTTTGATTCTATGAGTCTATGATTCTAGCTAAGGTGTTGTTTTCTTTCCTCACTGAAGAAACTCTGGACAAAATTCTCATGCTGGGTATTTAAATGAATTTTGTTGCACAACAAGCTGAATAAATGTCCCAGTTTTCGTATCTGATGTACTGTTTCAGCTTTTCTTGTCTCCAGAATGTATGAATTGTCAGCACTGCAGAAGATTAAGCTGTTTACGTAGTTATTCTTCATAGCAGAAAGTTAAACCAATGTAGCTTGTGTGTGCAGAAAGCAGCGTGTCTACACGCTGGGTATTTTTTATCAATAGGTGTCTGACCTGCCCCATACTTTATTCACTTTAATGCCAGTATGGTAATTTTGGAAAGTAAGTGAGCTAGTTCTCACATTCTGCTTACTGGCATATCACACATACATAGTAAAGTATTTGATTCAGCTTGCAGATTAAAGCTCTTAGATGTAATCTCTATCATGGGGAGCAATGCAGTAATGTTAATGGAGCCAAGAGCATTATTCATCTCACTTGATGAAAAGTTGTCTGTTTTAAGGTGAGCAGAAAGACTAGAGTCTACTCTTCTTTAGAGTCCTCTGACCATGCTGAGGAAATCTCTACTGACTAGTGGGAACTGAAAAACCTATCTCACATGTAGACTATGTACAGATACATGCAGATATGTTACACATGACTCAATGGTCTTGTCTCAGTGGTACAACATCACTGCACACCAAGGTTTCCAGGCTAGATTGGAGTGGGTTCTTTCTTGGGTGAGCCAAAACCTATGGTCAGGAAAAGAAAAAAAAAAAAAAAGAAAAGAAACACATTTGCTCTTCTTGATCACTGCTACTGTGAAAATGATTAATGGTAATGAAATCTGGCAAGCAGAGAGCTCTCAATGGAAAAAAAAACCAAAAACACATACGCATACAAAACCAAACAGCTCTTGGCACTGTCTTTTCTTACTAAGCTCTTTAATTTCTTTAGCTGCATTTTGTCTTATTTACCTGAGCTACTCACTGACTGTTCTCTTACAGCGTATGACATGCACGTAGCAACAGAGAAAACCTTCAGTCATTGATCTTATCATAATGATCTTGGGTCAAGTCCTCAGAGCATTACTTTCAGTTGGAAATGCTTAAATATTCTTAATGCTTGAGACATGAACGTCTGACACGAAAAGAGTGGCAATGAACAGTGTCAAGAAGTTCTTCCAGCAAGCAATCCAGGGGATAGTTCTTTTGCCTTTTGTTCGAAAACTCATAAAGAGACATTCATAGAAATTTCTCATTATTCATTATGCTGTTGCCAGGAAGGACAATGTTAGAGACTGTACTGGAAGGACAAAAAGAACTCCTTTTTTCTTTACAGTAATAGTTTTTACACAGTATTCACAGTTTGTACTCTCCCTTTCCTGAAAGAGGGATCTTCACCAGATCTTCCAATCTACATTTGTAGATGTACCCTGCTGCAGAAGGGATCAGTCTTGTTTATGACCTGAGAAACAAGAGCAAATAAGAGTATACAGTTTGCCTTAAGATAGCTTGCTGAGTTGTATGAACTTACTATGAAGATAAGCTTGAAAAATAATTTATTCTAAGGGAAAACATATGTAATTATTAATGTTTTGAATGATTTGGATTCTCTTTCTTAGAAGACTCCAATTTCCTCCTGTGGATTTTTGCTTCAGAGAATGTGTATTAATATGAAAATTCTGCAGATAAGAACACTTCAGCCCACTGCGTCCAGTAGATACGTGTCTGCAAATTCCCCTGCTTTGTTTTGATGGCAAGCAGATTTCTGCTGCTCTTTGGTGATCTGTCCTAATGCTCTCAGTGCTGCACATTTCACTGCTGTTTAAGTAGCTTGGCAGCCTACTGCACCACCTTTCATGCCCACCGCTTTAATTGGTGCAGCTGCTGCCTTTCGGTACTCTGCTAGATGGCACTAAGACAAATATAAACAGTCTGCAAACATGTGTTCAGTCTTGTCACCACCGTACTTCTCTTTATCTTGTCAGGAATGGAGTCTGCTTTCTGTATCAATTACAGTCTCATTTAGATCAACATACATTTTATGCCTCCTTGTTGGATAGTAGCATGAAGTATAAGGTATCATGTTTTATTTATGCTTTCATCAGTGTTTGCCGGTTTTCTATTCCAAGGATCTTCCAGATACTTTGTTACTCCTATTGCTCAGACCAGTGACAAAACACTACAGTATCTTCCTTAGCTAATGGTTTGATTTCTCTACATCTTTCAAATACAATAAACAGAGACACAAGCAAAAATGCTTTTCAGAATCTTCACTGAGTCTGAATTATTTTGTTCCATTGAAACCACTTGGAGCATTTTCCTGTCCTTCACTGACACCATTTTTAATATAGCCACAGAGCTGCAACACAAATGTTTTGCCCTTTCAGAACTATAAAAGTTTCACTACTGAAAGTCTTCGTAGCAGTTACACATATCTGAAATTAAATCAAGCAACTACAGACATCAAACCATTGAATCACCTAAACATCTTAAATAAGCTTTTATTTTTTTAATGTTTCCTCTGTCCTACAACCTGCCATATTTGCTGAGATTCAGAGTTAATTGCTCCATCAGTGCTGTTGGCCTCAAGTTCTGAAGATACTTCTTGCAGTGCTTTTGTTTTACCTTGCCTGTAATGGCCTTGCCTCTTCAATGTTTTTGTATTTCTGAAATTACTACCTTCTGTCCTATGGTAGTTTATGGTTTCTGTTACTGAGGGGAAATGAGAGAGGCACAGTCTGTATGTGAAAGCAATGCTGGGACCGGCTCTGTTTAAAGATGAATACAAGAGTCTTCTGCTCAAGTATCCATGGTTGCACTCTGTTTGTACGTCAGTGATCTCAGATTTGCTATGGATTATGGTCTCAGCAGTGACTGGCTCTTGTACATCCACAGAGAAAAGCGCTACAGTTTTATCCTTGCAGTTCAGTAAGGGACGTTGCCCAGTGACCAGTCATAGCTGGAGTGCTTTATAGCTGCTCGTTCATTGCAGAGCAACTCTCCAAAGTTCACCTGAGCAGAGCAGGGCTTTGTGTTGAAGATGGCTGAAGCCAGCACTGGTGGCGGCTGCAAACACAAAAGCTCCATCTGTAAATCTCTCACCTGTCACTACTCTCTAACCCCTGCCAATTGCCTGCAAGGCAGTAGCTGACATCTGATTGCCACAGGTTAGACAGAGGAAAGTACGGCCAGAATAGACTGCTCTGGCATTCCTGCCATGAGTCTGATGGAGGGAGGTTTAATAGGCTTTCTGAAGACAAATCCTGCATACAAACCTAAACCTACACAAGATCCTCCTGCATTGTATGTCTTTCCATTTACCGGACTCTGCACTGCCAGATCATCTGTATTTAGCTTCTGTCTTGGAGAAGGGTGTCAACGGTTTACAGGCTGGTTCAGCCCAATTCCATGACTAGTGGGGTTTCCTCAAATCCATTCTTCTGGAAAAGGGAAACAGGGGACCCCAAAGTAATTAAAAACAGTGGCAACGATCTGAGGAGAAACAAACTAATTTACTAAATATGGTATCGGAACGCAAGATAACACACTATAACACAATATAATTAGAAATGAAGCTAATAAATCAAATATAATGAGAGAGCATCTGAAAGCTGCATTACTAAAGTGATGCACGCAGTCAGGATGGGCAGCAGTGAATGGAGGCGAAGGAGTAGAGAAACAAAGAGAAGAGCCTGATCAGGTGATCTTGCCAGGAGTTATATCTCCTCTTTGACTGCAAAGCCCCCATTGGAATGTAGCTCTCTTCCAGACAGGTACCTGGAACTGGAGCATTAGGACTTTAATTTACAATGCGCTAAATGATGTTATGATGTGTGGAATACCAGTAACCAAAAATCATAAAACTACGACAAAGGGTGAGGTGATTCACATCCTGATGGACCAGTGCATGTTCACATTCACTGGACCTCACTTTTGATGGGGAAACTGTTCACAGTTAAGGCATGCAGGAGCCTTTATGTTCTTTTACAAATATTTCTCATGTCTTTTGAAGGTGGAAGAATGAATATGTGTGTAATATGTGACAAAACCTGAACCGCATCAATCTGGCAGTTTCTTCCAAGCTAGGTTTTTTACTGCTTCTTGAAAATCCAGAGTTAATCCAGGCACGGTTTTTGATTGAGTTTTACAGGACCTAGCATGCCAAAGTCTTGATCCATGACTAAAACTCTCTGGCATTACTAGAGTAATAATAACAAATTGGTCAGTAAAGCAATCGTGGCACTTCCCTGTAAAGCATTTAATTGTAATTCCAGTCCAAAACAGGATAACAGATTAGGGTTTCTGATCTGGTACTCTGAGCGTCAGGCCGTTTTATGCAGCACAAAGCCTGGACCACGCTCACAACCCAGTTACTCTCTCATGAAATCTTACTATGCTGGATGAAGTCAGCAGGATTTCTCCCACTATTACTCCTTCTTAATATTATGAGTTGTTTAGGCCCCTCCTGAGCAGTAGGTACAAAGGTTCTTTTTCTCCCGTTCAGTCAGTTCCTTCCTTCCTACGCATTAAATGCTATTGTGAGATACCAAGCTGGTAGGATAGAAACAGATGATGAAGGACACCACTCATGTATATGAAAATATCCTCTTAACTAAGCAACCTAAAACACTCCCAGGAACTCAACATATGTTCACCCTTACTCATGCAACAAAACCAGGCACCACCACTACAAGACACCAGCACAGCACCAGTTGAGGACACTATTCACATGAGTTGACTCAGGAATAGTCTGCCGCTCTTTCAGCACCTTGGAACAGAGAAAGGTAAATGGTGATATTTGGTAATCTCATTTTGTACATAAGCATGTCATGTCATTTTGTACAAAAAGCTAAATCATGTTCTAGATGTCCATGGACTCTAATGGTCTACAAATATCTAGCTCATAGGTAAATACCTAGATACCTTATTCTACAGGCTCAAGTTCCTTAAATGATCACTTGTGTGACAGTTTTTTCTAGACTATGTGAAAATGATTCAGGATCTGCAGTTCTGAAGATAAAGGCATTTGCAGCTGATGTGCAAAGAGCTAATTTTGACTAACATTGTTGGAGTTAACATACACACTAACTTTGGATTGAGGTGGTTAGTCCATCTTCAAGTCTTACTAATATATAAGCTGTATATATTGTAGGTGTGCTTTGGCACCTTGAAAAAAACTCTCTTTTCAAAAGGGCTTCAGAATCAAGACTGCACTTGATTTCCCTTGCATAAAGCAGAGCTCTCTGAAGCCACCATGCCGTGAAGATGGGTTACCTGGCATTTGGTTCCTCCATCACTGTTACTGTTGAATCCCTAGGTAAGAACTTTTCTCTCATCCAGAAGATGGAGACTCTTGGTTGTATACGTAAAAGCAAGATGTCTTTCATTCTGTCATGTTTTGTTTTTGTTTTTGTCTCTCCTTAACCTGCAACAGTCTATATCAGTCAGAGCTCACCTTGTTACAGCCTGATTGATCGGAATATTTCATTCCTTCTTTCTCCCTTTCCCCCAGGAGGAAATGCGAAGCCATTGGAAAAAGAACTGAGCAAATATCCCATGTTAATTTTATCTTCTTTTGATGTGAAAGGACTACATAGATTATATTTTCTTCCTCAGGTCTGACCATCTTTTATGCATAGATCTCTTTTCATGTAAAGTCTGTTATTTAGTGGTCCTTAAGGCAGATAAGAATCCTAGAGGGAATATTTCGATGTTTCTTTCTCTCTTCCTGTTCCTTTATTCTTTTTTTTTTCTTCTCTCTTTTTTCTTCTCTCCTTTTTCCCCCCTTTTTTTTTCTTTTTTGGATCACTTGCACATTGTGCACAGTAACGTATTACATTTATTTTTGCTCATGTATCTCCCATCTCCCCGCTGTGATGAAATGCTTACACCCAGTTCAGTGTCAGTTAATGATAGGCCATTTATAAATTAATTAAAGTGTTGAAAAGGATAATTTAAGCTTAGGTTAAATAGGTCTGAGTATGTTTTAGACTTTTTAAGAATATTTCCCATATTTAACCTGAGAACAAAAACTCCCCCCCCCCCCCTTTTTTTTTTTTTTGTCATATTAGGTCAACTGTTCTTTCAAGAGGCTGATCTTTCTGTGACTTTCACTTTGCATAAAGAGGAAATCAGAACAAATTTTCTCTCCTGCTCAGGCATTTCACTGCAGACTTGTTGTGTTTCAGGGACATCCCTGCAGGCACTAAGTTACCAGGCACACAAGATGAAGGATGTTTTCCTCAGGAGAGACACAGAGTTTCTGTTTCTGTTCTAACTCCAGTAAGCCTTAAATAACATATCATCTCCAGAACCAGACCCCTTTGGCTCTACAGCCACAGCTTCTGACATCTGAATGATAGTGAGACGCTGAGGCGAAGTTCTACTTTCATTTAGAAGTAGAAAGTTACATACTGGCCTGAGGGAGGTTTATAAAGCAATTACTGGGGTGGAAGGCTTGTCAATGACTTATTGTTTTCTACAGATCACAGGCTGTTCCCAGAAACATAACGTTGGCTCTTGTGGTCATTGAAAGACAGACGGGGATCTCTGATATTTTGGGAAGGCTCTAGATCAATTTTATGCTTGTAGGGGGGCAGTGACATATGAGCTCCCATGAAAAGCACCAGGGCTGCTGCACACTCCCAGCCAGCTGGCTGCAAGGTGGCCAAGCCAGCTTGACTTCCCAGCAGCCTGTGTAACATTGGCACACAGGGAGGGACGCTTGGTTTACGATGTTTTGCAAACTCCATGGGCCACTTCTTGCAATGTAGACTTCCATTTCTGTTTGCTATTCTTCATTTCCATAAAACAGCATAATGATGTTTAAATATTACGTAGATATGGATCTGGCAACCAAGCAGTTCATCTGTATGCATGAATCCAGAATCTCACTTAAAACTATACCTACTGGAAAATTTCAGCTCCCAACAGTTTTGTTGGTGTCGACAGTCAGAATTTCCAAATATTGGCGACCAGATACCCTGATGGGGGAGGAAAAGCATATTCAGAAGCCCCTGTGTCTTTACATACTTGAGTCTCACACTTCTAGGATTAATGACATCTTCACAGAATCACAGAATCACTTTGGTTGGAAGGGATCTCAAGAGATCACTGAGCCCAGTGCCTCTACTAAAGCACGTACTCTTCAGCAGGCTGCGCAGGTAGGCATCTGGAGGGATTCTGAATATCCCCAAAGAAGGAAACTCCACAACTACTCCAGGCAACCTGTTCTAGTTCTCTGTCACCCTCACTGTAAAGAAGTTCTTCTACATATTTGAGTGGAACTTCCCGTGTTCCAGGTTTTGGCCACTGCTCCTAGTCCTGTAACTACACACCACTAAAAAGAATCTGGTCTCATCCAATTGCCTCCTGCGTTTTAGATATTTATAAACATTGATCACATCCCTCAGTCTTCTCAAGGCTGAACAGCCCCAAATCTCTCTGCCTTCCTACTCCTGGCTCCACACTGCCACTTGAAATCCAAACCCAGTGTCTAAGAGCAGTGTTCAAACACTCCATGAACTCATGGGGCTGTGACCACAGCCCCATGCAGCTCGTTCCATGCCCACCGCCCTGTGGTGCAGACCCTGTCCCTGACCCCCAGCTGCCCCTACCCTGACAGCTCCATGCCGTTCCCTCGGGCCCTGTCGCTGTCACACATAGCAGAGCTCAGCGCTGCCCTCCGCTCCCTATGAGGAGCTGCAGCCGCCATCAGGTCTCCCCTCAGCTCCTCTGCTCTGGGCTGAACAAACCACGGGACTTCAGCTGCCCTTCACATACACTGTGCTCTCCAGACCCTCCAACATCATCACAACCCTCCTTTACGTGCTCTCGAATAGTTTAACATCCCTTTCCTGTGGCTCCAAACCTGCACCCAATGCTGGAGGTGAGGTCACAGAGCACAGGGCAGAGCAGGACAACCTCTTCTCTTGGTAGCGGTGCTGAACCTGATGTACCCCAAGGCAGAGTTGGCCCTTTTGGCTTCCAGAGCACACTTGCTTGCTTGGATTCAGCCTGCCATCAGCTGCAATGTCCAGATCCCTCTTTGCAAGACTGCTCTTCAGCATTTGCCCCCAGTGGAGCAAACTCACAGAATCACAGAATGACCTGGGTTGGAAGGGACCTCAAGGATCATGTAGTTCCAACCCCCCTGCCTGGCAGGGCCACCAAACATACACCTTTACTAGATCAGGTTGCCCAGGGCCCTGTCCAACCTGGCCTTGAACACCTCCAAGGACGGGGCATCCACAACCTCCCTGGGCAGCCTGTTCCAGGGCCTAACCACTCTCCTAGTGAAGAACTTCCCCCTAACATCCAACCTAAATCTTCCCTCTTTCAACTTAAAACCATTTCCCCGTGTCCTGCTATTGTCAGCCCTTTCAAAGAGTTTACTCCCGTCCTGGGTGTAGGTTCCCTTCAGGTATTGAAAGGCTGCAATGAGGTCACCCCGCAACCTTCTCTTCTCCAGGCTGAACAAACCCAACTCAGCCTGTCCTCATAGGGGAGGTGCTCCAGCCCCCTGATCATCTTCGTGGCCCTCCTCAAGCCTGGCCAGAACTCCATACAAGCATGACACCAGCAGGGACAGCGTTCAGAAACACCGTTTGGGGGTTGATTTATGTGGCCCACGGCTGCGTTGGCCGTTCCTGTCACTGAGACCACGGTAGGGACGTAAGTCTGTTTTGGGGGAGGGAGAGACTCCAGGGGTCGGGACCCTCGGAGGGGGTGGGAGGGGGTGGGGGGGGAGGCTGCAGGAGGAGGGGGTGGCGAGGCGATCCGCAGCCGCTCCCTCTGCCTGCGGAGCCGGCCGAGCCGAGCGGTGCCGATCCGCTCCGAGCATTGCCGCACGTGGGTACGTGACGGCGAGCCGGGCCGGCGGGGCAGCGCGGCTCCTCCTCCCCCGGCGCCCGCCGGCGACTGGGCGCCGAGGCTGCGGCGGGCGGGCGGGCGACGAGGGGCGGGGGGTGGTTGCCTCCCCTGCGCGGCGGAGCGGGGCGCAGCGGCAGCCGGGGCCGGAGGCGAGCGGCCCGAGCGGGCGAGGGCGAGAGGCGTCGCGGGGCGGCGGGGACTGCAGGGCAGCGGCGGGGGCTGCGGGCGGGGTCCGCCCCGCGGCCGGCAGCCGGTCTCTCCGCCTCGAGTCGGGCTTCGCCGGGTGCTGGTGGTGCGCTCTCCCGCCGCGGGGCTGCACAATGGCAGTCGTTCAGTAGGATGGATCCTGCCGTGGCTTTTGTTCTGCAGATCCACCCATCCTCCTAGCAGTCAAGTGCCAGGCTATGGTTGTCTCTCTGGGGATCCTTCTGCCGCGTTCTGCCGGTGTCTCCGATGAGGTTTTGGCCTCGGCCGGGATTTCGCTACCGTACTTTTCGTTTGGCTTCGCTCTGAAAAAGGGATTTTTGGTTGTTTTATTTTTTTGGGTATTTTTTTTTTTGTGTGTGTGTGTGTCTCTTCACGCTTTTGGTTATAATCCAATGTTGATCTTAGGGGAATAACCATTGAGCCCGGCTGAGAAAAAAAAAAAGCATCCATTGAAAAGTCTCAAAGAAATATACCACGTGAGGAAAAAAAAAAAAACAACAACCCCACAAAACCCAACAAAATAAAAACCAACAAAAAAACTGGGAGAAGATCGGAATATAACCGCCTTTTCTATGATAAAACTGGTGCCCCTCTTCAGGAGAACTGGTCTCAATTTATTATTATGCAACCGCAAGGATCTCTTCTTTCTCAGGGTGTATAAGCTGCTGGATTGCTTTTCGCCCAAATCAATGTGGTTTCTTTGGAACATTTTCAGCAAAGGATCGCATATGCTGCAGTGTCTTTGTGGCAAGAGTCTTAAGAAAAACAAGAACCAAACTGGTAAGCAATGCATTGCACCGCGTTGTTTTCCTTTATGCTGCCCTGTCTGTTGCTCGCCGAGGTAGATCTGCAATCCTGCCGAGAAGGGGGGATAGAGCGAGGCCGGCACGGACATGCATGTATGTGTATGAATAAGCGAGGAGCGGTACGGTTTAGCTTCAGCCACTGTCACCACGGAGAAAATGTAGATATCTATGACCAAAGGCGACCCCAGGCCGGGCTGCATCTCCTAGTTTCGTGGGCTATTTCTGAGGATGAAACTTTTATATCGGAGGGGCAGCCGGTGCATTCTCCCCACTGTCCCCAGAGCCCACCCCCGGGGCTGCCGGCTGGGAGGGGGCCCGGCCTCGTGCGTGCTGTTACCAGCCGGCCCTGTACCGCACTTTGTGCTTGGTTTACAGCGCGTTCCCCCTCCGCACCCACCCACCTTCCTCGGCTCTCTGAAGTCAGTCCCCCTCCCCCACTTTAGCACTCCCCCCTGGGACCTCGGGCCAGAGGGGGGCGGTGAGGAAAGGGTCGCTTTCCTTGGGCCGCTGCCCGGACGGACGCTAAGGCTCTGTGCTCCCCCCCACTCCGTCTCCCGTTGCCGGGCTGACCCCTCCGCTCTGCCCCCGGCCCCATTGCTGCCTGCAGCCGGCATCATAAGCTTCGCTCCGGTCCTGCTCCGACAGTGGAAACTTGCGGTGCATTACATAAGAAATGCAAATGCGGCTGCCCCGGGTCGCCTGGCCCGGTGGGTCACGCTGCTGCTGTTGCATTCTTCCCTCCCGCTCGGGGCGGCCGGGAGTGTCGGCGGCTTTTCAGGGAAAACGGTCCTCCCACCCGCCTCCCCCGGGCTCGGGTCCCCCCAGCTCCTGCCCGCTCCCCCCTGGCCGGTGGGATGTCCGCAAGCACCTGCGGACGGGGGGAGGCGAGGGATGCTGCGTGTGTGCGTGGTGCGGGTGTGTGCCGGCTGCCCTGCGGCGGCAGCTCCCGAGCAGGAGGCTCCTGACGCCGGCACTGCAGTGTAGTAGATCATAGGCTCTCGTTGCCTCTCTGACACCCCAACACCAACAAGCTGCAACCCTGGCAGCCCGCACCCCTCTCCGCCCCCGGCTCTCGCTTTGCCCAGCTCGGTGCCGTTGCGGAGCCGTGGTGGGCGTCTCGGCGGATTTATTAACCCCCCCCCCCACATCCCCAGGCTCTCCTGTTCCCTCCCGGCTCTGCAGCAGCGAACGGCCACCTCTCAGAATACCAAAGAGGCCGAAATGCCCCGCTTTGGGCTCGAGAGCGGCTGCAGCGCTCAGCTCCCTCGGGCTCCGCTCCCCTTTGGCACTGCAGAGAGCCCGGGGGGGGGGGGGGTGGGAGGGGGACAGCTTCCCCCTGGGGCGGTCCGGGGCAGGGCAGCCGGGGGGGGCGGCTCCTGCAGGGCCGTGAGCGTGGCGCGGTGCGGAGCTGAGGGGCGATGCTCCAGGAAAGTATTCAGGGCCATGGTGGTCTGCAGCCCTTCCAGCCCGCATCCCTGGATACAGACCACAGGCCGGGGTCAGGGGTCCCCCTCCGTCCGCTCCGTTCTGAGTGGAGGGATGCGAAATCTCGGCCCCGCGCTGAGCGGACGATACTGGGGAAGGCTCAGCCTGGCCGCCGGTATTTGGGCAACAGGCGCTGATGCTCCACGGCACTTCCCCTGCGCCAGCCCCGCGGTGCCCGCAGGACAGCGGCGACTCTCCTGTCGAAGGCTCTTCCCTGTCCCCCGCGCCCCAGCCCCGTTCTTCACCCACCAAACTTTTCGAGAGCTTTTGGGTCTCCTGAGGCACAGCTGCTGCTGAGCCAACCGGGCAGAAAATCGGGCAGGTTGGGCAGCTGCTACCGCAGGTTGCTCAGCTATTTTTGGCCTGATGCACTTTTTTTTCCACTTCTTCTTCTTTTTTTTTTTTTTTTTTCCAACCCCCTTGAGGTAGCCTCTTTCTTTACAGCAGTGGGTGGCTCTTGTCCAGGTGCTCTGCACTGTGCCCTCTCCCTGTGCCCACCTCCTCCAGGGCTCAGCGGTCACCCCGAGGGCCCTGCTGCAGCAAAAAGCAGTGTGGGACCAGAGCATGGGGAGCACAGTAAATGGTGCCAGGGGCTCTGATGGGGCTGCAGCAGCTGTGGGCTATCTGTTGGAATGCTTTGTTTCAAATGAGAGATCCTGGAAAGCGTCTTTTGTTTCCTATAATTATTCACCTCCATTAGGAGAAAACTTTGAGGATGAAGTGATGAAGTGTGGCGTTGCTTGCACTGATTCTTTTGTTGGGCTTAAGATGACATGGGGAAGGAGAGCACCTCTGGGTGGTTTTTAAAGCAAACGGAGGAAGAGCTGAGCATTTTTCACCCAAAGCCAGCTACCCATGGGAGATAGGTTGGCTGGTTGGAGTGGGACATGCCCCCCATGGATCACATTTCCCTCTTGGTGGCATCCAGCAGACAGAGGATGTATCACGTTTCCTCTCCATTTACCTCCAAGGAGAGGCATCTCTCCAAGTCAGTCAGGGGTGCTGACAGGAGAGTGGATGGAAATTGGCATTGCTATTAATATGCTGCTGATAAAGGAGTTTAGTTTCTGGTATTATCAATCTCAGATCAATCTCAAGCACAAAACCTATTTAAAAAGAACTTCTGATGTGCGGGTTGTGCCTAAACTGGGATCTTTGTGTCATCCCCATAAAGCAGTCAGGCTGTCCTTTCACAGCTGCTCATCATTTAAAAAAGTTTCTAAGCATAGTCATGAAAGATAAAAGCAGAAGCTTGGGTCCTGTTCATGAGATCTATGGTGACCATCATTATCCCTGTCTGAAGTAAACTGGGGCCACTGCTGTGTTTCTAACTCATGGAAAACAAACCTCTCAATGAAAGACTAAGGGCCTCAGTAGGAGCTGCAGGATTGGGCCCTTAGAGTTCATTTCAAGCAGATCTGAAAGCATCTCTGACTGCCTAACCCCACCATTCCTACACTGTTATGAGATCCATGGTGTGTTTCTTTCCCTAGGATGTAAAACTGCCTATTTATGTGTATCTCACCTACTGAAGTTCTGTCCTCTGTGGAATACATTTTCTAAATTTATACAAATTTGATTATTGTTGATCAAATTAGATTGCATATTCTCCTTGTTAAGGGGTGAAATTTATGCCTGCTCATGAATCCCCCTCCTGTGGTGAAATGCTTACACCCAGCTCAATATCTGCTAATGATGGACCATTTATAACTGAGTTCAAATATACAAAGGATGACTTATGCTTAGAGAAAATATGATGAATGTATTTACAGATATCATTTGTTTAAATATTTATGTGTATGCTGTTTTCCTTTGAGAGTGATATTTATTCTTCTTACCTGCTTAGATTATGCTAAGTATATTAATTTTGAGCTGAAATTCCTATTGACTCCAAATTTAGGGAAGGAATGATTTAGACATTCAGAACTGGTCCCCGTGCAAAGGTTTTTTGCCCTGTCTATAAAACCTTCATCTGAAGAGGAGAGTGAGCTCGACTCGGTTTTTCAAGAGGACTTTGTGACATTAAAAAAGCAGCAGCAAAGCAGCAGAGCGTTACAGCAACTGCATAGTGGTAGTTTGTGGGGTCACTACTGAGATTTCTGTGTAATTGCAGAATGAGATGCTGCATGTCTAGAAGGTGATTAGCCAGATGAAGTGGCTGTGTGCAGACTGAGCTGTGCCGAGTACTCACAGACGTCAGGCTGCAGTGTGCCTGTAGCACTGCGTCCTGCTGGAGCGGGCTGCTTGTGGCCAGGGGTGATCCTGTTACTTTGGGAGCAGTGGCTTATTTCTATATCTCATTCTGCTGAAGATCTCCACTATGGTTTTGGGCATGCTGTTCCTGCCCTGTGCTTGGTTTTTCTGCTTGTTAAAAACTGCAGACAGTTTCTAACACTGCACGAGTGTGCTGCTGATGGCTTTGTTTTGCTCACTGCATTTCAGTGAATAATAGTTTTTTAGAGGCAAATTACTAGACAAGTCTACTGAACAACTCACTGAGTAACAAAACATTGCTTTTAAATGCTAAAATCTCTGTTGTGAAAAAAAACCTGTTGTGGTATAGCAGAGGCTTGAACAGTTAATGTACCAGGGAGCTACTTGCCTCTGTATGGAAAGTACCTGGAGATAGACTTTGCAGGACTAAGACCATATGTTAGTTCAGACAGAGCACACTTCATGCAGTGTGTTTCAGCTGTCAGAACACACTAGGAGCTGGGAGGAAAGTCTTCTTTTTGCAGGCCATGTGATGAAATGCTCAAAGGAGTACATTTGTCTTCAGGCTGGATATTAAAAGAATTATTTATCATTTTCTTGAAGTGGATCCTGACATGTTATGAGCCACTCAGAAGAACTGACAATTATAATTGCAAAGAGATGGTTCTTGTCTCCATGATGGGCTGAACACAGAGAGAGTAGAATGTATGCTTGTAATGTGTCCTTTTGAATATACTGTACACTAAAGGTAAATAGCAAACAAAGCTGCTATTCAAATCAGGAACACACTGTCTTTGAAGAGGATATTTCTGAGGGTGAAACCTCAAAATCATTAAGTGACAGATTTTTAATGGATGAATGAAATGCAGGCTTTGTGTGCCTGCAGCCTACTCTATTAAAAGCACTCACATTAAATATTATAAAGGGAAGTAAACAGTTGCTGATGAAGCAGTGTTGAGATGTCAGAATAATAATATCCAGAGTAAAAGTCACCGTATAAGTCAGAAGAATAACATCTTCTGTACTAAAGTTCAATATTATGTTGAACATAAACAATATTTTAATAGTGGGAGAGTTACTACTGGATGGTTGTGAATGGTAAATACGATCAAGTGGCACTCCATTGGTGATAGAAATTGATGATATAATTTTAATGTCTATATTCTGTGTTTGGACCCTGACACCTGCTTATTTTACTTATAGCTTCTAACTGGGAACAGCATGAGGAATTGCACTGAACAACTTTACTGTGTGTATGCAGAAGGTAGTAGCATGGAAATTACTTGGCCTGATCATTTGGTGGCACTGAAATGAGCCAGGTCCCATAGGGCGGTAGAATTGTACCAAGTCTAAACATTTTAATTCCACTGGAATTGTTTAGGCTTTTCTATCAGACCGTGACACAAAATAAGCTGTAATCCCTGATGAAAGATTTGTTTTGAGGGGATTCCAGAAAGGTACGATATGGGAATAGACTTTGCTGTTCTCTGAGAATTCATCACACTGTCCATGTTTTCTCATGTGGTTTTGTAATTCAGAAAGATAAGAATAGGATGAGGATGAAGAATGTGTAGGACTGGTGCTTCAGCTGTTGAACATCTCCTATCTCCAGCACTGGGCAGTAGCTGGAGCAAGAAAAAGGTAATAAACAAGGCAAATCTAGATTTGATCCTTCTCCTAATATATCCTGCCATTTTTTTAGTCATTACCAGACTGTCATAAATCTCTTTCTTCAGGCCTCTGTGTTTATCAGGCTCTGAAGGAGCTATACACCTTTACTTGTCAAAGAACGTTTTTATTTCAGCCTTCAAAATCTTTGCATGACTCCTAGTGGGCTCCGTGTAACTGTGCGTTGTGCTGTGGAAAGGGCACGGAGGGGTTGTGCTTTCAGTGGGTGCTCTTTAGTCTTCTTTGGAGAAACAGAGGTGGACCCTGCTATTCCCAGTTTGCTTTTGTGGTTACTGATGAGGAAATTTTCAGGGGAATCTTATCTATAAGGTGAAGGTCAATTCCTTTGCAGTGCCTTCTTCCTTGAACTGCCAGAACACAAGCATTTCTATTGTCTCCATTCCCATGCAGATAACTTGCCTTTGCTGAGGATGTGGGATGTCTCTGGCTTCTGAGAACAGAGATGAGGCAATAACTGACACATTCCTTTGCATGGGGAATCTGCTTTTGTGGTCCTGCTGCAGCCAGTGGATTTTCTAGGCCTATGGGGTACAGAAGCATCTTCCAGGAGGCGCATGTTGCCACTAAGTCCTTCTTCTTGAGGGAAAAGGTGGATATTGCTCCTTGAACAAGCTTTTAAGGAATCAAGCTCTAGTGTCATTGAAAACTAGAATTTATATCACTGCTGAACAGTTGGAACAGAAGAGAGAGCTTGCATATAAAATCAAAGTCTTCTGTTTACATATGATCCTCTTGGTTCTCAGCAGGAAATCTAGAAGAATTTCATTGTCCCTTAATGAGGTGTTGAGTTGAAAATGTTAATTTAAAGAAAACAAGTTTGCCAGACTTGTTACTTTTTCAGTAAATGTATTTCTAAGTGTGTCTTGCTACATTTAAACAAGATGCCTAGATAACAGTTCCTAGTTCACATTTCTCATTAGAAAAGTGCTTTGTGGAGTGCTGCCTCTGTCTGGCAGTTTCAACACATATCACTCATTGCTAAGATAGGTAAATTTACAGACATTAAATGACATGAACAGGAACTAACAGTGCAAAACACAGTAGAAAATATAAGAAAAGATGTGGAAAAATTATAAAGTAAGGAGTTCCTTAAAAAATAAAATAAAATTCCAGAACTCATTAGCATAGCAGTATCTTATAAAATAGATTGTCCTATCAGGAATATCTCAATAAAAGTTAAATTTATAGTAAAGCTTATTAATTCATAGGGCTCATGGCATGAATAAAACAGTTTACAGTTTAAATGCTCTTCCAACTAGAAAGTGTGTATGGACATGCATACTGCTATTGGTCCCCAAGAAGTTGAACCCAAATGTGATTTAGATGGATGATCCCACTAAGAGATCAGCTCAACATTTCAGATGTGAATTAGCTTCAGGCCAAATATGACTTATGTCATGCAGCAATTTCCTCCTGAATCTGATACATTTTCCATACATATTTGTGACTTTCTGGCTCGAAAAACGAGGTTATACAGACTTTCAGTACCAATATTTAGTAATCTCCTGTCTTTAATTAGGTCTGTTGTATCTCCATGAACATGATCTTCACCCATCCCAGACACTGCAACCTCCACCGTAGCCTTTCACATCTCTGTTTTTTCATCCTCTGCTTGTGCAGACACCTCAATTTTTAAATTTTTTTTTCCTTTGGATTAAGATCTGTGAGGAAAATTAGCCCTTAATTATGTTTCTTTCTGATGTTTTTAAGTTCTCTATGCTGTGAGTAATTAGCTAGTGGCAGTGAGCAGAGCTACCTCACGGGTTATTGCTGAAGTAACTGATATTTATGATGGATGATGGATTGTTCTGTTTTATGGGGCATGAGCTGTATGAGTGATTAATTTCCCCCTTTCTGCTAATTTACAGTAGTGAAACAGTCACAGAAGAACATAAATGTAGAGGCAGCAAAGCAGCAGCAATTGATTAGGAAAAGACAGTAAAGTCAGCAAGAGGATTCAGAAGGCCCAAGAACAAATTCTACCCCTTTTATTGTCTTGATTATTGCTTGAACATATTTCTTGTTTGAGGATAAAATACTTGATGTGGGATTCTGCAGTTAAAAAGCTTCCAGGAAAATTTTCTGGATAATATCACTGATCTTTTTTTCCTCGACCTGGAACAGAACAAGTTGTAGGTCCTTGGCACTGCCTGCTCATGACTCCTTAAAACTGTTCCCAGGAATTCTCTGAGAACTTCACATATGTCCATTACTTCAGCAGGGTACAGACAGAGTGAACTTGTAGTCTGCGTCTTCTTTACCTCTGATTAACCTTTCATTATGCTTTGATTAACCTTGTTTGCCATTCATTGGATTTCATGTTTCATACTGCGGTTTGGAGACATTATTGTATAAGAAGATTATAACTTGCCACTGTAATGCGACATACTCTTGGGTTCCTGCTGACTGGGGGCATTTGTGACAAAATAGGTGACTGTATGCATTATTACTCTCCATGTTCTGAAATACTGAGCTCTGCTTGAATGCAAAGGAATTTGAAATATGTCGAAGATTCACCTATAGCACAAACTCTTTTTCTGTGGAACAGCTCCTAAAAAGAGTACAGGATAGTTTTACAGCTAATATGTCATTATGTAGTGTTTGTGTTTAAGACCAGCATTTTCTGAGAAAGGCCTTATTTTGTTTTCAGTGCTGACAATGGTGGAGTTGTAGAAATGTAATAGGAGAAGAAAAGTGGTTGTAGCTTCCTCAGCAATAGCTGTCTGAGTAAAATCAATGAGTTTAATCATGGTGGGAGGAATGGGTGCCAAGGAAGTAGGAATGGATTCATTGTGATTTTGTGTTCAGCTGTCTTCCCTCATTTCGGTTGATCTTTGCGGTTTATAAAAGATGATGTATCTGGGGTGTTACTGACATGAAGTGAAGATGAATCCTGTGATTTGTGGGCGCATAAGATATTCTCTCTTCTCTGAAAGTTTTCAATGGGAGTGTACTTTAGAAGACAGTGGAAGAAGTTCTTTAGGTACTAAGCTTTTCTTACTACCATGAAAGTACATGTCAGTTTTGAGCGTTGCCATACACCAATGAGGAAAAATGCAATCCAAGGACTTTCTCAAGATGCTGAATTAGGCATGGTGCTCGCTCTTAAAAAAACCTAAACCGTTAAACACAATGGGAAGAAAAAAGTAACCTAAGGATACGCAGATGAAAAGCATGACATTTCAATGTTTGTCTACTTTGTGACCTCTTAGATGGTGGATCAGCTGGACCACCTATAGGTTGACAAAAGAGATGGCAGTTTAGAACCTTCTAACCAGAGCAGAAGTAAACTGTAAGTTGTGCAGACTAGGTTAAAACCTTTTAATAAAATGTCAGGAGAAATGGCAAAATGAAAGTTTATTACATTTTCTGAGACCAATTTTCTTTGGCTTTCAGTGACTAACTGCAATGATTACGGCTTAAGTTGGCTGCCAAAAAGAATACTTGCTAATAAATTTCAGAGGGAAGATTGGAAAAAGATAAATACTAAGCCCTTGTAGTCATATATATAGGTTAAGAATTTGGGGGTGGAACTTGATGAAGTTAGAACAAAAGTAAGTCAGAATGTGATGTTAGTACATTAGGTGAGATTTTTTTTTTAAAGTGCTATGTAGATGATATTTGAATAGTGTGGGATGCTCTCTCTCCCACTTATTCTCAGAGGGAGATGAAAAACCAGAATGACAAAAGAAATTATAAAGTAAATAATAAAGGGATTAAAGGAATATGTAGTCATTTAGAAAGGTTATCAGCAGAAAGTCCTTCAGGCAAACAGAATTTAGAAATTCTTCAGTCTACTTATCAGTTGAAGAGCAAACAGACCTGAAATTTAAGGACATTTTCATCAAAAACATCTATTTGTAGAAGTGTTCCTTTACCAAGGACATGTAAGAGTTATATTTGATAAGAGTCTAGATTCTCTGAATGTATTCCATTTATAGCTACCTTGTTAAAGGTGAGATACCCTTGTAAATGTTGCTTTGCTTTCACAAATGCAGGTACTCTCATGAGTCTATTGTTCACTGTTGCACAGCTCTGAAACAATGGCCTCCAGGGTGACCTTTACTGAGTGTCCTGTGCCTCTTGCCTCCTTGCTGGCATGTGGATATGTGCCATCCATCTGCATGAGCATGCCTAGTAGCCCTTGGTGTTCTGAACCTTCATGGGCATGAGATATCCTCCTACATGTGCCCCAGCTGCCTGCCGGCTCACCAGAGGATTCACACTTGAGTCTGCCTGGGAGGGAGGACATCAAGCTAACCTTAAACTGTCGGTGCATCTGCTGCTGAGAGGAAATACATTCATCCACCCTCCCAACCCCCCCCCCCCCCCCAAGTTTGATCTAGAACACAACTATTAAAATGCAATGTCTATGGTTCTTTGGATCTTTGGCTTGCTTTGGCTTGGTGAATCTTTTCATCAGATACCATCAACTAAGCAATATAGATGTATCCAAACCTGGAAGCATTTACGTAGTTTTTTTTTCTTTCTTTACTAAGAGATTTCTAAGGCATTTCTACACTCATGCAGGCATTAATGCAGGTTTGACATTATTTTGAGTTTTTCTTCCTATACTTCTTTATGTCCAGACAAGTAGGCCAAGAACATTACGTGATATTGAGACCAAACAGATCACCACAAATCTCCAGCAATAAGTTTATTTTGTAGATCCTAAAGTAATGTTGCAGAGAGATACAGTCTCTTCTTGTTAACAGATGACAAGTAAGGATAGTGCAACCTGTACTCCTTCAGTTGGGCTGTGATATCCTTCCCCCCACCTTAAACTCTTCCTACTAGCTGAGAAACAGAAGCCTGCGTTTATACTACTTGATTAAAGAGGGAGAGGGATTCACCCATGACCAAATGGCTCTTAATGTCTTCTTCCACCAGAGCATTCCTGTGATATTATGTTTTCTTGATATTGTAGAAATTGTATTGCGGTTCAGATGTAAGATGTTCTCCAATCTTTAGGAACAGGTTAAATCACCGCATTATATATTTTCAGTGTTCAGAAAATGAAACTGGAATTTCTTATTTTTTGTTGCTTATACAAAAAGATATGAGGTTCAACTCAGAACTGGAAGCCATGGAAGCATATGGGAAGTCCAGAACTCAGCCTTACTTCCTTCCTTGTGAGCTATATAAAAGTATCCTTACTGAAATCATTTATATATGTCAACAAATATCTCATTTAACACACCTGAATAGGCTGGTAATAAAATAAAGCAAAGTGATTTAGCAAAGAGGCAAGGGACACTGTTTTTCCCCTAGCAGTTACCAGACTGTAGTATTTCCTGCTTGCTTAAATTGCTTATTTGCTCTTGGATCTTTATTTATTTATTTATTTATTTATTTATTTATTTAGATTGATCCAATAAAGAAGAGTCTTGTTGCAAGAAAATGCCTTCTTGAATTTAGCTGTGTGAACCAACAGAACTCAAATAAATGGAGCTCATTCTAGATGGAGATGCTTGATATCTTCAGAGCAGTTCTTCAGTCCTTTAGCCAAACATTTAGAAGTATATGCAGAGTATAACAGATTGAACACTGTTAGATATTTTGGACGTTAACTGGGACTTACTGTTTGAAAAATTTGGGAATGATTCAGGGGTTCGACTCAGTGATCCTTATGGTCCCTTCCAGCTCAGGATATTCTATGATTCTGTGTCCTCATTACTAATAGTCACCACCATCTCTAGCTGATTTGGGTAGAGAGAACTAGCTGATGTGGTCCAAAACTATCATGGACCTAAGTAACAAATGTGGATGATCAAGGGTCTAGCACTTACATTTAACATGATAAACAAAACCAAAAGTGACCAGAAAACCTCTTTCAACTTTGCTAAGGCAAGTTTGGGCCTCTTTCTATTAAATAAAGTATATTGTTCCGGGGTAAGGAAGAGCTGAAGGACAGGAGTTTTCCTCCATTTCCAAATGCAACCTTTCTCTTCAACTTCAAAGACTTGTGCTCACTTTATTCAATACTAACCTTATTAGGAATCACCTCTTCATCTGTGTGTGTATGTGCAACAAAGCTGGTTGATCAACTGAGTAACATATTGTTTTAATGCATGTTTATCTTCCATTTGCTGAGCTCTCTGAAATCAATCTGAGCTGCTGTTGCACATGCTTCTTGATCTCCCTTTTAATTAAAGGATATATATCTCTTTCCACATGGATACAGGTCCCCCTCTTTCCTTCTAAAGTTGTGAGAAGCGTGACTAAAGAAATTGCTACTGATTATTGATGTTTGGTGTATTATAGCAGGCTAAATGTGGGTCATGGTCTGATAATTGAAAGGATCTGCCTTGTAGTCTGACTGCTTGCTTCAGTATATATATGTGCATTTTACTTATATTAGTGAGAACTAGAGGTCATAAACCAGTTGTACATATAT
The DNA here is from genome assembly GCF_054131305.1 of Coturnix japonica. NCBI lineage: Eukaryota > Metazoa > Chordata > Aves > Galliformes > Phasianidae > Coturnix > Coturnix japonica. Next base: position 131,519,009 of record NC_140663.1, read on the forward strand.
ATTTTAAGGGAAAATCAGTTTGTACGAAGGTGTGTTTACTTTTGTATTAACTGCTAAATATCAGAAGCTTGAATTTAAGCAATTGATTTTCCTCTTTCTATGAACTCCCTGAAAACCTTGTACTGTTTCTTTGCAAATGATATACCTGAAAAAACCCAAGGATCATTACTTAATCTGCGATAAGAAAGGTGTGTATTAAACACAAAAAGAAATTATGTTTTTACTTTGTCTACAATAAAGCCAATTGTGAAATGCTCTGGTGTTAGGATATAGTTTTGTGTTGCCTTAGAACACAGTGGAGGGCAGTGTTCAGCATGTAGACTTATCACAGAGACGGGATTTTTGACTGTGAGGCCCTTTGTGAAGAGAAGTTGCTTTTGTACTTGGGGAAGGAAAGGGAGAGTTTTTTGCCTTTGACTGAGCTTTGAATTTTTCAAATCTTGTTAACTTTAAATACTCAGATTGGTTCTCATTAGTGCTCTACTCTTTAGTCTCCATAAGGAAAAGACCCTTTATTTTCTGCAGAAGACAATGAATTCCTTGTACAGATTAAAAGTGGTTCTATGTCTAAGCTACTCTTATTTCATTCTAAGCCTCCCCCATCTTCTTGTCTATTTTAACTTACAGTGGCTAATTTGCAGAACAAGTATGTCTTCTCTAGTTTGCATCCAAGGGAATTAACACATAATGAAAGTAATCTAGATCTACAGAAACCAAGTAGAGCAAGCAGCAAATGAAGAGCTGAATGAAGAACAATTCTCCACTCGCATGCACATAGTCCTCTTGGGTTTTCTTTCTAAAGAGAATTGATTTATTCATTTTTTTTCCCCCACAGGATCCCCAAGTTCTCGTTTTTACCTTTTTTTGCATTTTTTCCTTCATTCTGTTAGGAGCAGGCAATGGAGGAAACCAGAACAAACCAGAGGTTACCCAAGCAGAAGTCTCATTTTGTTGGTCATCATGAAGGGAAGAGAATTTGCATTTGTCTAGACAGATCATAGATTATCCTGAGTTGGAAAGGACTCGGAAGAATCACTGAGTCCAACTCCTGGTTCCACACAAGACCACCCAAAATTCAAATGCAGTATCTAAGAGCACTGTTTAAACATACCGTGAATCCATCAGGTTGAGGCTGTGACCACTGTACTGGGGAGCCTGTTCCACGTCCACTTTCCTCCAGTGAAGAACCCTTTACTGATATCCAATCTGAGCAGAGACAGGAGGATGCTGAGGCTCTTCTTTGGCCTTGTTGTTTATATCATCCCATCAATAGATCAGCGAGAGAGAGGGATATTCGTGTTGATGATATCTCATGAAGGACCTCAAAGCAAATTTTTATAATAGAGGGCTTGCTCGAGTTAGTAGGATTTTTAAAATCCTTTTGAAAAATCCTTCCCCCCCCCCAAAAAAAAAAAGAAAAGAAAAGAATGTAATTTCAAATTACTAACATTGTAGTATGCAGATAGTGAGCAGGTCACTTGGTAGTCCTTTCCACTGATACTCAGCACTGATTTTTTTTCTCCCTGGGAGAGATACTCAAAAACAGTACCTCAAGTCCCTGATATACTCTCATTTATTTATTTATTTAATCCAGTACAGAAAGTTCTGGCTAGTGCAGAAAGATATGGCATCTGTTGCTAGCACTAAGAATACTAATTCCTTGAGGATTAGATTTAATGGTGAGCTCATGGAACTTGTGAAAGTGCACTGGTGGAATGGCTGCCCTGGAGTGTACCGACTCTCATTATGGGGCAGTAGGTATCATCCTGCCCAATTAACTCTTCAACTGACTACAGAATAAGTGTCTATCACTGAAACAAGACACTAAGATTCTCGCTTGATGTTCACTGCTGTTTGACTTAGGAGGGCAGCTGAAACAGAGGGCTCCACAGTACTGCACACACAGTTCTTTGTGTCCTCTGCCTTTTGATCTGAGGTTGCACCGAAGCAGTCAGGCAGCTGAGGTGGTGAAGAAGTATTTTCTGGAGAGTCCATAGGAACCAGTAATATGCAATTCATTTAAATTAGTGGTGAACAGTTCTGCGTTAACAATTGTCTTAGTGCTAATAAGGAGGAGTGCCCAGAATGTAGTACTTTGTGTGCTCAAATCGAATCTGTGCTTCAAGAGGAGCCAGATCTTTTGTTATTCCCAAAGCTTTCTTACAGAAAGGACTGCACTGAAGCTTTCTTGCTCAGATATTTTTACAACCTCTTTTAACATCAGTATGTGTTTGCTTTCTTCTTTTTTCTCTTTTGTTCATAACTAGGCAAACTGTTAGCACACTCTTTTCAAGGTCAGAAATTAGCCATTGCTCCTACATTTCCCATCACAGACTCTTGAAAAGGCAACATTTTAGCTTTAATATTCCATGGCAGATGACTAGGTGGACTGCTGTTGCCCCTGGATGCACAGTAACCTAGTTAGATGTTTAGGCAGTGCTTTAATTTGTTATCCAATTACAGAGTACTTTAACCTGTATTCCCCTTTCTTTGCCCACTGAAAGACACAGGAAATTAATTTTATCAGTGTTGTGGTTTCTACCACAGTCCATCTGCTTATTCTCTTCCTTCCTGCTTAAGCTCTCACTTTTCATCTTCCTTTCAGACAAATTTGTTAGAGACAGGGTGAAAATCCTGCTTTAGAACAACCAGCTGGTACATTTTTCCACCCGGGTGTGGGTTCTGGAGCAAGGCTTCCTCACTGCTCTCTCCATTTCTGCAGGTGTCCTACAAAGCTTCTATCAGTTCACATCCTTTGCTGCTGTGCAGGGCCTCTGGAGCACTGCATGTTTCTATGCATTTGAAATCCTGGCAGATTTTAAAAAGCCTGAGAGTGGGGGCACCACTGTTGGGCTCCATGACAGATCTCCTGGTCTTCCTTCTCGTCCCTCCAGCAATGGGAGAAAGAACAAGGAGTCTGCTTTCAACACCAAAGTGACAGTTTCTGCTTGGTCCTGCTGCCAGGTGGATTTAAACGTGGCAAAGCTGTTTTGTAATGTAGGAGTGAAAAGATTTTAAACTTTTAGTTGATTTCCTGTGGGGCAAATAGTACCTTTCTGAAAACAAGCTCTACTCAGAACAAGTTGGGATGAGTCTGAATAACAGGTGGGAAGGGAGAAAACTTCTGAAATTTCTTTGAGGAGTACAAGCCTGGCTAGCTGTGGCAGCCAGTCTGTGTGTAGTAGGTTTTGCATGCGTGGAGTAAAGGGAGGAAAGAGCAAAGGCCATTAAATCCGTTTATATGCAGATGTCTCCTGCACGTGAGCTTTGGTTTTGCTTCTGAGATCTCAAAATATTTCACTATTACTAATGAAAGATTTCCTGTTCCACAGAAGGTGAAAAAACAAAGTTTTAATTCCAGTTTAGAGAGCTTTCCTGCTCTTCCATCTTCTCGCTGTGTGCTTCTCTCCCTTCCTGCTCCTCCAGGCTCATAGGTACCACACATCTGTTAATGCCTATCAAATTACCCTTATTTTGATTCTTCTTCCACGTGCTGCAGCCATTTCAGTTGTGCCTTCTCAACTTTACTCCACCTCTGGGCATACTGAAATGAAGATTTTAAAATATATCTAGATTAGAGTCAAATAAAGGCTAACTTTAGGTGGGCACAAAGAAGCATGAAGAATTTTTCAGTGGGTGATAATTCTACCACTTTTTCTTTCTTTGAGGATAAATTTTAGTTTGAAAGGTCTTGTGAGAGGTAAGGAGGTTAACACTGATGCCCACCCCACTATTAACAGTTCACAGAATTTTCTTGAAGGTGGAGTGCAAATGTCAATGGAAGAAGTTCAGTCTTTTCAAAGCTATATCCCTTCGGCTTGCAGGTCTGTTTGTGTCTCAGTGTGACAAGGATTAGTAGCAAAAAACATGTACAAATGTGCCATGTTTAAGATACATTATTCCCGAAAACTGCATAAATGTGTTTATCCTTTGAACGCCAAGAATTTTTTTTTTCTGAGTATCTTTCCTCCTATCCTTTGGTGGGTTTGTTTTTGCTTCCTTTTGTTCCTGATTTTGTTGTTTATGCTCCCTCTCTGCAGGTTTGAACTCTTTCTGTCTTGTATTATACCTCATGAAGCTTAAATAAGGTCTGATTTCACTGCATTAACTGGTTCCTAAAGTTGTGTATTGGCAATGAGCTTCACACTGAATGTTCTGTGCCATTGAATCAAATCTCAGGCTGTAGCTTTGGAGAACTGTCTGTTCAAAGATTGAAATTCATACATTGTTTGTGCCTGAACTGGTGCTTTTTGTTCATATCCTGAGTACAAAAGCGAAATACTGCCTATATTAAAGGCTGAGCTGATGCAAGAACTACTGAGGTTCCTGGGCCAAAGTTGTCACTTGGGTAAACAGATGAAACCATTAAGACTTATAAAGGTCTGTATCTACAAACTGGCACTCATCATGGTACATAGTTTTCCTAAAAGACCTGGGAGTAGTCTGGAGGCCTAATGCAATAAACAAACAATAAAACACAGTCATTTATGTGGCCTTATTAATAGAGGTGGCAAACATACAGCAAAGTAGTTAAGAAATAAAATGAAAGATTTTTAGGGTATTTTTATAGCTCAGAGTAAGAATAATGTTCATATTTAATAAGAAGTATGAAAACAAATAAAAAATGAATTCCATTTACTTTTTTAAAAAATTTTAAAAATTTTTAGCCTAAGGTGATTTTACTTATATAAATATGAAAACATACTACTGGTATCTTAAGAATGTCCTTTACAACTTAATGACTACTCATTGTTTAGTCTGTTTAGCCTTGATCCTAAAGAAATTTTTCTGTGGATCTTTGTTGGTCAAGGAAAATATTCCAGAGATACAAGAAAGATAATGCTTCATTCGTCTCACCAGCAACTTGCCCTCCCTTAGTAGCTAAATAGGTCACAGAAGCTATAGGAGTAGAGGCACTGAAGACTTGCTCATATACATCTTCTCTTTTAGAACTGAGATCGGAAACCTATATTGCCTGAAATACCTTTTCAGGGACAAAGAAAAAAAAAAAAAAGAAGGAATAACGTCATCCTATGGTTAAAATAGAATTTTGGACAGTCTCTGTTCTTCATCTGAAGATCACACAGTGATTACTGCTGTCTGTCCAGATTCAGCACTGCAGTGGGCAGCAGCAAAGGAAAGGGTTTTATTACAGGCGGCCTCTGCTTTGTCTGCATAGTATTGCCATTATTATGACCAAAAAAAAAAAAAAAATTAAAAAAATTAAAAATTCCCTTTATACACTCATTTAAACAGTGCTATTCACATGGCCTGTCACTGCCATACCAAAGATGACACAGCACCTAATTTCCTTTTTCCCTTGTTTTCTAGCAGAGTGGCAGGCACAAAGTTATTTCTTCTATTCTGAGCTCAGAAAGATGTCCAGAAGTTTACTGCTTGACAAGGTGGGAAAAGCCACAGCTCTTTGGCAGCTGGAAAGCAAGTTCTAAAATGGTGGGCTGTAGGATGTATAATAATCACCCCTTTCTCATCTTAACAAATCTGACTCTGACATCACTAGCTGGTTTCAGCAATGCTACTGCTTACAGTGCTGGGCTTCCCATTTCAATAAAGACAGGGAACTTCTGGAGAGAGTCCAGTGGAGGGCCATAAAGATGAGTGGAGGCCTGGAGCATCTCTTTTGTGAGGAAAGTCTGAGACCCCTGGGACTGTTATGCCTGGAGAAGAGAAGGCTGAGGGGAATCTTATAAATGCTTGTAGATATCTAAATGGACGGAGTCAAGTGGATGCCCAGCAGTAGAAACAAGGGGCACAGGAAGTTTCGTAAGCACACAAGGAAAAGCTTCTTTAAGTGGCAATGGAACAAAGTGCCCAGAGAGGTTGTGGAGTCTCCTTCCCTGAAGATATTCAAAACCCACCTGGATGCTCTCCTCTGTAACCTACTCCAGGGAACAGTTTTATCACTTGTGTTGGACTTGGTGATCTCCAGAGGTCCCTTCCAACCACTATGGTTGTGTGATTCTGTGCTCGAACAGGCTCCCAACTCCTTGCTTCCCAGAAATGTGTGGGACACAACTACAAAATCAATGCTCTGCTTCGATGCAACTAGCAATTCAAATTGGCAAGTTTGCCTCAGCTGCTCATAGTATTTCTTCAAATCACTGTTGTTTGGCAGAACTTGAGCTTCTTATTCCTCAAACATTTGTCCCTTTGCAGTAAGGGGTAGTTCTGCTTAAACTATAATTAAAATCTTTGCTTTTCCACATTTTCTCTAATCAGTCAGTGTATACTACTGTCATATATCGTGGAAATTAAGAATAGCAAGTTACAGGATGTTACTTCAAATTGTTGACAAATGCTGAGTTCTAATGGCTACTGCTTGTGGGTGTGAGCAGATAGCTGAATGACTAGGGCTTAGAGAATCTTTCAGAATTCAAGCTGTGACTCACATATGGTTGCTAACACTCAATATTTATGAGAGGAAAAGCAATATTACCTGTTCCAGTGCTTTCTGAGCATCTGTTCAGAGCAGGATGTGCTTGGGATCTGGATGACTCTAACACAACACATACAATGCAGACATCAAGACTGGGATGTATTTTCAGTTGTTTGTGCTTGAGTAAGAGTGACTTTGACAGTCAACAAACTGGGGAAAAAGGGAACCACCTCCTGTTTGCTGCAAGATTGAGATTATTTGATTTTCTGATGTTTCTTGTGTTTGCTTTTAAGACCAGATCCTCAGCTATGGCTGTGGCACAAAGTTTGTCCACAGGCATATGATGTAAATAAACATCCCCGCATCAGACTGTGTTTCTAGTTTTCTTGTTCAATTTAGAAACGACACTAAATACTGACCCCAAGGGGCTCAGCTGACAGAGAGGAAGTGAAGAAAAGAAGCTATGCCCCAGTTCCTCTGGCCTTAAACTTCCCTCTATGAAGAAGTGAAAGAAAATCACTCAGGAGCCATAAGCATTTCTCCATATGATGTGGAGGCAATGTTGACAATTCTATGTTTAAGCAATTGGATCTGCAGCAAGATGCCAACAGCCTCAGGAGAGGAATTAGCCAAAATTTCACCACTGAGCAACGTCTCAGCTGATGAAAACTGAGCGGGTTTCTTTCATGTCAGTGATGCTGTGGAGATTTGGTGCTGTCACAACAGCACTCTCTTCCCAGGACTGCTGTATAATGTAATATCTGAAACAAGGGCATTACTTTATATTCAGTATGAATAGAATTAATTAAAACTGCTCTAGCATATTTTATATCTGTAGTGGTTTTAAGCAGAAAGGGTAAACCTTGTTGGCTGTTTTTATTTTTTATTTTCTTTTCAGGGAAAGTAGTGCAAATGGTAATTAGTGCTACAGAAACCCTCAGACTGGTAGTAGTTATACCCTTCCTCCCCCCCACAGCCCAATATCAGGTCCATGTAACTCCATTCCATGGAGTTCTGAAGGAATAGAGCATATCAAGAAGCTCTGTATTTTTTTGTGTTCCTTAAAGTAGAGAGAAATTCCAGTCTGCAGCATACAGACCTTCTCAGATTCTCTATAGAAGAGAGAGACAATAAAAATGAGTTGTGTTAAAGTGATTGCATCCACCTACGATCATGTATTATTCTGCAAATGTTAATTGTAATTTCAAAATTTCTATGGGCTAAGACAGGCTCACTAACCTCTATCTAGAGATAGCAAAGTGAGGAATACAAAAGTCTAATGACTTAATATTTTTCTATAATACTTTTCCTAAGAACGCAACCTTATTTTCCATTAATTATAAAACTGTTCTTTGCTCACTAGCCTTATTGAGCTGGCGTCTAGATATCTTGAAGAAAGTAAACTTCTGCTGGGCATGTGAGGCAGTTAAACATGCTACATGCTGTTGTAGTGCTTGTTTTCAATATTTGTCAATACATTATTAAAAACAATAAATAAAATACAATAAAAGGAGATGCCGAATCCAATCATTCTTGTTAACTGACTTTAGACAGATATATTACTTTAACTATAGCAGTAAGCTTAAATCTTTTAGTTTGTAGGCAGTTAGTTGTAACAGGAAAAAAAAAAAAAATGGTTCCCTGGTATAAAGCAACCTCCTCTTGGTGTAACACTTAAATTTGTACTTAACTGATCTCCATTATATGCATTAATTATGATAGATTTGGGCTTGAATTACATGATTGCCTGTTACTATTTGTTTTTTGTCTTCACTGCCTGAGCTCTGCAGGAGCACAGGAAGGAGCACCTCCCAGGCAGCAGAGCAACTGGAGACAGCCATCCCTGCCCACTGATGAAAACCCCGGGCTGAAGTATGTTCAGCACAACCAGTATTTCAGAGACTGAAACTGCTAAATTCTCATGTCTGTTATAAATACACTCTGAAGTTTTCTGTGGTGCTTTTTCAGCCGTCTGCTCTGTTCCACTGATGCAGACCTTTTCAGAGCAATGACAGAGATATTTTTTTATGTGTGGGTAAGACATATTTCCAGACTGCTCAAGCTGACACTAATAAGTCTCAGGAGGGCTTATTAGTTCAGGTGTGATTAGCAACTGAGCTGTATGTGCATACTTGTGTTGTACCATGCTCAAACCACCTGCTGTGCTGAGGAGTGTGATGTGGGGATGGCCAAGTGGCTCCATGCGAAGCAATCTAGATCCATCTGAAACAGGTACTCTTCAACAGCTTAAAAACCGTGATGAATACAAACTGATATCAAGTTAAAAAAAAGCCAACAACATGACGCTGGTGCATATTGTTGTTGGTGTGAGCCTGACTGGGAAGAGGAGGATGTCTCCTTCATGCAGGGGAGGATGCAATGTAAGTGCCAGTTCTTCTGAGATTTCAAAGGCCAAACACCTTTCAGAGTTGAGGACTATCACCTAGTTAACTGCATAGGCTTCCTCCTTGGACTTTGATAGAGAAATCATTGTAGTTGTTATTCAAGTTGACAGCTATATGAACTGACAAAAGTATGCAGGATTTATAGCTTTATTTGCTACTAGATTGTCATTAGTGTGTTTTCTGCTTTTCCCTTTATGCATCAACGTGACTTGGCACAAAGTATTTCATTTGTGGTGTAACATAGTGCTCTATTTTTATGAAGTTTTGTGACCATACTATTTAACGTTATAAGAGATAATGAAAAATGAAAAACAGTGTTTCACCACCAAAATGGGAACGATTTAATACATTGGACTTTCTAAGCTCCTAATAGGAAGTCTTTATGGAAGGCTTATATTTTTCAAGTGTAAGTACCTACGTACCAAAGTACTGAAGCAAAACCAAAGCAGACACTACAAATTTTTCCTTTGTGTATTTTCTATAGCAGCCTGAGTTTTGTAGTGTTGTTTTTCTAAGCCAGTATTACACAACTGGACCTAGAATATTGTTTAGAAATCTTTAAAGGAGGCCAAAAATATTGTTAAATGTTATTTTGAGAAATTAGCTTTGGTGCTCACATAGTTACAGTGAAAAAAAATGCAGCATGAAAAATGCTGCTTGAAATATTTTAAAGATAATTTAAGCCAACTGGGACTGTAGTTTAAAAGAATATTCTTAGTATATCTGTAGCAGTTTTCACAATGCATATTTATGGAATAAAAGATGTATACCTTTGGAGCCACGAGGGAAAATAAAGGAAGATTTTATTCTGGGCTCATACATGCAGAGATACATACTTAGTTTTGTGCTTATTGCAGATTTTCAAGTTTTGTTTGAGTGACATGTAATATCAATAGTCACGACAATTTATGTATATGATTGTTTTTTGCATGTAACTGTAAACTTGACAGTAGGTGGAGAGTCTATTCTAGGGTTGTTGGTGCTAGGAAGTTGCTAAGGAAGATGGGGTGAAAGTGGGATGAAGAGGCTCTGTCCTTCTGAAAGCTACTGGTTGTGGCGATGACCTAGTAAGTGGGAAGATGGCTCCAGTAGGCTTCCTGCTTCTTGTATGGGAAGAAAGATTTGAGGCAGCTCTGAGATGGGAGAAAGTTTTGAAGAGGATTTTTGCATGCAGTAACCTGATAGAAAAGGAGGCAGGAAATAAGACTGGGCCCTTTTTCTTGGGAAGAAGATGGTTGTTCTTAGTTTGGCTGTATGAGATTGGATGTGTTGAAGTAGTCCCATATGTCATGATGAGCAATAGCAAGGGTACCAGCTGCCTGCCCAGCCAGCTCTGCTAGGTGCACGAGGGCAGGCTGCAGGCTGAGATTACGTGACGAATCTGCCAGAAAAATGAATGCTTGACAGCCCTTGCCACAGCATGAAATGCAGCACTCATCAACTTAGACTTCAGAAGCAAAGGTGAAACAGTAGCATCTCATGAACAGACTCTTCTTGAGGTCCAGAAACCTCTTTCCCTAAACTTTTCTTCAACACGTGGTTTCCAGTCTTAGACAATTAGACCTAATCAGTCTGTCAAACTTGGTGGTGCTCCCCAGGCTTTACAGTCCAGCCTGGATAGCAACTGTATTTTTGGCTTCTGATGCCAGCTGACTAGGAACACCAGAGCAGCTCCCCCATCATTGCCTGGATCAGTAACATTCTGGCTCCTTTCCTGCATTCTAAGATCAGTAGTTTGAACTCTTAGGCTCTGGCCTTGTTGGAGGTATAAAAAACTGCCCTTGAGACACTCTTCTCTAAGCTGTAAATAACCAGTTTGTAGCTTTCTCTTTTAGATATCTTTGGGAGGAGATGGGTGGAAGAAGGAGAATGAATTGGAGGAAAATGTCTAATTTCATCCTCAGGCTTCTTAAATACAGATGAAGCTAGTAAATTCATTTTTCATTCCTGTTACTGTTTCACTCTTTTTGTTCATAACTCCCAAGCAATCCAAAATAAAATGGTAGAGTTTCAAAGGAAAATTGGATTATACTCTCTTGGAGGGAGGTTAAAAAGAAGAAAACAGGCTTTATACTTTGACAGAATTCAGTGCAGACTTTTCAAAAATAAAATGCAGTACTTTTGCAATATTTTGTAAGACTGTATTCTAAAGACTCAGCTAATCAGATATGCATGCAGATCTAACACGGGTTGCCAACTCTCATGATTTTTTTTTTTTTAATTTTAATTTTTTTTTTTTTGCTACAATTATGCGGCGCAAAAATTGGCCTCTTGTGAGAAGTTGCTGACAGCTCAGCAGTTCTGCTTCAGTGCTGGCTGCAGAGGGTGGGACAGCTGCCAAAGCGAAGAGTGGAAGAGGGCTTTGGACAGAGGTGCAGCGTGCTTCCAGCTGAGGCAGCTGTTGCACAGCTTGTGTGTGTTTGTGCTGCCCTGGGAACTGTGACCTGCGGGGCAAACTGAGAAGTCTGCTCTATCCCCTTGCACACTCCCTCTATTTCCTTGGGGCAAAGTGGGAGAGGGAGAAGGAAAAGAGGTTGTGTAGCAGGTGGCCTGGATCTGTGTTTCTCAGTCTTATAATCAGATCCCAAGAGGGAAAAGGTGAGCAGAGAGGGTAAAAGATATTAGGACATAATATCCAGGGACTAGGAGAGCTAATCACCTGGTCCGTTAATTAGTCACACTGGGTGGAGAAAAAGGAAAACTGCAATTGTACAAAAGATGGAAACTGGGCAGGAGCAGAGCCTGGTGCCAGAATTCATGAAGATGTAAGGCAAGGGGATTGCCCACTGAAGTGGAGGGCCACATAGAGAGGCACATGGAGCAAGGAGGTTGGGAAAGCTTCCCATCAAAAGCAAAAAGTGAAGGTCTGTATGTAAGGTTCTCCAAAATACTTTGCATGAAAAATAGAGGACTCCTTCCAAATTCTGGCCAAGGACAGGCTGGAACTGCTTTGTTCAACACTGTGTTTGGTTTTTCTTGTGGGTTATGATCTTGTGAGGTTGGTTATTTTATGTATAGTTCCATACAATATTATAAAATCTGCAGTGAGCAAAATCAGGAAGCATTAAAGCATTTTAGAACACTTATCTATTACTTTGTTATTTAAATACTGAGAAGGTAGTTGTTACTTTATTAATTTAGCGCCTTGTTTATTTGGATTTTTGACAAAATACCTAATTACTTCTATAAGGCATTAGTGTTAACAATCCTTTACACAAGCTTATAGCATTTAGAAGATGGATATCTTCTATGAACTATAGTTCATTGTTCTCTTATATTCCATATGCTTTTGTTTAACTAAAGACAATAGTAAATCTTAGCCAGTATTATTATCTGTAGCAAGTCCTGCTGAATGGATGTCCAAGACAACTCAGGAAAATAAGTTGCTTTAGAAAATTGGCCAGATGCTTTGGTTTATGCTGAATGTTGGTTGGGAAACAGAGCTTCATCAGCTCATTCATCTCATTACAAGCTCCCATTTTATTCTCTGGTCAGTTTGGAAATTTCAAACCATGGAAGACAGCAAGTAGGAGCGAGCTGGAATGAAGAAAAATTGTCATCTTTAGCAGTCTGCAAATATGTGGGAGTGAGAGCTAGCTGGTAAACAACTTGGAGAAATGTTAGGCGGACTTCTTCACTGCTGTGCACGGTGTGAGGCCTCCTATGCTTGTGCAAAGCATAAAGATGCAACCAAATCTGGTCTGTCTGTTTATTGCACTCTATTTTTGCATAATTGTGAGCTGCACAAATTACAGGATGAAGGATGGTGACTTACTGGTGATTGCACTGCATGCATTTCATGCTGAAGGTTTCAAAAAATCAGCATAATTTGAAGAAAAGTTGCATCACTGTAACTGTATCTGTTGTTAAAACATATGCTGAATGCCAGTTCATCAGGGAAAGAATAAAAACAAAGACCAAGGAACAGGCTCTGTCACCTCACTGAGTTCATACTGAAGCAATGCACAGGCTGGAGATGTGTCACTGAGACCCAAAGCGGATTGACTTCAACACCTCATGGCACTGTTGCCATCAGCTTTCCTCTGTTCTCCTAAGTTCTGAGTGGAGGCTGCAGCATCATGCTTTGGCTTCTGGCTCAGAGTCCCCTTCACCCTTGCCGGGAGCTGCAGCACTTCCTGAGCTTCTGCCTGACAGGGAACATCCTATTAAGCTTGCATTTTGGGTACTGCAGGAGAATGTTGTCACATGTTGTAACTGAAATGGTGAGATTTGTTGCTGGAGCTATAATTCCCTAAGTGTGAATGTTTTCGAGTGCTAATTTTAACTTAAAGACCAAAGACTGAAGGACTATTTTTAACTTAAAGACTTGTTTCTCTATGCTGGGAAACTAAAACTGGGATGTGTTCAAAAGGCGTTATAAATACAGTGTGCCTATTCTAACTCCTTTCTCTCTATTTTGATCATGTAATGAGCATTCAACCTGAGTGATTCCTATTGTAAGGGAATGTTGATTTTTTTACATGTTATAATTGAACTTAAAAAGAGAGATGGCAAGCTGTAATTTTGTAGTTACACTGTGGTTGTACTATGGGTTGAAAAAGAAAATGGTCCAAAAATCCATGTCTGGTGCTGTGGACTTGGTACATATTTAAAAAAAAACTCTTTGTGGGGAGGCAGCATATCAAAGCTGAGGAATATCAAATGGCTGACTTAGGTGTTTGCTCTGAAATTATTAACAGTTAATACTAAGTGTTTGCATTCACAGAAAGAGAATATCTGATGTTTTTTTCTTCTTTTATACAAATGCAAGAGGAGCCGAATGATCTCAGTTTCATGACAAATACAAAATGTTTCCCTCTTTAGGACTTTCTAGTCAGCTCCTTTGATTTGTGCTGAAGAGGAGGAACAGAGCTAAGTGAAACTGTCATTTGATTTCTCTCTGCATGTAGTTTGACTTTTCTTGGGACAACACGATTACTCATAGGAGCAGTTACAAAACTTTTTTTTTTTATTAATTATTGCAGAATATTCATGAAAATTAAAGATGGCATTCAGGTTGATGAATAGACATACTGCCAATCAGATGAGTTATGCTTGTTTAATCAGCAGGAGACATTTAGGTTGAGATCTGTCTACTTTGCCGAAGTTTTGAATTGTGAATATGTGGTTTATGATGCACTGTTGCAATCCTGGAATCATAGAATTATTAAGGTTAGAAAAGACCTCTAAGATCATGTAGTCCAACTGTCAACCCATCACCAACTTGCCCACTAAACCATGTCCCTCAATGCCATATCTACACAATCCTTGAACACCTCCAGTGATGATGATTCCACCACCTATCCCAATAGGCAGCCTCTTGCAATGCCTCACCACTCCTTCTGAGGATAAATTTTTTTTAATATATGACCTGAACCTCTCCTGGTGCAACTTGAGACCATTCTCTCTCATCCTTTAGCTAGTTACATGGTAGAAGAGGCCAACATCCTCCTTGCTACAATTTCCTTTCAGATAGTTTTAGAGGATGTTAAGATCAGCACTTCAAAATCTTTCTTGTAGTGTGAGTCCCAGTGCTGAACACAGTTCTTGAGGCACTGCCTCATCACATCTGAGTACAGAGGAACAATCAACTCCCTGTTCCTGCTGGTAACAGCATTTCTGAAACAAGCCAGGATGCCACTGGCCTTTTTGGCCACCTGTGCATGCTTCTGGCTCATGTTTAGCTGAGCACTGACCGACATACCCAAGTCCATTTCTTCCACACAATCTTCCAGCCATTCTAACCCAAACCTTTACCAATGCATGGTGTTGCTGTGACCGAAGTGAAGGACCTGGCATTCTGTCTTGCAGAAGTTCATACAATTGGCTTCAGCCCAGCTACCCAGCCTGTCCAGATCCCTCTGTAGGGCCTTCCTACCCTCAGGCTGATTGGCACTTTCTCCCAACTTGGTGTCATCTGCAAATTAACTGAGGGTGCACTCAATTCCCTCATCCAGGTCATCAATAATGATATTGAACAGGACAGGCCCCATCACCAACCTCTGAGAAACATGACTTGGGATTGCTTGCCAGCTGGATTTAATTCCATTTACCAACACTTTATAGGCCAGTTTTTTTACCGGGTGAATGAGTAGATTATTAAAGTCTGTAGGAGAGGAGGTTCATGCATTAAAAGTTGCTCAAAGGTTTTTGAATGATGGATGCATTTATGGAAAACATGTTATGTTTTTAGGCAATTCTTATTGAGTAATAAGCACTAAATTTGACTTAATTGCTGGCTATTATTATTTCTCACTGTTTCATGTGGTAAAGCCATTGAAAATGACCCAATTTTTTGAATTAGGGATTAAGAAAATGAAAGTGAATTAATAAGGAGCATTTTTTTTTCCTATTGTTTACCAAGAAATGCATTCTAATGCACTTCTTAAAAATAAGGTGAGTTTAAAGTATCTTGGTAAATCTTCTCTGAAGAACATAAACTCTTAACATATTGCAATGGCAAGAGATTATGTGGATAAGTTCAGTCAGGGTGTGAAGCCAATTATGAGAGTTTGAGCCCTGCTCTGAGTTTGTGCCACAGACCTGATCTGATCCATTTCTACCTGCACAGTGGATTGTTGGTGTCTGGGAAGTAAGGGAAATCAGATGCTGTAGAAGATACAGGAACTATGATGCTCTCATGCATTGCTCTCTCGGCTACAGAATCCCGTATTCCTTAACATTAGACTGATATTGTAAAAAAATTACACTATATCTAATTGGTGAATATACCTTTAACTAACTGTTGTACCAGGCTTTTGGGTTGTGGGTTTGAGTACATGTGAATGGGCATGTATAGGCTGTAATGTTGCAGAATGAGAAAATACTACTGTAGAAAGTTCCATTGTGTCAGAAGGTAGAAATTATTTACCAGATCCATATTGCTTGTGAATTATTAGGTCTCCTGATACTCAATTGTTGAGTGCTTTGAAAATAGAGACTAGGGCCTTGCGCCCAATATTCAATGGAAAGTGCATGCAGTTCAAAGGAAAGTCTGGTATAACTGAAATGGGTATGCAGATGTGCTCTGTTAGGCTGTGTCACTTGGTATTTTTCTATTCTGTATAGATTAAGTGGCTGATATGCAGCTGAGTGGTGGTAAAAGTATAAAAACACCCTAGGGAAGTGCAGAACTTGCCAGCTAAAATGTAAATGAAATGAAGTTTCTCTACAACAAGGAAAATCAACTAAACTCCATACAAATAAATACACACTATTTTTTTGTGCCACTGGTTTGTATGTGTATATATGATATATATGCATACACACACATGTATGCATTTACATATTCAACATCATTTCAAATCCAGTCTGGAAGGCAATAGAAAGCTTTTCTTACAATATTCATGCCACTGCTTGTGCACCTGTAGAGTCCTATGCCAGAAGGTAGATTTCTGTGGTTACACCATCTGATTATGTGCTGCTGGCTCTGCATACAATACCTGTATGCTGTTAGGCGTGTCAAGGGATGCAATTAAAAGGTGAGTTTTCAGATTAGCTATTTGTACCTGATAAGAATAGGGTGAGCCTTATTTAATTTACATCTGCATGTATACACAGCTACAGTTTTGACAGAAATGAGTGTAGTTAAAATGGTCTTTTTGTAGTGTTCTTTGTTCATGTAATCAGAAGGGTAACCTTTATATATGGCTTCTTCAAAAGTACTTTTCTTGGGAGAAACTGAGATCCCTATTTTTACTCCCAGGCATAATTACAGTTGCATGGAGCCTACATGGCCAACTTCTACTTTTTGTGCCCCATCACCCTCTTATTCTTTTTTTTCCCCCCAGTAAATTTTGGGAAAGATATCTTTTCTTTGTAGGTAAGTGCAAGGTCATAAAATAGAGAAGCATCCATCCATAGCTGAGACAGTACTGCAGAAAGAATAGGATTAGAATAAGTAGTCATTAGAAAGACTGAAACATTAATTTTGAGTTTCAAAGCCTGTGTCTTTCTTAAAGTGCAAGGATCTCATTAGGCAGTGTAGTAATTGGGTTTGATTTAATAACTGATCTAAATCATAGGAGAGCCACTGGCATTACATCAGTGTGCAGCTGACATGAGCAAAAAGATCTTTCAGATTATATGTTAGTTCTCAAGCCTTAACCGGTTACGCTTGAGACTGTCTTATACAAACCGATAGCACACCATTTTAGCTGCTTTGTGAAAGTGTATTCATGTATTTCTTCTTCTTTTTTTTTTTCTTTTCTTCTTCTTTTTTTTTTTTTTTTTTTTTTTTTTTTTTTCTTTAGAATATACTGTTAAATTCACCAAAGGTCTTGTATTCTTTTATGGGAGCTAAGTACTGTATGGTTCAGTTCATGAATAAAGATCCAATTGTCTCTTGCTGATTTACTTCCCTAAGAAACAGTGAAAATAATCAGGTCCTGAGAATGATAACAATAGTGACACCACGCCTGCACACATGAAATCATCCATGGAAGCATCTTTTTAAAGCACTCTCTAGAGGATAGGTGCAAAGATGTGATTGATTTTCTCAGTATATGAACACATGGTTCATGTGAGTTTAAGATTTCCCTTTGTCCCAAAGTTACAGTTAATAAGATACTTTTGTCAAAAGTCAGTTTTAGCACTGCAGCAGAGCTCCACTTACCACATCAGAAGGAGAGGTGGTATGTATATTGTGATTCATCAGGCACACAGCATGTGCTTTTCCATTACTGATTGGTGCAGCACAAAGTGGTAAGGATAAGGCCTATGCATTTCATTTTGAGGGCTCAAAGTGCACACAATATGTATACTAGTTATAACGTTCAGGCCAGCTGCTATCTGTAGGCACCCATTGTGTGCCCATACTCACAGGCTGCAGAAGGAGGTTGTGCAGGCTCCATCCTTGGAGATTTTCTAGGGCAAACTGCTCAGAAACTTAAGCAACCTAGTCTAATCTTTTTGATGGGAACCTGCTTTAGCAGGGGAGTTGGAGTCAATGACCTCTTGAGGTCTCTTTCAGCCCCTGCAGTTCTGTGCAATTCTGTGTGTAGTCTCAGAGCTGATCTTGGCCTGAGCAGAAGGCTGGACTAGAAACCTCCTGAGGTGACAACCCAAATTATTTTATGATTCTGTTAGGTAGTTGGAAACATATTGCTCTTCAGTTACCTAGGACTGTCATGGGGTAAAGAGCAGCATCTCCAACCTATAGGAAGCAGCAGACACTGGAGGATTGCCCACACAGCAAGAGGGGTGCCCCAAAGGCACCATGTGCACAGCTTCCGCTGGGGGGCCACTAGAAGGGTAGAGCACATCAGCAATGAAAAGCAAATGTTAAGCTAAAAAAAATAGCCTCTCTCTGATAGTGTGTGTCTGGTATGACGGCATGTTATGTTGGTACTGTGCTGATGAGAGTGAACTGGATTGTAGCATAACTTGGAAAAATCTCAGGGTTATTCAAAATGTTATCAGACTGTCACAGACCTGATCAACCTGTTTTGGCAACATATGCTAATGGAATAATATTTCTTCCTAAATTTTTTATTTCTTCCTTTTTAAAATTCAATTCTTAGTAGCTGGAAGCAGTGGAACATGATTTATTCTATATTTCAGTTGGAAAACTCACATATTGGCAATAAGTCTCAAACTGTTACGTTAAGTCAGCCAAAGCTAACTGGTTGCACTGTGATATTTAGATTTATTTATTTTTTAATATAACAGTAAGTGAAAATATTCCAGGACAGCATTTATACAATATTGCTGATGATGACAACACTTAAGGGACTCTAGGCACTGATCATATACTCACTGGAGACTCAGATACATTTGCAAATAGCACATTAAATTGTTTCAATACCTAGTCTGGATACAAAGAGAACATCTGATGCACACCCTCTTAAGGTTTGCTGAATACTCCATCCAAATGTTCAGAAGGAAAGGCAATAAGATGCTTTGGTACCTCTATTGTTTAAGGTCCAAAAATCATAAAATACTGGGGCATGTAGATAACGACAGGTTTGTGTCTATGCCTACTTCAATGCAGCTTAAGAATATGGGCAGAAATTGTAAAAGATGAAGATCAATTGCAAACTAACTGACAAATAAAATGTTCATTCAGTGAACATCAGAAGGGAGTGATATGAGTAAGGCTCAGTCTGTGCAGAACCTCATGAAAAGTCTGCTAATATTTGTAAGTGATTCTTAAAAATTCTGTGGATTTCATTTCAACTTTGTGAACTGTATGAAAGGTACTAGATCTGGAGATTTGCATGCCGAACTGCAGTTATATACTCTTATTTGTGAGTGTTGCTTCACTGTTGATTAAGTATTTTCAGAACTGGCCAATATCTTCTGGAAGACTTTGATATTTTCCCATTGAAATATACTGAATGCTGCAGACCAGAATGTCTATATACACACTTATTTATTTTTTTCTATTCATGGGTTATTTGTTCACAGAAGGAAAATCAACTCAGTTTTGTAAGAAACTGAACTTGGGTTGATATTCGTAGAAGTAAAAGTCTCTTAGTACTTTATAACACTCAATATTTTGCAGTATCACTGTTTCTGTTGTTAAAGTATATTTGTTGTTAAAGTATGACAGGACACAATGAAGGGGATTTAACCGTGCATGTTATTACCAGCTCTTGTGCTGTAAAAAGGGATAGTGAGCAAAGATTTCTGTAATGAAGCCAAAGCTTTTAAGAACAGTGCTTTGTAGTTCTGATGATAGAGCTGTCCAAAGCATGATAGTTCTCACCAGAAAGTACTTGACTGTTCATCAAAGACTTGCTGTTAGAGTGAGTAGGTTATCTACCAATCTTCATAATCAGAGCGAGAAATTCAGAGTGTTGATTTCAGGGTCATTGCTACATAAGTCAAACCTGTTTGCCTTATGGAATCAGCAAGTATATTTTAAAGCACCCATATGTTTATTTTTCACAAGGGCAAATCATGACGAGAGAGTCAGAACTGGAAATGCAAAAGGCAGAAGTATACTGTTTTAGTTAAGTGTAATTGCAATGTGATGTATTGCATACTGAAAACCAGTACATCACATACTCTATATGTTGACAGTATTGTAATGGGATATCTTCTTAATGACTTCTTGAACTTTGTAGGTATTTCCCAACATAAGTATGCTGCAAATATGCAAGGGTAGAATATTTAACACCTCAGCTAAAAGAATTTAGAAAGCTTTAATTTCATGTTTCAGTCAAAATAACAATAAACACAAACCACAGCTTCCTCCCAGCAAAGTACTTTCTGATCTAACCTGCAGGCACAGATGAAAGGAAATTCAGACATTCAGTGAATCTTCACATTAAAAAAGTGAATTAATATCATTAATACAGTGGTGCCTATGTGGATTGCTATGGACTTTATACTGAATTTTCAACTTTAAAAGTCAGAAGTGATACTGGGTGTTATAGGAGGGATGCTAGCTGGCATCATAGAGGCCAAGTTAGTTAATTTTATTCTGTAGATTGTTTTGTATTTCCATCTAAATAATGGAGATCTTTACCCCATACTTACAGATAAGTATGAGTTAGATGATAGCTCATAGAAAGCACGTGATCTTTACAATTGGCCTCAGCCTTTACAATTGTAAGGCCTGTTGATATGCTTGGGGTAAAAGAATGTTATTCTGATACAGACAAATGCTTACAACTTATTAACAAACATCTTCTTGGATACAGTGTCTTGAGGACTTTTAGTTTCTTACCTTTACACTACAGTGAGCACATATATGTATATATAATTTCATTGCATCAGATGTGAAATAACTTGTGGCTGGAAGCCATGTTCATTGCTTGAAACAGAGGAGCAATGCTTCCAGGACTTCTGTGCATCCCTTATGTGTTTTGTGAAACCTGTTCCTGGAGATACTGGCATGCTGTTTCTGTGACTGAAGAAATATCAAAAGATTAACATGACAGAAGTCTATGACTATTATCAAAAACCCATTGTGGTAAAATGGACTTTTGTATATCATACAGTTATTCATGTACCAATACCATGTTATGAGTTATGTAGCTCATTTTGGAGTAAAATGTGCCTACATGGGTCATTTAGCAACCTTAATCTCATTTGCAGGAGAGTAATTTATAAATGTCATGATCTCCAAAGAAATGAAATTGGTTTGCATACACTTTGTTTACATAGGATAAACTTAGACCCAAAACATTGCAAGTATTGTTATTTATTAGTGTTACATCTATTATTGTCTTCTTTTAAAAAGTATAATAAAAGTAAACATTGCCAACAGCCTTTATAGGGATAAGAAGGATAGAGTGAAAACTAGTGTTTAAGTTTTGTGTATATGTTTTTTCTACCGTATTCTAGTTATTACAATCTCTGTATATATGTTTCTTTTCAAAGCTCAGGCAATCTTACAATTTAGACAGGTACAGTAGCTTTCAGGTGCATTGCAGGTACTTTGTCTGCATTGCTTTAAGGTCACACAATGCTGTAAATGTCAGAATTAATTTAATGCATATATATTGCATATGTTTAAAAAAATCATGCCAGTAATATAATATAACAGCTGTAGCCGTGTGATTCGAATTCCAAGGGTTCAATTCTTTTATAGCATTTTATAACATAACCAAAAATGGTAGAGGGGATATAATACCCACTGTTTTATGAGAATGGCATAATGCTTACTACAGTCTATTCTTCTTTGATATGTTTTTAAGTTATTTATGAGTTATCAACAACAAATACATTTCCTATTACTGGTGCTTTATGTTCAGTAACCAGTGCTTTGAATTTAATACAAGCTTTGTTTCCTGTTGATCTCCTTCCCTCTGTTCACTCATACTATTTTACATTCTTCATTTTAGTTCTTTCCTTTAAATTGAATTGTTAGCACTTGAAATACTGCTAAATACTGTATTCTCACACACAGATAAACAATGTCAAAGCAAGTCTTTATGTTAACAATTACATGTCGCTAAAGCACTGTCTTACACAGCAGGCTGCTCCACAAAGTATGTGTATTATCCTGAATCTTATTTAGTTCCAATCACAGTTCTAGAAAAAGAGGCTTTTCTGATCTTCTTTCTTATTGCTGTAATTGCTGCTGCTTTTTTTTTTTTTTCTTTATTTAAAAAAAAATTAAAAAATCAGTTTTCTTGTGCTGCCTTGTTAAATCCGGGCTTTGTCACTAGCAATTAAGGTTTCTGTTTGCACCTGTATGATATAAATAGTATCCGTCAGTTGTTCATTATTTGATTATTAGTGAAAAATGCTGTCACTTTCCTTCATCCACTGTGTCTGCCATTCATTCCTATTCCTTTGAAAAAGGTTGAAGTCTAGTTCTCATCATGTGTTTCCATTTTCTTTAGTGATTGGAGAGGAAGATCAAATACAGAGCTGCTCAGTCAATAATACTGCTGAGAAAAAGACCATTAATTAGCCAGGTGCATGAGCATTAATTTCCATGCAGAGGCAACCTGGAACCAAAGCAGGGCAAATGGCTCAGCACCGGCAGAGCTTGGGCTGTAATCTGTATGTCTTTACCTAGGAAAATTTGGGCATAGTGAGGCTCTTCCCAGTGGTTACATTCACACTAAAACCTCAGCTGCTGATTGTTATGTACCAAAATGTGACAGCAGTGCCACAGAGGCAGGAAAAGATACAGTTAGCATAATACTTATTTTACACGTTCTTTCAAATAGAGTCTTTCACACTTAGGCTATATATTTCTCACAGAGTGAAGGTGAATATATTTGGTTAAAGAAAAATTTGCCCATGGATGCATGTATAATCTTGAATCTGTCATTGATTTCCAATAAATAAATTTAAAAAAAAAATCCATAAAAATATTTGATAGTAACAAGAATAAATATAGTGATTTCTTCACTGAAAGCTGTAGAACTGAGGAGCCCTTAATCTGTGTTAGAGATTAAAAAGAGCATTGTGAACTTTGTAACTGAAACAATAGGAACTGCTTTAGTTCAGAATGATGCTATATTAAAGGGTCTTTTTAGTGGCTTTGAGCAAATGTTGGTTTTGTAGAGTAAAACAGAATAATTCCCACAGCTGAAATTTATGAAAAAGAATGAAAACTTTTAACTATTTTCCTAGTTCAGACTCTGACAAGAAATGTGATGGATAGATGTTATTTATATCTTTGAAAGGAAGGGATAGTCAAATCACAAACGTGGCTTGAACTAAATAACTGACTGCCTTGGCTATGTTCATGAGTATCAGTAAAGCCAAAAAGGCTTTCTACTGGCATTGGTTTCTGTCTATGCCTATCTATGTGGTCACCATTTCATGCACTTCTCCCTTAACGCATAGGTAATCCATTCAAGTAACTTGTTGTTACACACTGATACTCCACAAAAAAAGAACAAAGTTGTAACTTTGCTTGTCTGTTCATTTCTGTGTTACTTAGGTACATCCCAAAACATAGAGTGTATGTCAATGACAATTGCTTTTTCTTTTCAACTTCCAAAATAATATGTTTCCTGATGGACACTGAATTTTGCAATTTACTCTGAGGGCTGAGAGTCTCTTCACAGAATTAATTCCAGCTCTGAGTGGGATGTCAGAAAAAAAGCTCTAATAGTTCTATGAATTTCGCTAATGAAGAAGGAAGTCCTATTGATATTGAGTGGTATAGTTGTTCTGGTGGATCACATGAACGTGGTTGCATGACAATCAGCTTTAAAAGAGGAGTTCTTGATATTGAATTTGACTCATTTAACAGGGCAGACGGCTAGTGATGCACTTAATCACATGCTATTGATTTCCCTGTTCTCACTGAATTAGGTCCTTTAGAGCTTAGTAGTGTCATAAAGAGAGAGGTGAATTGTGGAGACCACTCAGAGTTGTAGCTATGTAAATAAAGAGGCTTTACATACGAGGCATTATAGCTCAGTTACTATTTGCTAAGATGAAGTCCATCCTTTTTTAAAGCTCTGAAAAGGGGAAGGTGTTTTCATAGCAGTGGCTACAGATATACAGAAGTAGTCATAAACCCAGGTGAATAGCCTGGTTTCAGTGATCTCAGGACAGGCACTCATCCTGGGATGCATTATTACAGAATACTTTGTGTATTTCCATCCTTTTTTCTCCTCACCAGCAACCATTTAGTTTTTGTAAAATTTGATTCTTCAGCCAGTTGTTTGCCTCAGTTGCTGAGGATCTATTGTGTTTAGTGTGGCCAATAAAATAGGAGTAATTGTCATAGGCGCATGTCTGCTTTTTATTGTTACTCCATGGGTAGGTACCCTTGACAATGGGGAAGAAGAGCGGTCTACTGGACCGCTCAGGGGGTGCAGCTAGCAATGCAAAGTACATTCACCTGGCAACTGTTAGTCTGAGGTTACCATGACAGTTATACTGGTTGGATTATGATATAATTTAGGCATGTATACTTGCTGGAAGTACAGTACTTCTTAATGTCAAGAGAGTCGGTATTCTCAGCTCTGTAAACTCAAGAGTTTCCAGGAGGAATGTGAACATCACAATCCTGAACTGGTTTTGCAGTGTAGTATCCTTTAGCTGACAGTTTTTTACCTCTCCCAGTCAGTGGTAGCCTCTGATCAGCAATTCAGCACATACTACACGTATCTTAATTTGACAGACTTCTGTAATGCTTTCTCTACATTGAAGGTTCCAGAGCATGGTCATTCAGAAGCTGGTTGCACCAATTTCCTGGCTGCTGATCAACCGTACTGTGAAAGGTTACTTGTTTCCTTTTGTGGATAGATAAAGAATGCAAAGTTAAGTATTTAAGCAATACTGTGGAGCAGCAAGAAATTTAAGGGCACGTGAAGTGGTCACAGGTATGACAAGGTTGGTTGAAATAAGAATATGTTCATCCATCTGATTTCTCTCGTGGCTCTGACATGCTTGATTTACCAGAGAAAATAACAGTAGCTGCAACAGCTTTACCATCATATTTTCTAGCCACTGTGCCTAGTCTGATAAAAAAGACAACAAATCCATTAGACTCTTGCAGTCTGCTCATTATGTCTATACCATTGGCTCAGAGTATATGCTGCTACTAAGAATTCAGCTGAGTCACAGCAACATACAGTGGTTAATTCATGAAGATATGATGCAAAATGTTGTAAATGGCACAGGCGGTACAGTGCCTTGTTATTTTGAAAGAAAATTATTTGCTAAGGATTCACCCTTAACATTTCATTTGTGTATTCCTGTTGCTCACTGGAATACAAACAAAATTCAACTGAATACAGCAAGTGTCCAAGCAGCCACTATCGACAGCAGGAGAAAAAATAAGGGCTGGACTTGAGAAGCAAGGAGTTAAACTTAAGGAGCTAGTCAAAAACATACCCATATTGCTTATGCATAAAATATGTCCTAATTCTACGCCATACTTTGTTTTGTAAAAATACAGGGTTCGTATCTTGCGTTTGTTTCTTAAAATAAAAAAGAAGCAAAGATGTGGTAGGCCTTGACTGGCTGTAAATAAACTAATGTGTGACTCTACAACTTTCAAAGTGCCCAGTTCCATTTCCTTGCCCCTCTGCTAACTCAGCCCATGTTAGTAATCGTATGCTAGAGAGACAGGTGGTTTTAATAAATGTCAGAAATCCTGACTTTTTCTCTGGACACACTCAGATGTGCTATACACACATTACTGCTATAAGGACACCCTCTGGCCATGATTTTCCTTCTAGAAAAAAACATTATCTACTAATTTATTCAGGAACTATACATTTGCTTTAACAAAAAAAGCCCCACCAAAACAACAAAACAACCCTTCTTGCCAAGTTCCACCAAGGACTCGTGTAATGGGGAATTAAACAGTGGGTTTAATGGGTTTAATGAAATTAACTGTTTTTCTGAGAACAAGTAAAAGTACAGTCTATTTTGGGATCTTGATGTGCTGTTACTGCTAAGAATGTGTCAGCATTTTCACTGTAGAATCGTTTCCTGCTTTAACAGAAAAACATTTTCATCAGTATGAAATTTGGAATGCTAGCTCAGATCTTATTTAGACATCTAAGCAAATGGATTAGTTTTATCAACGTACTTATCATATTAAAGCCAATATGACACAGAAGTAGAAAGCACTGCAGCAGGACTTGCTGGCATTCAGCATTTTTGGAAATATTGTGCTACAATTGAGGAAGCTGACATTAGGCAATAATTTTTTTTTTTAAATTTGAGGCTAAGTGCATAACAATATGAACTACAGAGTTTCTGTATTAGGAAGACTCTATCTTAAAATAATCTACTCTACCAACCAGTTTTTCTAAGCCTGTGAATGGTTTGCTGCCACAATGGCCTTGCTCTTCCTGATGAAACATTCTAAAACTGGTTGTTCCTTTATTTGAAATACATTTTATCTACCTCTCTCTGAGCAGTGTCAAATCTACTGCATTACAGCCTGTGCTGTCAAAACATCATCAGCGCCTTGACACAGTTTTAAAGTGGGAAATCTCAGCAGCTGAATGCAGATTGGAAATACGAGTAAGATTATCTGGGACAAAGAAGTTAGGAAGAGGTTGAAAGATTTAGGTAGTCTACAATTCTGAATTGGGCTTGAGGAAAAACACGAAGAATTTTACTCTCTGACTTTCTAGGTGCTAATTAGCACATACTGATTAGCTTAGATCTATTAGTTTCCAAATTGTTCTCAGCAGATCACTGGAGTCTTTTAAGGCTACACTAAACAGTACCCAGCTGTTCCATGGAAGCAAACAGCTGACTGCATTTTTTGGTATCTCTATCAGCACTAAGAAAGCACAACGGAGAGTTTAGGCCTTAAATGGTATCTCAGAGCCTTGAAATTTCACAGTAGACATAAAGTAGGATACGGAGGTAAGCAAATACTGTTAAGTTCCTAATATACTAACAGGGATGTAGCAAAGACTTTTGAGTACCTGAGCAAGTTATTGCCTTTGTATTTTACTCAGACAAGGAAAGAGATATCAAAGGAAGAAAAATGAAGGTAGTTACAGGTAAGAAATACTAGAAATAATGATAGTAGTTCATGAGAAATATCAAGATTTGGCAGCGATCTGTTGGTCCAGAGTGCTTGGAAACTACTAGTTAGACTAAAAAATGTTTTTCTTAGCTTTTCTGAGCTTCTTATTGCTAATGGTAGACATGTAGGTTCCTGATGCTGTAGCAGACTAAAGGGCTGTGACAAGTGTACAGAAGAAGGTGTGGGTACAGTGCTTTTGAAATATCTGGTGAGACTGAGTGGTGAGAACTTCTGGAATATGTTGAAAGTAAAGATAAGATAGCCTGCAACAAATAGTAGGTCTGCTTAACGTGATTGCTGATGACTGACCTCAGTTCACTGTTGCTGAGGACATTAAAGTCTGTCTAGCATATCAATAGGGTGCTCGGGGGAAGGACAAGATGCAGTTAATTTCTGGTAGGAATAGGCTGTAGTTTCAAATACTTTGATTTATTATATTTTATTTTTCAAAAGTAGAAATTAGTAAATAAAGCATTTTGAAGCAGTAAACTAAGTGCAACAGTGGAAATTTCCATTTTTAGGTTTGTTCAAATATGAAAATGGGGAACTAGCTGATATATGAGGAAAGTTATGCATTAGGGCTTTCCATGAAAGATGCTGCAGAGAGCTCTGTTTTGACTGGACTGCTCTGCAATAGAAGGTGGGGCGCTCGTTCTCTTGTCCATGACTGCTTGTCTCTCATGCTCTTTCCTCCAATGGAGGCCAGCCCCAAGACAGATTTCTCATTAATTATCAAGGCCACTATTCTGGGCATGAAGTAGGGGGCAGAATGTACATATGTAGTGATGAGTGCTGCTTGTCCTACTCTTTGAGACAGCAAAGGCCAGATCTTTTCGCAAAAGAAATGCTGCTTCCCACTAAATTTTTTTCCAGTTTTTTGCCGCCCAGTGCACAGCCAAAGCTCTGCTGCATTTGCTGCTCTGGAACTGAGAATGCATCCTCTGGAAGCTGCAATGTGGATATTCCTTACAGTATTTGCAAATGAGGCCAGATTTTCTACACGCCTTCTGCTGGGGGAATAAAAAGAAGGAAGACTGATAGGCGTGGGGGGGATGATGTGCTGTTTCTCCTCTAACATGTCTGAATGGTGAAAGAACTTCAGGGCTCAAACAGTTCTTGGAGAATAAAGCTGACTGCTGTAGTAGGCACTATTAACTCAGCCTTTTGTTCTTCATATGGAAAAACAAAATGAAGTGTCATTCAGATGGAAAAATTATGTCAAATTATGTTGTTTTTCCTACTCTTTGGATGAGTTAAAAATGAGGAATCCTTGGATGTTTTCCTTGTTTTATCAGTTTAGCAGCTGGTATTGTGTAATCAAAAAGCCATGCTTTATCAAGCCTGCATATGGCACAAGAATGTATGCAAAGCAAACCATACATTTCATCTTTTTTCGTCAGTAATTTATGATATATGGCAGAATAGTGCTTCTCTATCCACAAGCGAATTCCCTTTCATAGGTCTGAAAATGCTGTGAGGATGTGTGGCAGTGAAATGAAGGGAAAAGCCTATCAGCAGAGCTTGCAGAGGGCAGCGCTGGTTGCTTAGCTCAGAGATACCGGTGCTGGAAGGTGAGGGGTATTTTGCAAAGCTTTGCCTGGCACTCTGCCTGATATAGCAGAGCAGTTGTGCAGTTATAGATTCCCTAGACTATCTGTCTACATCCATGCTAGATACATGCTAGGCAGGGTGTGCATCTTGATATCTGTCAGGCTTCATAATGCTGTGCTTGGAGTGCAAGGCAACAAAATTATTAGTGCAGTGTGTGCAGGACCACAGGTACTGCTGATAGCTTAATGAATAGGGCTGGGCTGGGGGTCAGGGAGGATTCAGGTCTTTCCTGTCCTCTGCTAAATCAGGATGGACCAATTGTACTGGTTGTATGTTAACTGATGGAAATAAAACTGTTAGTAGAAATGTTAATGGAATATTGTTGACCTGGAAAACTGGCAGTGAATATCAGAGGTACCTAAATTGGTGGCCCAGGGATGAATAAAAATTTAGTGGTAAATGAATCACAGATGATTTTAATCTTTTAATCTTGTCATGCCAAACACCAGATCTTATTTTTTTGCTAGTCAAATGCACTCACCCATGTGCCTGGGTGTGGAGTGTCAGTGCTGTGTGAGCCGGGAACAGGGCAGAACGGGTGATTCAAACAAGTTACTGCCTACTCTCCATTTCCACTGTTCTAGAGATGTTCTCTGTGTGATATAGCATGGCTCTCGTGGCACCTCTTCATTTTCTCTTCAGCACCACATAGAAGTGCTAAGAAAGTTCACTATGTAACTACGTGTGTTATGTGGAGAAAAGATCAATTTAATAATTTAAAAAGGCAAAACAACAAATACAGGAGCTGCAGCTCACAGAGGAAAGCACTGAAGACACCCGCCCTTTTGTTTCAGCAATACCTCATGTCAAAATATATTTCTGTAGCTGTGCACACTGTACCTATTCTCATGAAGAAGTCTACTGCAGTATGTTAGAAGGAAAACAGATTTGAAATGGGACCATGTGCTTGGCTTCAATTCTTTCTTTCTTTTTTTCCTGTGTTTCCATAGGTTGGATTTTTCACTTTTTCTTTTCATTCTTTCTTCTTTCTCTCCTTGCTCTAACCTTTATTTTTTGTATTGTATAGAGATAGCCACACTTATTTTTATGCAGTAGCTGTGGATCTAATGGTGTTACTGGAAGGTGAGAAGTTGAAGCACTGAGCAGTGCATCACTGGTAGAGTTGACCTCATTTCTCATTATTTTTTTTTCTTACAGTATGAGTAAAAAAAAGATAGTTCTGAAGATGGCACACTTGTGTGATCTAGGGATGTATTTGCACATATGAAGGCAGCTGAGGAAATCTTGAGTTTTGGGTGCTCATTTCCACATTCCCACCTCAGCTCTCCAGCTCTGCGATTTTACAAGTGGTCTGTGGATGTGTTCTGCACGCCAAGACTGGGAAATAATTTGAGATATAAATACCTTTCCAGAAAATGATGCATCTGAGAACTGTGGCAGATGCACAGGGACCAGAAGAGAGAGTGGGAGTCTCTTAAAAATGACTCCTTCTCCAAGAAAAAATATTTGCGGAACTGTCTTGACATACAGAAAGACACACACACACACACACATCACTTAATATGATGCAGTATGATCTGGTTCTTCAGGGAGAACCCAGTCCATCTTATACGGTGCTCACAAAACAGTTCTGTAGGTGGGTCCCCTTGGGGCAGGTAGGACAGCCCCTTGCTCTGTGCCCCTGGGCTGTGGTCGGTCTGTCACTGGGCTGTAACTGCAGGAGGGAAGGAGTAGATTGGGATGACTATTGGGGACTGTCTGGGAGGGGTGCTGCCTTTCATACGTGCCGTGCTGTGAGGCTAGGGGCCTGATGGCATTTGGAAGCCAATGTTTTAAAAGAGAGGGTAAGGTGATTAGCAGTAGAATAATTAGTGTGTTTATTATGGGAAAGTAAAATCTTAGGCAAAGCCTATCTAGCATTTTTTATTTTTTTTTTTCCCCATAACAATGTGTAACATTTAGTTTATAGGGTCTGCATCTGTGGCTTTCCTTTCTGTATGGACTTATGCTTCAGTGTATATCCTTGAGACCTGATCATTCCCTGCTTCCTTTAAATTAGGACTGTATGTTCTAAAACTATTAATATCAAGAAAGATCAAGTTAATGTATATCTTGCAAGTCACTGTTGAAGTGACATATGTGCTGTTTTGGAAGACTTGTATACTGAGTGACAGAAATAAAACAGCTGAAATAACCAGATGACCTTTTCTACCGTGTTTTTTATTATTATTATTTATTTTTATGACAATTATATTTATACTCAATAAGTTTACCTACTTTCTAAAATTTTTCAATAATTTCTTCATGTACAAAATTAAGCCTTTACTTCTTTTTAGGGCAAACTGGTAAAACATCTCACAAAGTAATACCAAATTCAGTTATATTTATGAATGACCTAATGGTGGCAGGGAAATATCTATATTCAACTTAATCCTGTGTGGAAGGGGAATAACAGCAAAGACACCCATTCTGTGGTCAATATTTTCTTTTGGTAGTTCTATGTATTCTCAGGTCTGATTGTGGGTTTACAGCACAGTTTTGTGGAGACTGATGATAGTGGAGCACTAGGCACAAGTACTATGTATAACACCTTCAGATTTTGTTTTGATCACCTGAAGCACATGTTGGGGTAAGGACAAATGGAAAATGTCTTCCCCTTTGTGGCTTTCTTTCATTCCATTTTCATCAGCTTTGTAGGCAGAAATTCACATCTAGTTTCAAATCCTCACTATTTCTAAATTCATGCCTTGAAAACTCCTTGCTGATTGTGTTAAGATAAGAAATTTCTATCTCGGTTGCTGACAAAGTGGATTTTTAAAGTACTTCTTACTATGATATCTAGATGCTGAATTTTGATTGGAATAATAACCAGGACTCCTTGGCTCCTGTAAAATGACAATGATGGTTTTGAATAATGTGAGATAGCAGGATTTCATGAGAATGATAAAGAACCATAAATGTAAGTCACTTGAGGAAACAGTTTAGAAAAGAGTTCCTTTTGTATACTTTGTATCAAAAAATCACTGGCTTAAACTATTTATGTTGCTGGAACAAATTTTGCCAATCAGTGGGGCTTCAATCCCCAAATTATGAAATACTTATTTGACTTTTTTAGGTTGTAAGGATGAATAAGGAAGGTTTGCTCAGGGAGTATGTGGAGTCTTTTTCTTTGAAGATATTCAAGACCTGTCTGGATTCCCATCTGTAAAACCTATTGTAGGCTACCTGCTTAAGCAGTAGAGTTGGACTCAATGATCTCTTGAGGTTTCTTCCAACCCCTGTGATTCTGTAATCAACAAAATCCAGCCTGAGAGTAGTCTGACTTAGGAGATTTTAATGATTAGATGCTTTCCTCACTCTCGAGCAGTTCTGTATGAATAAAGGTTTGAAACCGGAGATCTTGGCCAGCTGTTTCAGAACTCTGGGATGTTCCTCTCCTATAAAAGAGAGGCTACCCCGCAGAAACAGAACCTAAAACTCTTCAGGAGATGTAGGTAGTCAAGAGATGGAGGAAGACCACACACAGGATACACTGCAGAGTCCTTATCCTGCTGAAGTCACCAGTTGGAAAACTTGGCAGATGTCACTTGGGATAAAAAAACTTACAGAAAGATTTGGCAGCAGAGTTCGGCTGCAATGCTGGCCACAATACAAATTGTTATTAACCTTGATTGAATATAAGTAATGGCTGACTTCTCAGAAAGATTGAAATCTGGTAGCTGCCTTGCAATTACCAAGAAGCAAACATTATATACAAGATTTAATATTGTGGTCATCTGATTAGCATTGCAAATATAAGTAATTTATTTGTAGCGCCTAATTAAGTTTAAATGTTCTTCAGTTTTTTAGGGAATATTCTTTCTGTTCTCTATCTAGCAATTTTCAGGCCTGATGAATATTTGCAAGATTAAATTACGATGTCAGATAGCCACAAAGCAGGACTTTTAATATGGAGTTTCATTAGTAGTCTCTCCAGAGCTTAAGCTTCTCAACAGTTCGTTATTTGCAAAATTAAAACCACCTCTGAGAGTAGTTTCCAGTATCTGACAGCAGTGAGTGACTGCACATACTGCACAAACATACAGATGTATTTAATAGAAGTAGCTTAGGAAAAGAGATCCGTTATTCCCAAGCAGACACACTGTTATCCGTGGCTCTGGCTTGTATCACTGGGTGTTATTCTCATCTTGTCAGATATGAGTAAGACTACTAGGAATAGTTAATTCCAGACAGGTTCCCAGAAGACGTGTTTTGGTAGATTTACTGTGCTGTGTATTGTGTACTTCACAGATTTCAAAAGGGAGATGCATCTTGTTAAATGCAGTGACTGTACCAGGTGTCTTTGAAAGTGGGATAACTGGTGATGGGAGCAACACAGAAATAATAGAAAAGGCAACTATCAATAGGAAAATATTTTCCAGATAAGTCAGATCATTACTGACACTCCTGAAGTAATGCATTCTCAATCAGTACAAAAGTTCATGAAGCTCTTTCTGCTAAAACTGGAGTTTGAATAATTTGGTATAACAATCATGGGGAAGATGGAGCTTTCCTCCCCTCTGCTCCCCCAAAATATCCCCCACAAAACTGTTAATCTGAACAGAAATTCAGAGCCAAGAGACAACTTGACTTAATGCATTGTGTTGTAACTGCTTGTTTAATATAAATATTTTATAATTTCAGCACTTTTTTTTTTTTTTTTTTTTTTTTTTTAAACAGAAGAAGCAAGTTAAAGAAATACTTTCATTCCATTTATGAGTAGTTTCCCCTTTCAACTCCCATTTTCATGGGAGTGAAATTTCATGCTGAGATCCAATGTAGAGCAATGTTATTTTATCTGGCTATAAAATTCTCGAGTTTGACAGAATTCTTAGCCTATGCTTTTACTTCTGTTAATTTAAATAGGAATAGTTAGATATGGGATTCAGCTGTTCAACCTTATAATCATTCATGAACTAAGCAGTAGGTATTTATCTTGACCATCATAGTTTCTCATTATTTTTTATTTTTAGAGATGTAGGCAATGAAATTGAAACTGCAGTTACGGACCTTTTGTAATAAGATGCAGAAACTGATATAGCATCACACATACATAATGGTTTCAGTACTTGAAGGATGTAATTCATAATGTTCACTGGAACCTATCAAAAGTTTTGTTCTGTAAGCAATACAAGATTTTTCCTTAAAGCTGCAAGAGTAGAGTCATTCCTTGACATCTATCTATCTATCTATCTATCTATCTATCTATCTATCTATCTATCTATCTATCTATCTATTTTCTGACTTCCCATTTTCTAGAGAGAACAGTGGAGAAAATCATAGGCATTTTTATTGGCTAGCTTATAGTACAGGTGATGTCACAAGTGCATAAAGATAGATATGGCTCAGGAATAATGTATGACATGCATGATTTGTATAGCAGAAGATGTTACATGGTTGTTTTTTTTTGTTTTTTTTTTTTTTTTACAGAATTAGTAGGTGAAGAAGGGGGAAGAATTGATCAGAATTGAATTTCCTAGTCTTGATGAATCAGGTATCTCTCCTTGAGAGTTTAGCAAGAAGCTACAAGAGTATTCCACAGTGAGAAAATAGAATGAGATGCCCCCTTGGCTTTTATGGAAGTGGGTCATTAGGCAGAGATCACCAAAGGATAATCAGATGGATTTCCAGTGTTTTCCCTTTCCACTTCTTTGCTTAGGTAGGACCAATCTTATAGCAATTGATTTGTACCAAGAATGGCAAGCACCCTTTAAAAGGTGAAGGGAATGAAGAATGTGAATCACAGAATTGTAGCAGCTGGAAGGGACCTCTGTATATAACACATAAATATATGTTCTAGTTTTCGGGATAGACATACGATGATGAGAAGGAGGCTTGTTCTTGTCTTGCTGTATATGCCTCAGCATTAAATCTCTAAATCCAATCTGGTAATAATAATTTCATTTTTCAGCTGGGAATTTCAGAAATTACTCATCTTACCTTTTTAGACAGCTTATTTGTGCTGGGGTGGATTGCTCTCTGGATGCACCAGCTTTCTATTTAATGCAGAGTGCTTAGCTTGCTTAGCACAGACCTGAGTGTCTAGAATTAGATTTCTATGTTCAAACAGGTGAATTTCTCCTGGATTGTAAAAAGCAGGACATTGTGACTGAGAGTTGATCAAGAAGAGTATTATATCCTGGTATCCAGGTTCTAATACATATGCAGTTACTGCATGAAGAGCAGTCAATATTTACCTATCTCATTTTCAAAGTCAGATTGTTTTCTCACCAAAAAAGACAGCACTGGGAGACAAAGAAAAGAAAGGTCACTAGCAAAGGAAGTAGTTTCTATCCAATCCATCAAAAAGCATTTAGAGAAATATGTTCTGTAATGATCCAGTAGGTCATTTCATGAGATTTCATTGTGTGAAGTGACTATATCTCAAGAGATCCTCTTTAAGTAATTAAGACTGAGTAGCTCTAACTGACATCCATTTTAGTCATTGTGCAAGCCCCTGTGAATGGCTGCCTCACATGGCCATGCTACGGAAGATCAGCTGAACTTTAAAAGGCCACATTCTTAAATTGTCCTAAAGACTGCTTTATAAGTTCACATGCTTGGCTCCATGGATTGTTTTCTCTGGTGAGTAATTAAATTTTAACCTGCAGTCTAAGACTTTGAGAAGCAGAATTTCATGAGCTATTAATGCAGTTAATATCTCATGAGTTTTCTTCATGCTGTGGTTAAAAAGTATAATGTACTCTATACTTTCGTATCATTTTTGTTAGTTTCTTCACATATTATTTAAATATCCCTCTCTGAAAATTAGTGTCACAACATTATTTTATGGTATGATCTCTCCCTAGAGGAAGTTGAACTTAATTGTATTGAGTCACTGTTATTGAGCGGCTTGTCTGTACTTAGTTTGTGCACTAATTCCAATATGTTCTAAAGGAGGAAGCTGAGTGTATCTTCTAGTCCCGCACACTGTAAAAAAAGCTTTTCTGAGAAGGCATAGACTTAAGGGTTAAATGTGATATATTTTGCATGTGGAGCTGAAATTTCCATAATCTCTTGACATTTGGTTCTGTTTCTTTTGTATTTCTTAAGTTTTTGCAACTGATTCCCTTCTCTTGGTCAAAGGCTTTTGAAATAGATGTACTGCGTTACATATTTAAAATATAAGTTTATTGTTCAATCATATACAGTTGTAAGTATATCTTTATTTATTCCTTATTGTATTTTCAGATATAATGCTCCTTCTGCCCGCTACAAAAACTGTATTTCCTGTGTGCTTTTGGGACAGAATTTACATCTAGCTGCATTTGTAGTAATTTTCTATGCTTCTGTGACCTTATATCATTAACAGGCAGATTAAATCGCCTAGTTTTGTTTCTCAGATTCTCCCACTGCATGGTGACATCTATCTTTTTTACCTTTGATTTTTATTTCTGATCTTTATTACAGATATTTCAACTATGTGAATAAAACCCCTACTGTATCACAATGTGCTACTTCTCAGAATTTAC
The DNA here is from genome assembly GCF_054131305.1 of Coturnix japonica. Lineage (NCBI taxonomy): Eukaryota > Metazoa > Chordata > Aves > Galliformes > Phasianidae > Coturnix > Coturnix japonica. The sequence continues at coordinate 131,554,817 of NC_140663.1, forward strand.
TTCAGATGCATTACTATCATGATTTCAGTGCATATTATGAATTCTCACCTGTCCTTATCCAGATACAGAATTATGTGTAATGTGAGGAAAGAGATGATGATTTTGGATGGCATGTGTTCAGTTTCCTACATCTGATAATAAAAGAGTTTTTGTAAAAGACAGGAAATCGTGTCTGAGCTGCAGTACGCTGCTTCCAAAACAAAGTTGTCATTGAAATGATGAATCAATTAGACAATGCACTTGGAGGTGGTGGCTATCTGGCGGCCAGGGACTAGCAATCACAGTATAATTATGCTTGTTACAAGTAAAACCAGAAAATCTCAGTGATAGCTTTTTTGGTGCCTCAAAATTTAAATACTCAAAGCTAAGAACACCTGTGAGAGCAAGTGGTTATTTCTGAAAGTATAGAAAGGAATAAGTGGCACCTAGGGGCAAAGTCCTGGCTAGTAGCCTTTCTTGAAGTATTGATGCAGGGGTGGCAGCAGTTAGAAAAATAGATAAAATGATGGGGAAAGAAAAAGGGATACAAGAGGTTATGAACTTAGATTTTTGTTGGGAAGGTCAAATTTGTCATGGTAAAAATCTATAGAAGGCATTTTTTTCTTTCCTGTCTTATAAGTACTAAAGAAATGTTGGAAACAGTGCCTGTCCAGTGTAGAATGGAAATGATTGCATTGTTACTACGGTTCATAGAAAACAAAACTTATCAAGAAATATCTTCTTTAATGTAGAAATAGGATTGTGTGTTCTTATTACATGAAAATCATAGAATTGCTCACGTTGGAAAAGTCCTTCAAGATGATCAAGTCCAAACATTACCTAACCATATTACCCTCACTCTAACAACCTTCCACTAAATCACGTCCCTGAACACTACATCCAAATGGTTTTTAAGCACATCCAGAAATGGTTACTCAACCACCTCCCTGGTCCAACAACCCCTTCTGTAAAGAAGTTTCTCCTGATATCCAACCTAAACCTACCTTAGTGCAACCTGAGGCCATTTCCTCTTGTCCTGTCACCAGTGAGAAGAGAACAACCTGTAGGCACCTTTCAAATACTGGAAGAGAGAAATAAGGTCTCCCCTCAGCCTCCTTTTCCCTAGACTAAACAGCCCCAGTTCCTTCAGTTTCTCTTTAAAGAGCATATTCTCCAATCTCTTCACCAGCCTTGTTGCCCTTCTTTGGATCTGCTCCAGCACCTCAATGTTCTTTCTGTCCAAAACTCAACACCGTACTCAAGATGAGGCCTCACCAATGCTGAGTACAGGGCAGGATGACTTCCCTAGTCCTGCTCACCAATGGCAGGATGCCATTAGCCTTCTTGGTCACCTGGGCACACTGCTGGCTCATATTCAGCCGACTGCCCATCAGTACACCAATGTCCGTTTCTATCAGGCAGCTTTCCAGTCACTCTTCCCCAAGCCCATCAGGTTGCCTGGGGTTGTTGTGATCAAAATGCAGGACCTTATACTTGGCCATACTGAAAATCATTCAGTTTCTTAATAACTTAGTTGTTCTGATCTTTTTTCATAAACAATCTGCTGTGGGTAAGCAGTTTTATATCAGAATAACTCGTAGGTAGCTGATTGGGAAGGCATCTACCTCCTTAATGTTAATCTTTAATGAATATTGGGAAGATATTGTAATTTGAGAGAACTATCACAGGCTGATATTGTTCCACCATTAGAAAAGGTTGCAATTAGTAATCTTTTAAAGGATAGGAAGTTCATTAATGCTGGTCAACATGACTTTATGGAAAATGATTCTTATCAAACAAACCTTATTTCATTTTGGAAGGATTACAAATTAGACTGAAAGAAAACTGCATAGGTAAGATTCAGATTCACAAATCTGTTAGCTTAGATCTACGTCATTCTAGCTTTGAGGTTTTTAGGACCTGTCTTTTTTTATCATAAAATTTCAAAACTAAATTTAGAAGCCACTGTTGGTTTAAAGCAAACAAAAAGAAAGATTAAAAACTGGAGTCTTATGTGTTCTAGGAAGAGTGATAGTGCAGCTTGGCTTGCTGAGAAAGTCTGTCTGCCAAAACAAATATACATGGGAGGTGAGGGAAGGAAAAGAGGGACTGGAAGACTGTTGGCTGAAACCAAAGTCATGTTAGAAACCGGGCATCACTTTTTTTTAATGGTTATTTGTTGGAATAAATTATTCAGGGCATTCTCTGTTTTCTTATATATTTATATCTTATCTTTCTGGAAAACAAGTCTAATTTAAAACCAAATTATTTTTTTTGCTGTTTTTCTCTAAGCCTAAATTCTTGAATCATTGGGTACAGCTTGGGGTGCAGGCAAGGGATTGCTTCATCTTTATCCCTGCTTGGCAAGATGCTGCATGCTGTCCTTATAGATAGTATTGTGATTGACCGCTCCCTAGGAATTTTTTATTTTTCCTAGGGCATTTAACAAAGCACACAAAGAAATTCATGTTTTGCCACAGTTCTCAAGTTATTTAAATTAAGGAGCTGATGTTGGTACCATAGGTATTTCCCTGTTTGATATTCTACTAGTAGCTTGCCTCTCTTTCTGTTGTTTCCCCATTTTCACTAACCTTGGTGTCCAGCTAGGACTCTGGGAGTGCAAAATTCTCTTTGGACATGTCACACCAAACCTGTAGAAGGGATACAATTTGTTTTATTTAAATGGATTTTTTTTTTTTTTTTTTGTCTCAAATTGATACTTAAGAAGTTATGAGGCAATTTGTGAAGTCATTCTAATGCATTTTCATATTTTACTCCAAGCATCCACAGAATTCCATATTTTGGGGTTATGCTTCTCCCAGCACTCATAATTGAAAAGCTGGTCTAGAATTTAGAGTGGTGTTTCTGTTTTGCTTTGTCTGGAAGAAACATAGTTTATTAAGTATATTTGTTGCCTTTTGTCTTGTTTGATACATTTTACAGTTTGCAGGGTATTTAAAGTAATGTTTTCCTCTTTTCAAGTTGATCACATTTCTTCTGACCTTACCCCTTAGAAAATGTCATTATTTAAATAAGGGATCCTTCAGATATCACAGCATAGCAAACAGATAAAAGACCTGTCAGATAATCATTTTGTTGCAGCTATTTCTAGGGAAAATCAGCAAAACTAAGCTCTTTTCATGTTTGTCAGGTGGGTAAGTGAACCTGTCACTTCAAACTACAACACCTATTGCCAAGAAGTTCTTGATTAGAATTAATTTTGACTTTCTTATCGCATCTAGTTGAAAACACAACATTAAACTCATAGTAAAAAAGGAGACCACTCAAAGCCATTGTGTTTTATTTATTTACTTATTTTCGTGTTTATTTATTTAGGGTTTTTGATTCATCAGAGCATCAAATGGGAGGTTATGTCTGTATTTCATTTTTTGTGTGTGTGTGGATTCTGTTATATAATTTTCTCTCCTACTTCTACCCAACTGCTAGAATGAAACAAACACCTTAGTAGGCAACTTCTATTTTTTTCTCCCCCAAATGACTTCATTTTGGCAGGGAGGAAGCATCTGCGCAGTACTGTAATTTCTTCCCACTAATGTTTTGATGAGAAACACAGAGGACAAAATCAGTCCTTGCTATGTGCAGATTTAGGGGGTGGTATTTGCTTCACTAAAAGACTCCTTGCTCCAATTTACTGAAGGTCTATAACAATAATATTTGGCAGGGATGTAGCCTGTGTCTAGGTGACCGTTCCACTTGCATGGAAAGTGATTAGTAACAACTCATACTAACTGCATTTTCTTATCCGTGTAGACACATATCAAAAAAGCTTGTGTAAATATTGCTCGACTCTCATAAATGAACATTTAGACAGGCACGGTCACTTTAAAATATTCATTGTATTAGAAACCTTCATTCCTTTAATGCTGAATTTCCAAATTGGTATTTTAGATTTGAATATTAACTCCATAATTTAGAATTAGCCTTATTTGGTCCTACATATTAAAAAAATAGATAAATTTCTTCTCCTTTCTTATTTCCAAAGAAGGCTTCCTTCTTTCAAGTGATATTTTCTTTCAGCCTGTATGTTCCATGCAACCAATTTTTTCTGTCTCTGTACTTAGAACAAAACCTTCTGCAAGTTCAAACAATATTAAGCTGATTTAAGAAAAAAGATTATCAAATAGTTAGATGCTTCCAATGCAGAATACAAAATAAGCTGTTTTTCTATAGCTAAGAAGATGCTATTCTGAAATCTAACAAAGGTTGAGTCTCTCAAAATCTAAAAACAAAAAGTATCATTTTAAGACAACATGGCTTGATATTTCTCCTTTTCCCTTGAGCAAGAGGTAGCTTCAATTAAGAAAATAAACATGTATTTCAACATTTTATTCTCACCATGGCATTAGATAGCATACAGGTCATGTGCCTTTGATCTAAGGGACTCCCTTCAATAGACGATGTCTATAGATCATTGACAACTGCTTCCTTACAGGGAAAAGCTTGAAGTTGCTTTGTTTGTTTGTTTTTGCCAAAAATCTTGCCTTTCAGTACATCCAAAATAACATTTAAGAAAGAAACGTTTTATATAGTCATGCAGTAATTAGGTTCAAATGGACTTCTGGGATTCATCTGGTCCAACTCTTGCTCAGTGTGGGCTCAGTCAAGTTGTTCAAGATTGAGTGTTGAACATTACTAAGGATGGCCACAATCTCTCTGAGCAACCTGGTTCAGCATTTGATATTCTTACATATGTTAGCAAACAAATGCAAATGGAAAAGTTTTTTTTTTTCTTGTACACAATGTGACACAAAAGCCTTCATAAGTGAGTTTTAAGGGAGTTTTCTATCTTATTTTTCCATCACAGCAATATGTTCATATTAGCTCATGTATAAAACATGCTAGAATACCAGAAGTCCAAATAGTGCCTCATTTTACCTCCCCCCTGCTAATTAAGTCATCTATGCACAGGTAGACCAGATCCATAGTTTTGTCTGTTAATTTGTAAGGCATGATTTTATACATTGTCTGTGATCATCTAGGAAGGATTTTCAGCTATCTTATTTTCAGTTTGGAAAATGACTGATCAAAGGAGACAGGGTTAAGGTTGATGAAAGAGAAACACTTTAAGTTAATTCCATGATTACTCAGGAGAGCATCACTTAAGAAAAATATTCGAGTTAAAGGAAAAATGAGGTGTACATGGCAAATCAAGGATCTTTATAATAATTTGTGCAATATCCACAAAGCTAAAATATTTTCCATCATTCCCAAATGGAACAAACAAATATAGATAAGGAAAAACGGATTAAATATGTATTGCAAATACCTCTATGCATTAACAACACCAATGGATGTTGACAAAGAAAGGAGTTAGGGTTAACAGCATGGCTGAATGTTTATGCAGACTACAAAATATTCAAACACAGACTGGGGAAAATGGAAAAAATGAAAACAAAATAAGAGAAAATCAGTAACTATGATGGTGCCTCAACCATGACCACTGAATGGCATTCATGGTGAGGACCAACCACTGGAATTCTGGAACATTCATTGCCTTGATGCTTTGAGGAATGAACCAAACTTTAATTGCTGTTGGATTAGGGAGTCTTTTTTTTTTTTTTTTTTTTCCTCTGAAGAAGTCCTTTCATAATTTCCTTTTTCAGGATTTCTTTTGTCTTCCTTTGAGGAGATCCAAGGAATATGATATAGGATTCATTACTGAACCAACCAGGCCACCAGTTTACTTCCTCTGTGCCATGCTGAAGCAGAAGCTCTGTGTGTTCGAAATGGAACTTGAGCATCTTTAGTAGTGCAGTGTGATAATTACAGTGTCACCACGATGCTCCTGAAATAGGATTTAACATTCTGCATACTCTCATGGCAGCTTTCATAGGACCAGATGCTTCAGCTCAATCTGTGTTGACTCAGCTCAAGTGAAAACTGCTTGAAGTTTTTGCAGTTGAGGGAGAAGTTGCTGTCTCCAGGGAAAGGAAAAAAAAAAAAAAAAAAAAAGGAAAAAAAAGTTCATTTTAACCTTCTTTCACTGATTTAAGAAGCTATGAAAAATCTTTTCGAGAATACTTTTGGTCTACTGTCAATAAACAACAAAGTCTCAAAGTGACTTTATAGTCACTGAAATTTACATAAAAAGAAGCTGTTCATATACTAATAGATTTTTCAAATAGATTTACAAGATTTTCTTTTCAATGATTAAACAAATATTTATCAAACATGTTTTGACTGGGTTCCAGCTGAAGAACCGTGAAAAACAAGTTAAGGATTTCTCTTAGTTCCCAGCTCCATCAGCAAGCTATGTACACAACTCCTTCTTCCAAGGGTTTCCTTTGTTTGGAGTTAATTCTGACAAAGTGCTCCCCCTGGGAATCTAAACCAGACATTAAACTCCTAACAATTCAGGCACTGTATGATTTCATGGGGCTTTATCTGAGTGACAAACATAAGGAGGTACCTGTATTATTGTAAATTCAACTATGTTAATTTGCAATTATTGATACTTCCAAAATTTTATAGGATTTTTTTGAGGAAAGATTTGTTTGAAGGAAGGTATCATGACTGTCTTATCAAGTATAATTAAAATGTAAATTGCTGATTCCTTAGAACAAAAAAAAATATTTATTTATTTATTTATTTTTAATGGTGATTCACTATGAAGTAGATATGACCAGTATTCTCAAAAGTGTTCTCTTCTTTTTTCTTTGCTACTGTTTTGAGTTGCTAAAAATTGGGATATTTTTTCTATGGTAAGTCATTCCAGCTTCCTGACAGATAGGATAATTTTTGTGGTATACTGTCATCCAAATGACTTGATGCATTTGGTATGAATAGAGATGGGAACATTTTGTAAGTTATAACCACAAGATAATTTATTCATACAGAGAAGGCATTGTATTTGATAACTGATAAATTTCATTCTGTTTTCATGATAAGAGCAAAAAAGGGTGTGTGGATTGCAGCTGCTGGCTTAATAATGCTGCTGATGACTAAGAATGGAATGGATCTTTCTGTGAGTTATATAATCAGTTTAAAAGCTCTCCACATTCCACCTCTGACAATTTATTAGAAAAAATAAAACAAGATGCTGTGAAAGAGATTAAAAAAAACCCCACAACACATTTAGCCATTATAAATGAATGTAATAGCAAGATAAAGATCAGGTGTGAATTATTTGAACAGTAGCTCTAGGAATATTTTTGAAAGTAAATGCTAAATCTTTTCTGTATTTAAATGAATCTAAATATTATGTTTATTTAAGTGCAGAGACTCTCATTTAGAAAACTATGAAGGGAAGTGTTGAGCATTTTGCTCTGATTAATTGCGAACTTACTTAGAATTATAATTATTAACAGCTGAGAGTAATAGCAAATAAGAGCTCTTTCCTCATTATGCTAGGGGTTAGTGCTTCCTAAAGACGGAGCTTTGACTGAAATGATGAGAGCTGAAATAAACACAGAGCTCACAGAGCATTCTGGCTGCTTTTTAGCTTGGAACTCATTATCCGTTCAGCAACATATTAAGTATGGTCTTCCCCTCTGCCTCACTGAAGGTATTTTATATACACAGAATTTATGCCTGCCCAGTTTCTGTTTAAATGGAATGCTGTTTAGAAACCATAGTAGAAAAGCATCAGAAAGAAAAGGAGTTGAGAATGAAAAGAAGCTAAAAAAAAAAAAAAAAAAGACTTTTTTTTTTTTCCCTAAGCCCAAAGGTTTCTTATAATTTCCAAGGAGGCCAAAGGAGCATATGCCTCACCAATTTATAGAATTGAAGAGTTATTCCCAACCTCTTGTAAAGCACATTAGGTCTTACTGTGAAAGGTTCTAGCTCAACACATTGTGTCAGCAGTGTATTGTCGAACACTTCTGTCAGATTATTTTTTACCAGGCATTCTATCATTCTGTGCTCTTTCCAAATTCAATTTCACCTTTCTTCATGAGATGTATCAACCTTTTAGTGTCCTTTTGTATTTTCTATAATCTTTACTGACTTAACATTTTTACAAAAATGTTTTTTTTTTTTTTACAAAAATTTTTGACTCAAAAAGTATGTGTCAAGCAAACCAAAAGTAGAATACTGCAGCAGCTATTAATTTTTTAAAGATCAGGCTTGGAGAGTAACTGTACAGCTCTGCTTGTGTGCAAGAGTGATGTGTGTGTGGAAGGGAGAAAGGTGAGAGACCAGGAATTTTAAGTCTTAATTTTATGAAGGCCTGAGGGGACACATTAGGAACAGCAGAAAAATCTATCCTCAGTGGGAACTGTGTCTGGTTCTTAATCCCTTTTTGCTTATTCCTTCTCCTCTTAGGTAGTGCAGGGCACACCCAGTTGTCTCTGGCAAAACTGATCATCTATGTGGGGTCAGAAGGACTCAAAACCTAGTAAAGTAAAAAGGTCATTATCAGTACTGACAGCAAAAAATAATGTGACCCTGTGGCAACAGAGGGTCTCAAGTACTCTGAGATAGAAGTTAGAAAAACATTACTAGAAACCATGCTGCAAGCTGAAAGTTTAGCATTATGTTGATGATCAGCAAGCATGTTGTTGCAACTTTGTTCGCGTGCTCAGAAGCGCCATGAGAAAACCAACATAATCCTTTATAGCTACTGACTTCTGCATAAATAAATAAATGCAGTAGGATAATGTGTTCACTGCAAGATTACTTGATGTATATTCAGACAATTTTCATTTTGTTACAATAAGAAAAATAAAAACAAAAAACTGAACTGCACGTTCTTTATACCACAACACAGGAAAAGTAAAAACTGAATAGATAATATTTTAATGGCCTTTGCTGCTGTGATCTCCCCAAGATTATGGTCTTAAATTACAGAGCTTCTCAGAAAAACTAAAATTTGCTACGTTAATCTCAAGTGTTGAATTTGGTGAAAAAATGATGTGTTTGCCAGATAGATTTTTTGAATGGCTCCCACAATTTTTTATCTTCTGAGATAACTGGGACATATATAGGAAGTTTGAAGGACTTATTGATTCATTGTTATTTTGGGCTGGCTGGTAGAGGATTAAAAGAGAAGGAATAGTCTTGATCACTCATCTGATTGCTTTGCATATATATGGTCATGGGAGACTGTATTTAGGTCATCTGTCCAATGGTAGACATTATTGAATTGTTTAATAAAGTGATTGTAAAGCAGTATTATTTGCTGCTGATTTAGCTGTAAGGTAGACCATTACCTAATGTGATGCATGCATTAGGCTCTGCCTGGTGTTGTGTTGATGTACTGTAAATAACAATAATATTTTCTGAGTCTCTACAAAATATATGTATATATATATGCTAAGTTATCTCTAAGAGGGGTTGGCATAGAAGAAAACAGTAAACGTTGTGATTTTGTGCATCAGTATCACTGGAAAAAAAGTTGAGTAAACCCAAACTATTCAGACCTGTAGTATTCCTACTTTACTCCAGTGGCATTGGTAGAAGAGAACGGTCCCATCAGGCACAGAACTGTTACTGTGGCTACAAGGATGGGAGGATCTCTCGTGCTTGTCTCCTGGAAACACAAGGTCAGTCCCTGCATTTCAGTAGGGAATTGCTGCATTATTACAGTATTGTTGAAATGATACTCACTTCTATTTTAAAACCCTCAGAAAATTAGATTTGTGTTTCTTCTCTTGTCTGATGCATGCAGGGTGTTTTTGGTTTTCTTTTTTAGTCGGAAATGTGCATAAATATGCTTTTTAATCTTAACATAAAAAAAAAATAAGAATAATTGGTGTGTTAAAATAACTTTCTCAAAATGCCTTGGAGTCCACAAATATTAGGACCAGTCCTACTCCCATATATAAGCAGCTATATTGTAATGAATGCATCTAATCCTTTTTCATGCTAAATCATTTTGTACTCCCTCTTATCCTCTTTATCTGATTATGCATTGCTGTTTAGATAACATGGTGCCATTAATTGAATTTGATGATTCAAAGGTAGTCACACTGAAGTGCTAAGGAAGGCACGCACCAATCACTATACAAGCTGTTTGAAAAGGGCAGGAAATGATTCAGTCATCACAAAATCTGAAAGACATCATCTTTGACTATACTAACTTGAAGTTCATCATCAACAAGCATCTTTCTGTCATAAAAGAGCACAAGTCCACTGAAACAAATGTAGTTTTGTCTGCATTCTGAATATTAGCTTTCTCTAATAATACTTATCAATTTTAGTTTTGGATCACTTAGTGCGACTTATACAATCAAGTACACCTGATTCATTAAGTATCCAGGACTTGTGTATTTAATTTTAAACACTGGATGTGCACTTTAGCACTGAATACTGGAAGGGTTTCAGTAGCTCAGATACAAGTGACATGATCACTGATAGTCAATTTACTCAAGTTGTATTTTTTGATTTCTTCCAAAATCCAAGACTGTCTGACTGAGAACTTAAAGGCACTTTGTTTTTCATTGCTGGAACCTCCCTTCTCTCAATGTCTTTACAGAAAAATCATGCATTATACTTTAAAAGTTGACTATTTCCTGTAAGTAATAGGTAGATGGTATTTATCTTAATAGACTTGCTCTTTGATGAAGGGTAACAGTAATAGAGATATTGCATATTTCTAATTACTTATTCTTTTAAAAATTTTCTTAACAAAGACTTGCTCTTTGGGAACAAATAGATTCTTGCTTTATCCTGTTCATCCACAAGCTCCTGTGTGCTACATGCAGTGCGCAAATTCAGAATGTCTCCATTTGTTTTCTCTATCTGATACTTTGTGCAGATGAATGCAGTTGAAAATACAAGATGCATATTTTGGCACTGAATCTTTATGAAAAGATTCTGCCTTGCACCTTCACCAGCTCTGCAGCAGATAAATCATCAGTAACAGCTTGCACAGGGAACTGTATGGGTACTGTACTTTTTACTGGAGGAAAAGAATAAATAGAAAAACCAAGTCTGTTTTTTTTCCCTGGGTGGAAAGGATGAGATCCCAGGCAAGAAAAAGAAAACAACAAAAAACAGCATAAGAGTTCTACTGTAACCTTAAGCATCCTAAGTCATACTGAGGTCTGTTTTAGCACTTCAGAGAACTGCAAATACACAAGTGCCATAAATACAAGAGCATATGCTAGTCCTCTGCAGAATGAGTCTGCTTTATCTAGGATAGCAGTAACTGTATATGTGTCATTTAGTTGTTCTGGGCTTGGGCAACACCAAAAATGCATCAGATTGACTGCATCCATATGCATGCTGTCTGCTCAGAGCAGTCAGGCATCCCAGGAAGGGAAGGCTGTATGCGTGTGCACTTGGAGCTGATCTAAATTTATGCAGTGGGCATTTCCTTATGACTTCTGGACATGTGGCAACATGGACAGGGCTGCTGCTATTGTACTGATTAGCTTGGTGAACACCACGACTGCTCTCATCTATCCCATCAGACACAGCATTAGTGTAATTACTGGGTGGAAAGAGAATTGTGTGCAAAGGATGTAGACTCTATGATATTTGTGTTTTGCAGCATAGCACTTGGCATGTTGTGTCAGATAGAAAGCTATTTTGTATGGGATATGGTCAGGCAGCAACACCACTGAAGTGATTGTTCCTATGGTGGATCAGTTTTACTGCAAATAAATAGGAGAATTTATACTTGGCTGCAGCTCTATTTTGATGATATAACAACTTATAAGCATTATTTTATTTAAGCTGAAAATCTGATATTTTAAAGCACTCAGCTGCAGCAGAGTTATTTTATCTCATTTCCCTCATTTAGTCATTCCTTATTTTTTAAACTCAGATAATGCTGATATGCTTTGGTTATATATGTAAAAAACTGCTTTCATTATCACATGTTAAAGCCAAGGATAACATTGTTCTGGTGAGTGTATCAATCTCTATTCTAACAAGTATTTTATATGAAACACTGCTTAGGTAAATGATCAGTATTCCTGGGGAGATTTTGCATGCCTATCTGTAATGCACCTCCTATATGGATGCTCTTTCCTACAGTTACATATCCCAGACAGGAAATGGATTAATCTTCAGACATTTTTCTAAGGGGACAAACAAACATTATTTTGTTCTAACCCTAAAAAAGTATTTTCAGCTAAAGCTATATCACCTATTCAAAAAAAAAACCCAACAAATCCTATGATCAAAAGTTGTACTAGAACCAGTTCTTGTGTTTTCCTATGTCATTGTTTCCCAGCTTGGTTAGGTGCTTTAAGTTCACATGCATACTAGGGTGCTTAATAAGTACTTATGATTAAATATGCATATAACTGTCTTAGGGTGTAGAGTATGTTCATTTTGTTTTGTTTCATTTGAAAATCTGAGGGCCTAGTGATAGTTTCAGAATGTTTTCTAGAAGTGACTTGAAGCAAGTTTATGCAGATTTTACGAATAAATAATTCAGGTGTTGCATGAGACTATGCTGAACATAAAATACAAACTCTATAGAAGCTGCGTTTTCCTTCAGCTTATTGGTTTCCAGAACTGGTCTATGCATAGATGGACAGTGTGAAAAACAAGTGAAATTTCTCCAAATAAAACTTCCTTGTTATGTATAGCAGCAGTACAGGAGATGAGTTAAATGAAATTCATCTGAAGTTAAGAAGCAGTCCTTATGACTCAGAATCACTGTTTTGAGGAGTTCGGGTGGTGTTTTTGGTGTTTTTGGTGAAGTTAAAAAATGAGAATTTAGGAAGTAAAGATTGTTTAGTTCTGTATGTCTTTCTGTGGAGGATGTAGACCAGGCAGGGGACTAACCAAGGTAGCCTGAGGTTGAGGTACAAGAGCTTGTTGAAGAGGTTTTCCATGGAAATCTGTAACTGGTCTTTGCAATCTAAGAAATAAGTGCAGCATTAAAGAAACCCAAATTCAAAGTAAGAATACAGAAATCAGAGAATTATGAACACACAATTTTTGAGAAGTTTTCCATGTTGAATCCATGCCTGCCAGTCAAATATAAGTCTAAGAAACATTAGCATTTGGTAAATGAAGTTTCAAATGTTTTCAGTCTAATGTAATAATTTAGCATGAATGTGTCGCCTATAGATAGAATGCTTTTTTTACTGCATCCCTTTTACGTTTCTTCCTTAAGATAGTTTTTAAAGTTTGCTTTGAGTTTAGGCACTTGTCTCCTACATTCTTATAAAACCAATTTAAAGTAAATGGTAAAATTTTTTTAACTCAATCCAAATAGTCTTTATGATCTTACTCATAGGAAAAAAAAAAAAAAAAAGAAAGAAAAAGAAAAAAAAAAAAAAGAGTTAATAAATAATTATGTCTGTTCAAAGATAATTTCTGACTTTCCAGGCAGAAAAGTCCTCAGAAAGTTCAGGGTGTGTAGGGCAGCTCTTCTCTGACACAGATTGGATCTGTTTTGCAATCCTACAGAGAAAAACAATATATGCCTGCAAAAGGAAATATAATGGTATAATGAAAGGAAATGAGAGCTCGTCTAAGTCAGCCCTTTATTACTACCACAGTCTATCCCAGAGATCACATTAAAAACACCCCATACAGAATTTAAAATATGTTAAAGTAGGGAGAAGGAAAATATGCATTCCTGGGTGATGACGAATGGAGGAGAAGGTGGCAGCATCAGCATCTTCCCTTGTACCTCTGTAGGCATGGGGTTGCATACCCAGAAGTGTTTGTTGCCCATTTTCTGTCCTGTTGGACTAGCTCAGAATTGGGACTACTGTAGAGGCTGTGCCTGAAGTATTTTGCCTGCCAGAGACCAGGGGACTGTGTCTGGGAGCACTTTTTGGATCAGATAAGACAGCAAGCAGAAGCAGATAGGAAGCAGCTCTGCAGTTTAATGGATTCAATGTACAATCACTAAACAAGGGCAATGAATGATCCAACCATTAAAATGAGAAAACTGAGCCATTACGTCAGGCTACTTGATTTTCTTGTATCAATATATTTGCTTACTTGGAGTTTATGAGAGAAAATTGTTTTTATGGGAGGATCTGACCACATCATCTACAGATAGAAAGCATGCCTTGCTGTCTTTCACTTTTGAAATATATTTTAAGACATTTTTGAAAGTAATAATACAGATAGAAGTCTGCTAGTCTGTGTGTCAGGGTTTTGGAAGACAGTAGAGTTTGTATATACTGAATTTTGCTCATAGTGATGGAGCTGATTATAGTCAGCATTTAGGCATCAACTGAATGAAAGTGCTCCAAAGAAAACCAGGAGAGATCAAATAATCTTTCAGTCACTCTCTGAGATAAACCATCTTCCTCTTGCCTTATAGTCAGAATAATTCAGCTGTCTAGTCATTGCATCTACATATTTTAAGTTTTCCCAAGGCTTGGTTTAAGTGTATGCTGGGTGACACTGGACATCTGATTTGACTCCTCAGTACTGTGAGCTTCCATCCTGTAGGCAGAATTTAATGACTGCATACAGTGTTGTATGTCACAGTTCATTCGTGACATATATATATGTCACGAATACTCCAATTTTCTGTCTTACGTTGTACAAACTGTTTTGTGGAACCTAGGGCTATTTGATGAAAATGCTTTTGTGCCAGCAAAAATGTTTATCCAAGTTACTTGCCCAATTTGTGAGCAAAAATGATCTTTTCTGAGGTGCTTTTTTAATTTTTATGTGGTTAGAATGGACTGGTATCATGGTTAGAATGGTACCATATTTCTTCTATTTACAGGAACTTGATATTCTATATCACTCTTCTGGGTTCCATAGGTAATAGTAACAACAATTCAGTTTGTGAGTGACTTCAAATTAAGGAATCTGACATTAATTTGAATCCTGTTGCATAGCTTTTCCAATGTTTGAGAGGCTTGATATTAGAATTACACAGCTTTGAGCTGTTTCCCTTCCCTTCTCTCATGATCAGAAATTCAAAGAATTTTACCATGGCATTCAAATGAACGTTACACTGAGGTGAGGTGAGGGCCTAAGAAGCAGAAATGTGCTGTCAGTATGTATGTGTACATGAAAGAGGAATTCAAGAAAATAGTGTTGTAGCTGAGATAATCAAACAATTATTCCACCACCTGAATTTATCTTATGATTACCTGGATTTACCATCTTCTCGCGACTTCTCAGAATACAGCAAAGTGACATTTCAAGCATTTATTCCTTTCCCATATTTCTGTTGTTCACGTGTTGAATTTCTGCTCTTTCCTCATCTTCTCCTCTTCTACCCCCAGTTTAGAGGTGGTTAACTATTCAACAGCTGGTTGACGTCCCCACAAACAGCATCCATGAACACTGTTCACATGTGAATTAGGTGAACCTCTTGCAGATGTGGGGTTGATAATTGTATGAAAGTTTTAAGAAGATGAATTATACTCAAATACCATTGACCATTTACTTAAGCACTAATTTGTTTCTGCCAGACTACAGAATCCTAAAGCTCTTAGCTGA
The DNA here is from genome assembly GCF_054131305.1 of Coturnix japonica. Classification (NCBI taxonomy): domain Eukaryota; kingdom Metazoa; phylum Chordata; class Aves; order Galliformes; family Phasianidae; genus Coturnix; species Coturnix japonica. The sequence continues at coordinate 131,570,138 of NC_140663.1, forward strand.
CCTTTAGTAAGTATACAACTGTTATCAATAATTTTCATTCTTGTGGCAATTTATGGTACTCTCTTGCCCCCAGTAAAAAAATTCAGCTGCTCCCTGCATTAACAAATTGTAGTCAAACTAGCTGAGTGAGACTTAGAAGTCTGTTGTCCCATGTTTCAGACAGATTTTTGCCGTGGTGGAGCTTTCTCTAATAGTTCAGAATGTTCTTAGATATATGAATATTGAATATTATCTAGCTGGGTATATAACACCAGAAATATGTGAAGATTGTGATGTTTTTGTATGTAAATGTAAATTTATGCATAAATCATAGAATCATAGAGGGGCCTGGGTTAAAAAGGACCACAATGCTCATCTAGTTTCAACTCCCCTGCTATGTGCAGGGTTACCAACCACCAGACCAGGCTACCTTGAGCCACATCCAGCCTGGCCTTGAATCTCTCCAGGGATGGGGCATCCACAGCCTCCTTGGGCAACCTGTTCCAGTGTGTCACCACCCTCTGTGTGAAAAACCTCCTCCTAATATCTAACCTAAACCTCCCTTGTCTGGCTCTTATAATGTTACATGTTTGATCTTATTTTGACTGAAAGATATTCTGTAAAAAACACTGGATTAAACATAGATTTAATTTTTAGAAAGACTTTCATAAATATAAAAAACATGTTTTTGCAATGTAACAGTGATTTGGCTGTAAAATTTTTGATTTACAAGCTCTTTGAGATGTCTTAAAAGCTGCCTCTTAACTAAGAGATAATATAACACCACTCTGATTTTTACTTCTTGAGAGGGTGAAGTTTCCTATCAAAAGATGAAGGAGAAGCTCCTTTTTGTTTAAAACCTTTGTGCTTATTCTTGCCAGTGGCATAAGAACGTCTTGTTTAGCATTTGCAAATTTCCCATGCTGTGTTTCCACTAGACAGCAAAATGTCTTGATATAACCCCATGCACGTAAGAGAGCAGAATAGTAAGACTGTGATGTGCACACAATTTCTGCTGTTACAGGAATGACTATTAAATATTTAATTACCTTTTGGCATGTTAACTGAAGCAGACAGAAAAGGCAGTGAACTCCTGCACACAAAGGTGTGCACACGCTCGTGCCTGAGGCTGTTCATCTATTACTTGAGACTCTCTCAGGTGCTCAGATAAAATAGACCATGTCTCCCTGGGCTGTCCTCATGTAATGCAGAGTGGAAATGTAGCCACTACTGTCTTTGTGCTGGGAACTGGACAAGGTGGCTTCTCAAGCTCCCTTCTGACAGACCCTTCAGGCTCTAAGCTACTTTGAGGTGAGCTTCCATTGCACCAGACCACCATGGCACCTTCTGAACAGCTATACGATGTTTGAAAGTAGTTGAATTCCCTGATGCTGCTGGCAAACACTGTCTCTGTCTCTGTTTTGCTTCCAGGAAGAACTACTCATGAACTGCTGTGCAATACCTCTTGTCTACTCTGGATCCAGTATAGCTTACAGACTTGTAAGAGGATCACTCAGACTTAACAGGAACTGTTAATACACAAACACACATATCAGTTTTCTTGATTTTTCTGTTAAATCCTCTGCTTTAGTCAGGTGAAGATTATAAGTATTATTGTTGGAATAAGCTAAACTTTTACTGGATCAGAATTTGATCCCTATGCATGTGTGAGGCTCACAGTTACAAATGGCATTTTGTGAGTCTACTTGCTCTCACTGAGTACAGTGAGAAAAGAACAGATAAGGAGCTTCAAGCAATAGACTTCCTCTAATCTGATCTAGTTTGTGTATAATTTGATTTTATTCTGACTCAAAGAAAAGATGATTTAAAAAAAAGAACAAAACAACACACAAAAACCATTTTTACAGAAAACAGATCAGCTGCTTTCTGTCTTGAAGACTATGTATTTAAATAATTTAATAGCCTGAAAGCTGCAAATGTAGGTCCCTTGATGCGCTCAATATGAAAGATGGGGAAGCAGAAAAGGAGAAAAGGGGCCATGAGAGATAATCTCCCTGTAGGGGCCATTGTCACCAACTGAGTATCTCTGACTATTGAGGATATCCTAGATTTTGAAGACTAACTTAGTTTTATCAAGACTATTGCAGTGTATTTGGATCCTTAATTAGCTGCTTCGGCAGGAACCCTAAATAACTTCAGTCCAGGTCTGCCCACTTTGGTTACATTTGGTGCATTAAATAAGCAAAATGAGAACCAAGCAAAAAACCTTTTCAAGAAGGTATCAGTTTCTGTCCAGTCAAATCTGTTTGTGTGCAAGTTTCTCAACTCTCCCACACAGTTTTGGCAGCATATTGAAAGAGGTTGGATTCGTTTCTTGTGGTGCAGAACTGAATATAGTCTTCTTGTCATGGTGTCCCCTTTGTTATGAGGCAAAATACTGCCCTCCTTCCTATTCTGTCTGTAGTGAGGGTCTGCATCCTCAAAATATTGACTTTTTAATATATGACTATATACAAAGTCTATATGACTTTTTAGTACACTAAGGATACATGTATGGCTAAAAAGAGAATTTTAGGAATTTTGATAGGCTTCATTAGCTACTTTCTTTAGGATTAGCTTCTCCACATCATTCTGTAAACAACAGGGCATTTGGCCTTGCTTTTCCTCAGGGTCCTTGCATGAGGGATGCATTGCTGCCCATCTCAGCAGGATTTGGACACATGAAACCCAGGCTACTGCAGTCCTGGGGAGCAGAACGTGTGCTTAGTCATACAAAACTTAAGGAAAAATCACACCATGTGGTGGCTATTGTTAATGTATTCTGTTGCTGTCTGTACTTCATGGAGTGGAGTGTCTCCAGAAAGGCGACCAGGATTTTTTTTTAGAGAGGATAGTAAATGCAGGCTTAATCTGAGTGAGCAAATAGCAGATAAGCAGTGAGGGTGCCCAGAAACTTTGGTGATTTAGTAGAGTAGGTGTGCCATGAGAATTTGGCAAGTTCTAGTGCTATGCGCAAAGGTTCTCCTCTGAACTGTGTGGTTGAAAAGACACTCTGGGTTTTTGGGATATTTAGTTTTACTGCAAGCAAGATATCTGGGGTAAAGTTAAACTGAGTTAAAGTTTAACATCAGTGTATTGCTTCCCATACCAGAATGATGCCGCATTCTGATTGTTTGTTACTGCTGGGGTTTTTGCCTCATAGTTCTTGGAAGGGATTAGTCAAGGCACCAAGATCCCTTGTGCTGTCTTAAGCACTACTGTGTCTTTTTATACAGGTTATGAGCTGCAGCATTCATAGTTGAATTTTCCCTTGACTAAGACAGATTTCTTCTCCTAGGACTTTAATCAAGCTTTTTAAATAGCATATCTCTTTCTACATTCCTACTGTTTGTGTTACAACTGTATTTGTCTAATAAGCAAGAGATAAACATATATTCTTTCTACTATCCATCCCCAATTTCTATCTTTTTCATTGCTGGTACAACCCTTCAGATTTCATTGTGATGAAAGAAAAAGATGAATCTGAAAATAAACACAACCTGATAGAAGTTCATTTCAGTTTTCCCTTTTGTCTAGATTTTAAGTCCTCTGCAAAAAACATTTTGGTAATGATAAGTAGAAAAGTAGAAAGCCAAGATTTTCCAGCCATGTACTGTGTTTTCTGATTTCTAAAATTCTTACAGTGTAATTTGAGCCTTGTAGCACTACAGTCTTTGACTCCTGCTGACCTTTATGAGAGACTTGCTATACAGTCATTACAATTTTTCTGCCAGGATGGATATTCTTTTGTATTCTGCCACAATATATAGAAAGTGGAATGAAAAAACAACCTTTTAATTCTTGAAAAAAATCTATTTATCAGAAAGTATTTGGCGTCTTGTTTTCTGGATGATGCAAGTATTGAAGCTGCATTATCCAGCTCCTCATCAGCACCTCAGTTTTCCTGCCAGAGCTATAACTGTGGCTGTGTTTTGGCAAAATCTCTTAACAGGCGGATCTCTGCACTTGTAGAGTGTCCTGAGAGAATTCAGATGTTGATGCCTAAACATGTTAAATAACGCTGCTGGTAACAGTTATAGACTTGTACAGAAATATGCAATACGAGTATTCTTGATTTAGGTATTTGATGCATAGATTAATGAAGTGAACTGATTTATGCCTTAGAAATTTTGGAATAATACATTGAGAGATATCATGTTTTAATAGTTTGCCTTTTCTTCTCTCAAGGATTTGAGGTGATTTCTCAAGGCTCTTGATGCCTTTCCCTTCTCTGCCACCCTCAGCTACTAGAATTGCTAGAATTGACTGAAATGTTGACCTTTATTTTACATGTATAATGAAAAATACCATAGTATTATCTTTTCCAATGAAGCAGAGTAACTGTTTTCAACAGAAGGAAGAGTGCCACTCTTGGGTCCAGTCACAAAGGCACCTTCAGGACCACTTTGCTCAGTATTTGTTTGCTTCCTAATATGTGTTAAGTACTGTAGTGACAGTAATAATTATTATAATGATAGTTCAGTAACTTCCTATTTTGTCTGATAATAATTGCTCAGTATGGGAATAAAGAATTTTTCAGACAAAACATGATATAAAGTATAATGTTCCATAACTTCTTTTAGTTTTCCTTTTAACATTGTCAGCTTAAGAAACAAAGTGTTGCAGGGAGGCTGATATAATGAGTGTTCACTCATTGTTCTCATCTTGAATTGCAGTTCTTTCTCTGTATGCTTAATTAGGAATTTTCAGCATTTTCACCTTTAGATAATAAATAAGTAAATAATCAACAAAAATAAGGATTAAAGTCCATCTTGACTGAAGAATAAGATTAAAGAATGTATTTTTTGGAGGGAGGTGCATGAAGACTGGAGGATAACCAATGCCACTCCAGTCATCAAATAAGGGCAAGAAGGAAGATCTAGGTAATTACAGGCCAGTCGGTCTCACCTCTGTCCCTGGAAAGGTGATGGAACAGCTTGTGCTGGATGCCATTTCCAGACAACTGGAAGAAAAGGACATTATCAGGAGTAGTCAGCATGGGTTCACCAAGGGGAGGTCATGCTCAACCACTGGTAGCCTTCTATGATGTTGTCACTGCCTGGGTGGATGGGGGGAGAGCGGTGGATGTGGTCTACCTTGATTTCAGCAAGGCATTTGATATTGTCTCCCATGACATCTTTATAGCAAAGCTGAGGAAGTATGGGATAGATGAGTGGACAGTGAGGGGAGATTGAGAATTGTCTGACTGGCAGAGCAGAGAGGGTTGTCATTGGTGGTACAGAGTCTGGTTGGAGGTTTGTAACTAGTGGTGTCCCCCAGGGGTTGGTGCTGGATTCCTAATAAAGTTTATCTCCAAAGGCAGTTTTTCTCAAATATTTTTGTCCACCTATGCCTGTCTCTCTTGGTCTACTGAAAAACAGCAAGTGGATTTCACTATCTTGATGGCAGCCTTGAAATTTCTCAAGCTGATGCTGCTGTAGATGAAAAGCAGCCTCCAGCAGCTGTGTGGTTCTCAGTGAATCCACACTGATGCTCCTGCTCTTTAATATGTCTCTGCTCCCTCTTTGAGGTTATGTATGTGGCCACTAGTTAGATGGTTTTGCTCAGAGGCATGGCTTTAAAGGGTAAAATATTTTACAGAATTGTTATTCTTTGCTTTCAAAGAGAATGGTCCAGGTGGTGTCTGAGTGTTCTTCATCACCTTCAGGAAAGTATCTCTGCAGTCATTGATTTAAACCACTGCCTTAAATACACACTTCAGTTCTTCACCTGAATTCTGTTAGGTAAAGAGGAAAATATAGCTTCTAACAGTGAATTCACTTGGTAGAATATCCGGGTTTTTTTCTCCCCCAGGGAAAGTTATGGGAAAGGCTCAAATTGACTATTAGATGATCTGCTCTGGCCTTATTTCTTTGACTTAAATTATTTCACCCACAAGCCAAACCAGCATCAGGAAAAGGATATGTCCAGAGTTCATATTTGATTGCTCTATTTATTTAGACTTGGAAATTCATTTACAAGAGCCGTGGCCTTTCAAGCATGTTAGCCTTCACTTACATAGTCTGCAATATATTTCTAGCTGCTTGTCCAAGTGAGAACTGCATATTAAATCAACAATTAGAGATGAACATTTTCAAGAAATAGATTGGAACAAAAGGCAGATCTGATATACCAGATCTGGTTGCTATTTCATGATGATTTACACAGTTGTGTGTTTTCTTTTTTACTTGGTATAGTACTGAAACAATATCAAGTGTTTTCCCTAAACACCTAAGAGAACCATGAGAAAGCATTTCTTAAGCAGAATGCTAAAATTTACTTCTTCCATTGAGAAAACAGTACCTTTGACTTGATCTTCTCGGGCACAATTTATGGAGGTGAATTTATTCATTACTTGGTTTTCTTATTAGAAGTTCTGTATTTCTTTCATTGTGGATTTCCATTTCATAGTTTCATAGTTTCATAGTTTCGTGTGGGTTGGAAGGGACCTTAGAGATCATCGAGTCCAGCCCCCGGGATTCGAGCCTCTGTGTAGCAGAGCGGCACTTGTACCACTTGCGCCACAGGGGGGATTCGAACTCCGGGCCCCAGTGTTGCAAGGCGGCTTTCTTTGGTGGTTTGTTATTGTTTTTAAGAGTTTGATTCAATAAAAAGACAAATCAATTCTCTGATTCATGTTTGATACTCCAAACAGTTCAGGATAATCTAAGACACTGTGAATATCAGTTTGTATGCATAAGGGAACTCTTAGGTCATAGCCTAAACTGAAGATTGAGCAGCTGGTGAAGGGGTAGGGCTGGCCCAGGAAGCACAGGTGCAAACAATTTACATGTGCTTCCCCACTTGACTGGAAAGTATGAACCCAGGATCCCGGGGCTCATTTAAGGACTAGCCTCTGAAGAGAGAACATCTTCTGGATGAAGGTTGCTTTTTTAGAAGGAGTGTTTCTCAGTCAGGTCTTGATTGCTGGCTGGGTGAGTCAGCCTTTTTTCCTAGATTTGATTACTGGTGTTCCTGATGATACTTTTCTTGCTATCACAAAGAACTTATTGTAAGCAGTTTCACTGTTTCATAGAACTCTAGGACAAACAGTATGATTTAGGATGGGTGCTCACGTCTGGACATTCTAGAGCCAAGAGATGAGGATGACAAATATACTGAATAACAAAGTGCATTTCATTTCAAAAGAATACAGAAGTGAATATTACTCATGTGTTTTGTTTTCTTGTGTGAGGCTACTATCAATCTCTCAACAAAGAGCAAGATAAAAATAATAAGTAGGAAATATTCTGAGACCTCATGTGAAGCACTGTACTCCAAGCAAATGGCCACAAATAACAAAATATAAACATCAAATTATACTCCATTATACAAAACAGCCCTACTTATTTTATTTCTCGGGAAGTGTGCTTTGAATGGTTGTTTCCTTGCCATGTGGTGTACTACAAATGAAACCACACTTTAATTTTCTTTTAGCCTGGGTATGTTCTAGTATTCACTCTCTTTCTTGTCTTTTTCTTTATATATATATATATATATATATATATAAAATATATATATAATATATATATTAGCAGCTATTTGTTTGCCAGTGCTTCAAAATGAGGCTGTTTCAGAGATGAATGAGGATGTTTCAGGCTCAGATCTCGTGAGCATGCTATCAGGACAAGTACTACACAGGGATTCGTTTTTGCTTTTATTTTAATGGGATGCTTGAAACAACCTGCTCTTATCTGGTAGACCATTCAAGCTTTCACTCAAAACAAAGGAAGTATAGGTGCAAGATGGGATTCTTTGATTAGTATGCTTGAATCGCGTTCTTCTTTTTTTTTCATATAGCCTGACTTTTTTTTTCTTTCTTTCCTTTTTTTTTTTTTTTTTTTTAAATAATAATTTTAGTCTACTGGGGGATCCTGTTAACTTACTTGATATTTCTTCTCTTGTAATGAGTTCTTTCTTGTAATCTGCCGGGTTTCACTTTTTTTATTTGATTAAAGTCTTTGACAGTGTTGTCATGAAAGTTTTCTGTTTACAAGAGTCTCCGTTTGTTAGTATAGTCACCACTGTCACAGATTTTATATGGAAATGGAAATACAATTATAGTAGATATATCAGGCTGTTCTCACAGTTGAAATATTAAGCTATAGTTTTACAAAGGTATAAAAAGAGTTCATAAAATCAGGATTCACACCTTCATAATACAGTGTTCATATGGCCACACAGTAATTATATTTTATGAACTCCACCGAATCAAACTGTGAATGTGTCTTACATTTCTGCAGATTCTATTACCACCTGTAGTTTTTCAAACAGAGAGACCTAATAAATTATCAGCACAGGGATTCAGGCAGTAATAGAAAGAGTGATGGTGGAATCCATGCCTTTTATTGCAACAGCACAAATATCTGGTAAAAGAGTTTTACCACCAACCTACTGTAGAGCTGGGTGTTTCTGGGAGTTAGCCATTGTGCAAGAAGTTGAGGTTATTGACTGGTCCAACAGCAGGCCTGAACTGGCTAAAATGATGGTATTTTGTTCCCTGGATGTACTTGAAATTCACCTAGGTGATGTCTCGGGCACCAGAGTGTGCAGCGGTCTTGCTTTGTCTTCTTAAATTTGTATGATCATGAGATGCAGGCTTCAAAATTACCTAGACTGCTGCTGAACGTATTGTTCTTTCCAGTGACCTTTTTCAGCCTTATCTCTTATCTTTGTTGTTTTTTTTCCAGTCTAGGACCTCAGATTGCTTGTACTACAGTAACTCTTGGGATAGAATGACACAGCTTTGTGAGGACTGAATTTGCTTCCACTTGCAATCAATCCCACTCATTCAAATAATTTATTTTCTTGCCAGCACCAGAAGATGAGTTACTGAAGCCAAAACAAAAGCAGATTATAATGGATCCAAGACTAAAGCAAGTGCTAAGTAAAGTGGTAGATCAATGCCTGAATCAATTTTAATCTTATTTCAATATTACATATAGGTATGCATGTATACAAGCATACACATGTAAACTCTTTTCATTAAACTCACTAAATATATACCCTAATATTTTGAATTTACTGTCAATGATGGATTATTATTTTCCATTACAATACTTGTTATTTTGGTCTGCAGTTTTACTTAGGTGTCCTTTTTTGAAAACACAACATAAAATGAACATAAAATACAAACTATCAATACTGAGATGACTAATAAAACTTATTTTAGGGTAAACAGAATAATTGATACAAGTGGAAAAAAAAGAAAAAGACGTTAACACACTTATCCTGCTTCCAGCTTCTTGCCTTTGTCTTTGCTATGAATTGTTAGATGTAATTTGAAAGTATTTTTTTATTTTAAATTATTTTACAGCCTGCTGGAAAGAAGTCAGGCAGTACAGGAATGCTATACAGGTGTCTATGTACAATAATAATTTTTTTTTTGTGACATTTTTAAGACATTTTTCCTTATTGACATCAAAAGCTGAATAAATAATTAAACAAATAAATTAGTGGCCAATAATATTTCTTTGCAGATAGTGTGTCAGGAATGGAAAAGTTTTTGTATCCATTATTCCATCTGACCTTCAGTTGGATCTGAGTTCCTTTGAAATCATTTTTAAGGAAAGAAAAATTGTTTGGTTAGACTTGCATTATGTGGTTTAAGCCTAAGCCTAGCTATTAAATGAACCTGGGTAATGTGTTTTATAGCTGCTATGGAATGAACAATTCCATTTCTTCTTGACATGGAAAAAATCAAGGCAATTCCTCTGGATTAAGAACTCTGTGTATTAGCTTGTCCTGTGTTACCTATCTGGATAGTGCGTACTTGCATCACCAGTGTGAGACCAAATGCAATTTCTGCGCTTTGTATCTTGCAGAACTGAGTGATGTCAGATGGTTGTTACTTAGAGGATATGATTACATTATGGTCTCTACCATTTGGCCTGCAGCGGCACTTTGAGGCTAAAACTTTAAGAATCTCTTAATAGGAGGTTTTGAACTGAACATAGTATAGTAGAGCTTTTGATGTTGAATTTGCTCTTGTAGCAGTATATAGACCAGTGCTCAACAGATTATCAATATTCAATATTTTCCTGTATCAACAAGCAGCATTACCTGTAGTAGACAACAACTTTGTCCACTGTTTTTTCAGAATACAAGGATCTGTTTCCCGCTGAAGAATCAGATAATTTGTTTAGTTTCTTTTGGGCTCAAGCAATAAAAAATTCTGGCCTAAAGATAAAAGGAATTTTAAGTCCTATGCTTGCTTTGCATTGACACTTTAAAAGATTGTGTCATTAACTTTAGTGGAACATTTTGTGATGCTAGATCACATACAAAAATAGTGTAGTTTATATTTCAGCTCCTTGAATAAGCATCTGGGTTGGGTGATGAACAGCTTTTTGCAGCAGGACACATTTGGGAAGTCTTTAAGCTGCATAATCAAGTGTGAGAACCTAATTAACGTTCATTGTTTTCTGAGAAGACTGATAGAGCTCACTGACCTGAATGCCCATTTTGTAATTAGGAAGATGTTAAAATGACAAGTGTCCAGAAGACCTGACAGGTTCCAGTAGCCTAACAGAGCTGCCTTGCTTTGGAAAAGGACTGAGCGTGAATGGTTTTATCTCCAGGTTAGATTGCAGTATGTATCTGGGAAGGATGACTATGAATACTGACTGAAACATTATTTTAGCATTTCAGGGTCCTTTAAAAGCAGAAGATGAGTAAGCAAGAATTTCTTTTTATTTCCAGACAGAAAATCCTTTCTTTCATGGCCTTTTTGAATCTTGAATGCTCCTTTTATCTTCCTCGATGCCACTATCTGTTCTTGTATCATAATAGATAGCAACCTCCTATTACTGTCCTAGCCTCTGTAACCTAACTGCCTGCTGCACGTCTCTCCCATGTTGTCTCTAATGAGAAAGCCAGACTTGTTTTGGCATCTGTGTTAAAGTGAGGAGTGTATGACACTATTACATCTGGCAAGTCATATGGGTGCCTTGTTTGATCACATCAATCGCTGACTTTGTTGCTGAAACTTTTTAATGATAGTACTGAGGACACCAGTGGAATCAGGCTGAAACAGAAAAGGCTGGCCCCAAAAGAAGGATGTCATAATCTGGGTGTGTCTCAAGCAGATTTCAGAAGCAAGTGCAATAAACTGCCATGTGGGAATGTTTCTCATCTGCTCCCTAGCCCTGTAAGAGCAGCATGACTTTTGCTCTCTTTGACTATAAAATTCCTCAGGCATCTGAAAACTAACTTCTGTCAGCTATAGTCTGTTTCATTCCTGGTGTGGTATAATAGCTTGTGGTTAAGCTTCATTTGGATCTGAAGATGAGAACTTCCTCTCCTTAACCTCCAGAGCATGCCTAACATAACCAGCAATGTGTTAGTGCCCACTGCTGCTGTTCAAAGCAGAGAAACCACTTTCCTGATGCCTCTGGAGCCAAATGCCCAAATTCTTGCTGGATAGAGGGTACCAGAATTAGACATTGGAAGGGCGTTGTGGTGCAAATACAAGTTTAAGCTATAAATCTTTGCTCATAGTATAGTAGAGTCTGAAAGTAATCACAGGGGAGAGGAGGAGAAGTAAACACCAGTAATCTGATATAGACAGGCAGTGTGAGAGTATGTGGAGAAAGTGAGAGACTGTGCCAAGAGTCCTGGAAGTAAAAGGTAGTTGCTGATGGGCAGTGCATTTTTCTCAACTAAGTTTGTTCCTGCTCTGGATCTCAAGATCTAAGACTTTCTATCATTGTTCTTTTCCATAGGATCTAAATGATTATTTTAAGGCATAGTAAGCATAAGATGATTCCTTTGTGTGTATGCTACAGGATGTTTTGTTGCCTCCATCCTTGATCCTTGAACCATACCTCTGTGTCTTCCACATAAAAGAAAGATCCAGAAGTGCATTCAGATCTTCCCTTGTTATGTTCAACCAGAGAGTGTGGAAGCTCTGGGGTTCCTCACCCGATTGTAGCCATACACTGCCTGTGTTTTTTTTCCTCTGTTTCAAGCTTTAAGTTCACAATACTTGATGTGAGATGGGGTAGCTGCTGGATGTGAAAAGATGATGTGAATTGGGATGCCACAAGGTGGCAGCTAGTAGAGTGAGTACAAGTGTGGATGTGAATGTTCCAAGCTGAACTCTTGAACTATCAAGAAGAAGCATACTACTTGCTACCTGCAACCTGTACTGGTTTCTTGTAAACTCTGATAACACCTGGACTAAATGAAAAAGACACCTTTTCAGCACTCCAATTTAGAGAGATGTGAGCCAGAAACAGTGCTGAGGCGGCTGCTCACATGCTTTGCTTCTGCATGTAGGCTTGAGATGTTAGAAAGGAGTGCTAATGCCAGTGAGGGTGGTTTCTGGAAAAAAAAAAAAAAAAAAAAAAAAATCAGAAAAAAATCCATAAAGAATCAGTCTAAGAAAGAAGAAGGGAACTTGGAAGGATAGAATACTTTGGCTGGAAGAAAGATCCTGGAAGTGATCCTGGAGGCCTGAGGTCTCAATGAAGAGCTGTGTGGAGATGAATGCCAAAGGACATCCAGGTACTCTGGTCCATAAAAATCAAGGCTGGTCACAGTGAGCAGTAATGCGGTTGGAACTCACTTGACTTGCTGCCTGACAGTTCTGGGTCAGAAGTGACATCCCTGCAAGAACTCATGATCGGAGCACTTGAGGGAGCAAGGGAATGGGTGCCTGAGATAATTCAGCAGGGTATAACTCTGATCTCACTTGTTCCAAAGCAAATCCTAGCATGTACACCTGGTCTGGGTTGTCATTCACTGTTTCCCCTGTGACGTTTTGACTCATGAATCCTTAGGCTGCCATGGTCCCAGTGGCTTGGATTGCCTTACAGTGGTGAAACTCTACGTTCCTTTTAGGGAACAGAAATGTCCAAAGGATTTTTGACTGCATCCTTTCTATCTTCATCCTGCCTCAGCAAAGTCTACAGCTATTTCAGGCCAGGAACTCATATGAAGTTAGCATTTTCTACTAAAACTGTGTCTTTGAAAGGGCTTATCATTATCTAACTGAATGATGTGACCTGAACTCTTGTAAGACAGATGGTTTTAAATATAAAAATATCCTGCCTGTAGATATGTAATATATTTTAGACTTATTTCTCCTCTGCATAGTGAATTACAAGTATTTAAAGGTCTGCAGATTCCTCAGAACCAGTGTGGCATGGCATTCTCATATTCCTCACCTGTTTTTTCCTTCCCTCCAATTTTAATATCCCAGCTTTCTATGTCTGATCTACATTTCTTTTACACTGTTGTACTGTACATTCAGCTCATCAGTACATTTCCTTCTACCTCATTGCTCAAAGAGCTTTCATCAGTGCATGTTCATTGCTGTGGAAGCATCTTTCCAGTATTCATGTGCATTTTATCACTAGGAATTGTAAGCAGCAAAATGTAGTGTACCATTAAAGTAAGAAATTATCTTTAGTTGAGGAAAACCTCAAGCAACAAATTCAGCTTAGACGTAATAATCTCATTAGTTCTATTTAGGTTGTTCCAGTTTATTTGTGGTTAAGGTTTCCTGACTGAGATGCATCTGGTGGAAGTCTCAGAACCAGTTAAACTACTGGGTGGAACTCATAGGAGAGCATTGGTACTGAGCAGTGTCTCTGTACCAAAATGAGAAGAGAAATAGGCCATATGGGACACAGCTAATAATATCACTGGAGGTACTTTTGGCACAGGAAGTGTACACAGGCTGGAATTAGGTCATGCTCCTCATCCAGTTTCTTGCACAAAATTGTCTGACCCTGGCACTTGCCCCAGTGCACCTGAGGGAGAGAGATCTGGCCCAGCATCTGTCATCAGTTTTATATCTCAAAGTGGAGATTTATGATTGTGGAAAAATCAGTGCTTCAAGCAGATCTGCCATGGGCTGCGGTGCCCACCCTGGGGCTGTCTGTGATTCTTGACACACTCTTGGTTGCTTATGAGTAAAAAAAGGAACTGGAAGCTTTTTTTCCCCTTTTTTATTTTTTTTCTTTGAAGGTCTTCCTACAGGAAGGTCCTTTTACAGGTCTACTTAAAGCAGAACATTTTGAGAAGATAAACCCCTACAAAGACTCAGAGTGTACAAGCTATATACTTCAGTTCTGACCAACACAGACCTTAGGGATGTTTGCACCTTTTCCTTCATCATGGACAACAGCGTACCAGCTAAAATCATTCAGTTATTTCCAGAGTTCCTTGCAACTGCATAAGACTTAGATGTTGCCTACGTGTCAAACTCTTCTACTTTCTATGTATAGCTAAAGACTGCTCAACCTTTTTGGAGGTCAGTTTTGTTTGTTTTTACTGATAAATAAAATGAAACTGCCTTGTGAAGCTTTTCTTGTGTCTTGATGATGTTGTTCTTCCTTTCTAAGAAAAAAAGGTACGCAGAACTAAAAGAAACCTTATCAGAAACAGTAACAATTTAATCACGTGATCCAAGGCTTCCAAATGCATGGATGTATTTACTGGTGCCCAACAGAAAGATGATAATCTAGTCAAGGTCTCTGGGCCTTTTTTTTGGTGTCATCCATTCTAGGTGCAAAATATTCCTGGTGAACTGCATATATCCCCCTTTAAGGGTCAGGAGGATGCCAGTGCGGTTTTAACAAATGTGCAGCTGAACAGACTGCAAGCTGTACTGATCTGAAGGTTCATTGTAGGATGTGTCCATGGCATGTGACATATCCTCTATTCTCAGTCAGTATGTTGTACTGGGGTTTCAAAATTAGATTCTAGGATTTTCATGATCGATACCATTTAGACTGCCAGGAGAGGCAAATCTTGCAATTTCCTGCTGTATTCCTGTGCAGAGATTTATTACTATTCTATTAGTAATGCTGTAATCTAGAATTAGGCAGATTTCAATGCTTTAACTGTATAAAAGTTGATATACATACTATAAGTATTTCAACTTTTGTTGCTGTTCTCATTGCATGTGACATTTATCCTATTTATTGCTCAAATGATCCTGTGTCTGGCTGTAAAACTGCACGTTCCTCTATAATAGAAAGTCCTTGTGGACCTGGTGGGAATGATGCAAGGATTTTTCTTTTTTCTTACAAAAGGAAGCTTCTGTACAGGGGAATGGGGGAAAAACAAATGATTGTGGGTTTTAGCATTATATACTGCCTTAATGTTAGATACATATCAGTGAATGGATAACAGCAGTATGTTACATCCATTGAAGATGATTAAATGAATGCCTTCTCTGTCTGATGAATAGCTTAATGCTAGAAATAACTTCGGAGGCTCTTTTCTTTCAGCCTGCTATAGAGAGTGGCAGTGTTTTAAGTAGTGCAGTATGTTCTGTGAGTTTGGTGCAGTGCAGCAAGCTTGTATAATATTAGCATCATCTTGATGTTACATTTGGATCTTAACTTCGAGAAATGGAAAGCATCCAGTGTTTTGCCTTTCTTTTCTGCCTTTCTTCTGTTCTTTTAATAAATTATAGCTCAATGAACATGTTCCAGTAAAATGTTGCTACCAGCAAGCCCACCATTTACTGGGGTTTTATTTTTCTTCAAAACAGATTTAGACTTCTCAAACTTTCTACTTACTCTGGCAAGCCCTGGCTCTAATCCTTTTCTTGCCTCCATGTAGGTAGGAAATAAAGTACAGAGGTGCTGCTAAGCATATCTCATTTTTACTTTGATTGTAAATATATGTTTTAGGAATGGGCCCATTCATAGCTGAATATTAAAAAAAAAACAAAACGAAGCCCTAGAGCTGGTGGTCATTTCAAGGCTAATATTTTATACTTTGTTTTTTCTAAAAATTTCAGAAACAGACAGGAAATACATCTTCCTTTCACTCACATTTCCTCACTCGCATTTGTTTCCACGTGTTAAGAATTCATGATTCCTTGAATTCCAGAACCATACGTTCTTTTATAAGAACAGAAATCATGAGCTGCTTACTGCCTTTAAGGCTCTTCCTGCAGTGAAGGTGTGTGTGTTTTTCCAGGCCCTTTCCTGCTTAGTCTCACGCTAATATTTTCTGCTTACTCATAAAAGGACAATCTAATTTAAAAGCCAGGAAGATAATTTTTTTTTTTTTAATCTGCCAATTGTAACCTTTTCTTTTCTTTTTCTTTTTTTTAAATGAATGAAGTCATCTTTTTCACAACTGGGGCCTAAAAATAATGAATTATTTCATTTATTTATCCAGGTAGTATGATGATGTTTTTTTTTTCCCTTTTGTGTGTTTTATATATATATATATATATATATATATATTATATATATATATATATTTAAGATAGGTTTTTTTTTCAAATGAATTCACCTAAAATACAGAAAATTTATTTTTATCCTTTTGATCAGCTTGTTTTGTTGATCATTAATTAAACTGTATCTTTCAGATGTAAGAATACTTTGGCAGACTATGTTTGGTTTATGGCTGTAACACGCATCAGTGTAGTTGCTAGGCTGGTTGTGCGAGTTTTGAGTATACTGCAGCCCTGAGGAAGAATAAAAGTAATGCAGTAATTCATAATTTTATTACAAAAATATTGATTAGTAATCATAATTTTCAGATGCTTTCAAAAAAGAAATATTTTTTCAATATGTCTTTCCCATAATATTTACTAGTGGTAAAAACAAGACAGGAAAAAGAATAATGAGCCAGGCAAGTTCATTTTGTACTTGGAATATGTTTGAAAATGCATAACTTACATAAAAGTGTACCACAAAACAACATCTTGTCAGTCTGCTCTCCTTTTTTATTTTTTTTTTTCCTTCCATCTTCTCACTTCCTGGTGGGGACTGTTTCATATCCTACTCTTTCTTTCAGCTTCCTGAACCTAACTACTATCTGCAGAAAAGCAGTTCCTGATTCAGTTTTATGTTATATAGTTCCCACTGAAGCAGGGAAGCTCTTAAATGAGAGTTATAAATTAGCTTTCCAATAGAAAAAGAGTCTTGGTGCTGGACACTGGACTAAAATCTGATGATGCAGATATCTGGGCTAAGGCAGGAAGAAGAATTAAAGCTGGTTTTCTTTTTCTGAACTTTTTTTCCTTTCTGCCTCCTGGTATGTTCACCATCCTCCTTCCTCAGTCTTTATTTTTCTCCTTCAATAAATTTATGCAAAACTTAAATTTATGTTTTGTTCACTGAAGTTCTGGCTGCCTTGTATGATAAGTGTGCCGTAGCTTTTCTTAAAGGGTATGCGTGGTATAAAAGATGCGTGAAGTGGCATGGAAGAAAAAATCCCCTAAAATTTTATTCAGACTTCTACTTTCTATTTGATAGCTTCCTATTCTTGAAGTGTTCTTTAAAGCCCTTTTTTCCTATTGTTGTTAAAGAGAGGCCTTGTTCTCCCAGTATTTTTAACACTGAGTGTAAAGGATGATGAATTTAATGACAGCCGCTGCCCAGATGGTCTCCCTGTTATGTTAACAAAGACTTTTTTTATCAACACTACATGTTCTCCATAGAATGAAAGCTGAAATCTTTCTTTAGATAGGATGATGCAAAACCCAAGTGAACATAAGTGATTTTTTTAGTATGCTCTTCTCAAGTACAGTAGCAGATCAAAGGATAGATCAGGTTGGAGCCTGGAAATCCTAATACATTTATAAAAATACCGTAGTCTCATTTTCAGCAGGACTTCATCTCAGAAATAGCTACCACAATTACAGAGCAATTTTGTGCTGAAAAAAAGGGCTACAGGAAAGAAATAGCATCTGTTTCACATTCAGAAAGCTGAAATATTAACAGCAAAAGACACAAAGGCTTGGAAATAGCTGGCATCTGTTATCAAGATTTGTTTCTCAGAATGCCATTTCTGGGGGTATTTTGCTCCTTTGTTTAGTGGGGAGAGTCTAGTTGATTAGTTGCAAGCCCAAAAACTGAACATGAGTACAAACTGTATCACTCTGCAGTTTGGAATAAATATGAAGCAAGTCTAGAAGCAGTGTTAAAAAGCTGAGAAAATTCTATCAGATGTCTTTCTAAATAATTCTGACTTCCAGAGACTGAATTATTTTCCTTTTCAATCTCTGCAGTTCTGAGTAGTATTGTCAATTTCTTGTTTTCTCTTAAAACTCTAAGGAATTTTAATTTCCTTTGATGGAAAAGCATATTATTCACATTATGTAAGTGAAATAAGGCTAGCAAGGCTTCTGGACTACTAAACATCTGCCACATTCCCTTTTACCTTTAGGAACTCTTAAACCTAAGTGTCTTTTTACCTGATGCTCGCTTTTGATGCTGTTGTTTATCTATTTATTTGGTACATAGGAAAGAGCAGTGGTCCATTATAATCAGATTATGTCAGAATGAGATAATTTTATTTTAAGAATAAAATCTTTGATATGATTATATGATTGAGGCCATCAAGACATGATAGAGAAGATAGATGTCTTTTTGGCCTTATTATGGTTATCTCCCTTAAGTCTTCCTCTTCACCAAACTCACTAGTAGTATATGGTTGAAAATAGGGCTTTAGGTCTTCAGGTTTTCCATATTTTATGAAATCCATTAATCAGTTTCTTTCTAATAGAAAGAAGCTTTAGTTATAAGGGGTATGGATTTTGTCAGGTATTCATCCAGTGAGTGATTAGAAGGCACAGTCTACCAAACCTTTGTGGAACAGCCCAAAGCAATGTAAGTATGGAAGGCTCTCTGCTTGTGTTTCACATGCTAAATTATTTACCTGAAATAAAAATCAGAGATATGAATTTGCGGATGGAGCTTCTAATTATTATGCCAATAGGGTGATGGAAAGCAAGAGGCTAAACAAAGAAAATGTTCTCTAGTGATATGGAGAACAGTGTTTTACTGAAAAGGTGCAGAGAGTACTTTGCTTTGAAATGTGATGTACTTGTGAAACAACAAGACAAGACAATTCCTTTCAGCAAAGTCTGGACTTTCCTTCATCAGCACCACAGGGAAATATTCATCCTATCTCAGCACAGGCATATGGGTAGATAATTCATATTCTGGTGGATTTTTTTTTTTTTGTGTCTATAAGGAGATGTTGGTAAAAAAGAGTGTCAAAGTGGTAAGTAAATTAAGTACACTGAATAGTCAGAACTGAATATGAATTTTATAGAATGGAGGTGAAAGACTGCTTCTAAACATTCCATTCCCTTCCAAAACTGGTACTAGAGTTTGGAGGCTGAGTGAACTAATAACAAAGACTAAGCTGCCAAGAAAGTGTGTGTATTCCCCAAACTGGACTTCTGATTTTATCTTTTTAATTGACCAAATGTTCTTTCTCTTTTGAGGATCACTTCACCATTTGAGGTTGAACAGAATATATAATCTGGAATAAATACAGGGTTATATGTTGCATAGTTACTTTCCAGTCCTAAATTAGTCAAACTCTAAAATAATAATAATAATAATAAAAAAAAAACCAACAACACTGAACTTCTTAAATTCGTTGGCAAATTGCTTACATATGAAAAGAATTCTAGAGTAATTGTTAGTAGATTACATAGTTCAATATCACTCTGAAAGGATGCAGAATCTTAGCTCTACAGGATGTAACAAATAGGAGAAAAACCATATAAAATGATTTTCCTACATTTTAATATTATACCTATTTTAAATTACTCTTTACATTTCTATTTAGTGCAGCCATGTTGGTAACATCCCATTGGTGAGTCAAAGTACAGTGTCTGCAGATAACAGCAGTAATTGTCACAAGGCACCTTGTTATCCAAATCTCTTACATACCATGAAATTTCCTCTCACCTCCAGCACTGTCTCTAAAGCCTGCATTTGAAGATATATACAAATACTTTACAAGTGGTCTAAGTTGCTCCCTACTTTGTATGATAATAGAAAAGTTACCATCTTCCCAGGGATGACAAAGATGAGATGCTGTCAGTATCATTATATTAAATATACTGCAACAGAAACAGATATAAAGGTTTCAGGAAGCAGTTTGAAAGCTAATAAAAATAGGATTTTATTCATGGTTAAGTTTGTGACAGTCAAATGAACAGAGAATATCTTGCTATAATTGTTAAAGTACTGATAAATAAAATTTTCTGAGGAAATGTTTCATTAGAAAGCAGTGTCACACTGTAAAGATTTATTTCTTCAATGTATTAGTACTTAAACACCTACTTATATTTACCTTAGCCTGATGTAGCTATTACCTTACTGATCTCAGTTTCTTGACCATTTTAGATTTATGAAGCTCAGTCTGTCCCTGTATACAGCAGTGGAAAGACCACAGTGTTCAAAGGGATGCAGATGGATTGCAGAACCTGCTGCATATTGATTCTATTAAGCCTGAGCTTCCAATTAAAATACAGTTGTTTTTTCACATCCAGAGATTTGTGAATAAAGAAAGATGTGTTCAAATGTATTAAAACTGAATAACTGCTACTGTGAATTCAGATTGGATTTTTTTTTTTTTAAAATAATTAAACAGTACATATGGAAGCAGTGCAAGTGAACATTTCAGGGTAAAACAAACATGTTAAGTGGTATTTCTTGAAAAGACTTTCATCTCATTGTCTTTTTTTCCATCCAGGAAACATTGTGTCTTAGATTTTACCTATTGTCAAAATAAGGATTAATAGTAAATTATCATGCTGGGTAAAATCCAATAATCAATGAATAAATTTCCCACAGTGTTGAATAACTGTGAGAAACATCTATGATAAAAACCAAAACTGATGTTTTCTAAAAATCAATATATATCAGTATTTTTTTGCTTCAGTTGAAATGAAACTAAACTATGAACTAATGGAACTAATCAAATATACATGTTGATGGCAAGTTTTAAGCAAGTCTTTATTTGCTTCATAACATTTTAAAACCAGATAATGTAAAAGTTAGCTTTACAAAGATAAGTTTCCTTTGAAGGAGTGTTTCTTTTGAGATGACACTAAGTTGAAATGCATCTTTTTGTAAGCTGCTTCATGTAACTTGTAGAAAGGCTGCCATAAATGCCATGCTTAATTACACTGGGCTGTGGCATCAAAGGTGGATGTTGGTATGACAGTTGAGATTGGACTTTCCCATCAATACTGCTACATTTTGTTGTTGTACAGCAGGTGGCAGCAGAGGGGCAGACTGACAAATTGGCATCTGTATGGAAACATGAATGAAGTAAATAAGTGGAATTTTATTTCAGTTTCCATGGAAATAAATAGGAGGCATTACTTCTGGATCAAACTATGTACTATTATGTTAATAGATAAAAAGTTTATTACTTCCTTCTGAAGAGATATAGTTTTATTTATATTTACCTCTTGTGGCAGTACTGTTTAATTAGACCTTTTTGTCTGCATGCCCAATGCTGTCACTTTATTCAGCAATGGGTTCGTTTACAGGAGAGCAAAATAAAAACTTGAAGTAACAAAACAAAATGGTTCTAAAATTTAGCTGAGGCCTATTTATATAGAGAGTATATTGATATCAGCACATCTCCATTGCTCGGGAATGTTCCATATATATTCCTGTGCAGAGTATAACAAGTTTTCCAAATATAACACTATTTAACCAGATAATCCTTTTACAACTCATAAACTCATCGAAAGCTTCATTAAGTTTGACTGGATTTTTCTTCCTTGCTTGCATTAACAACTTTTATCCTTTAAAATTCTTACTGTAATCCCTAAGATGACTTGAAGGATAAAGCAATGTTTATTCTTGCAAGAATGTGGGAATTCTCAATAGACTTTAACATCCAGAAAAATAGATGAGTCAGTCTACGGATACACAGTCACACAAAGTCACAGGGAAGGGGTGACACTTAACATCATCAATTTCCTTCAGAAGACTTCAGCATTTAAAGAGATCCGCAGCATTCAGGGCTTTCTGGGGCAACTTTTGGAGTAAACTCAACAGTAAAAGAGCTTTTCTTGAGAAAATAAGTGTCTTCTATAACACCTAAATTTTTTTTGTGTTGAGGAAAAGTCTATAGTAACTCCATTAAGAGAAATGATATTCAAAATTTCAAAATGTGGTCTGAAGTAATTTTGAAGTACATAATACAGATGAGTTCAAAGTCAGTGAATGATTCTGAACCCTGGGTTCAGAAGTAAGGGAAGTCATAAGCTGAGCAGTGACTAAATGTTTACAGATTTATAGGCAATGAAAAATACCCCAAAAAAGCCAATCTCAAACAGCAACAACAAGCCCACCAAAAAAAAAAAAAAAAACCCCACCAAAAAAAAAACCAAAAAAAAAAAAACAACAAAAAAAAAAAAACTCAGAAGAAAACCAAAAAGCCAGAACAAACATACAAAAAAGAAAGCCTGTTGCCTCTTAGTTTCTTTTTGTGACTTTCCACTCCCCCCCCCCCCCACCCTTCTTCACGTGGCTTGTAGCAAGAGGGCAAATCAATATGATGGGAGGATCAGCATGATAGAAAGGTGCAAAAAGGAAAGGGAAAAAGATTGTTTACCTGTATCAGAAGCTTCCAGGTTTGCAGGGGAAAGTTCCACCAGACAGGGAGAGATGTCCACAAATAAATCCTTCCCTAGGGCCAGTACCCTTAAATGAGGTCACTGCAGCCAGGCTTTGCTCCTTCCTTTTGCATGTGTGAATTGCTCTCACCTTTGCTCCCAGGACTGACCTGGTCCTTTCCCCAGGTGATCAATCATGTTCAAGCTGTGACTCAAGAGTTCCTATACATGGTGTTCTCAAGCCTTTCATCACTATCACAAAGATTAATTTATTATTTTTTTTATATACATTCCTTAAAAATCTTTAATTTCAGTGAGCTTTCATGATTCCCAACTTCTTCTTAAAAAAAGACTTTTTATCATGTAATGAGTGATTCCATCACTTGTTTGATGGCTTACTATGTCTTTAGCATTTGTCACAGTTCATGGCATTGGAGGAATAGAAATCTTTCTCTGTTCTTATATTTCACTTGTTTGGTTGTTTTTTTTTTTAATTAAGGATGAAAATGTGACAAATTAAAACTAAATTATTCATGCAATTAGCTGTCTCACTGAAATCTACTCTTCTGTTTGGTACTTCAGTAATCTGTCAGCTTTGCAAAGCCTAAATCTTTGTATGATATGTCCTAGTTATTGGCCAGATTAATCCAGTGTTGCATCTAGTTGAAAAATCAGTGCAAATTAGATATTGACAGGGACAAATGACCTTTGTGCAGACAATACTAAAAGCTGGATACCCAACATTTTCCAAGGAATTCAGTATATGGAGTTGAACTGTGAAGTACTGTATAAAAAATAATTCTTCTGTAATTTAG
Source organism: Coturnix japonica (assembly GCF_054131305.1). Classification (NCBI taxonomy): domain Eukaryota; kingdom Metazoa; phylum Chordata; class Aves; order Galliformes; family Phasianidae; genus Coturnix; species Coturnix japonica. Next base: position 131,593,286 of record NC_140663.1, read on the forward strand.
AATTGTTTAGAGCACTTTAGTACTTTAACTTTGTGGCATTTTAACTCTTTACAAATGAGGAAAAGTAGAAGGAATGTGATCACTGACCTCAATTAGAGCTGTTACGCCATTAAAAAGAAAATTAAAATGACATTTTACGATCTCTTTAGGAAAGATTAGTTTTCACTTTTGTAAGTAACTTAAGTGTCTTATGATAAGAAAGGTAGCACTGAACATGCATATCTGGTACAAAAGAAAAGTTATGTATATTTTTGGTAGGGTTATTTATTTATTTATTACATTTTGTAACCATTTGGTGGCAAATATCCCATCCCCGGAGGTGTTGGTGTTCAAGGCCAAGCTGAGTGAGGCCCTGGACATCCTGATTTAGTGCCTGATTTAATGGCTGACAGCCGTGCCTATGGCATGGGGTTGGATCTAAATCTTTGGGGACCTTTCCAAACCAAGCCAATCTATGACTCTATTAAATTAACTTAATTAAAGCTATTGACAAACGTTGATTACTAGTACAAATCAGAGGGCAGAGCATAGGAATGACAGACATGTAAATGCTCTTTAGAATATATTGTAATACCAGTTTGGATTTTCTCTATGACATCAATCTGTGGTGATTTCTTTTAGGAACAAACAGACTGTGTGCCTTGTTTAAAGATTTATAAGTTAAATAGTTGTTTGAACTAATTTGGCTGGATGTTTGGAACTTGAAACCTTTGCAGGAGATTCTTACTTAGACTTTCCAATTTGTTGCATTGCTACCCAGATATATAACCCACACATTAACCATGCTAGTCCTTACCCAGGGAGGCAATACAACATGATCCACCCTGGGCCAGCAAGTTTTAGCTTGCATCTAAAAGCATAAAGTACATCAGCAGGATGCTCTCACATTTATTCCACAAGAAGTGTCTGATGCTATATGACAGGTGGAATCAAGTCCTGCTTACTGGAAGGTATTCTTAGCATCTGAAGCTGAAATACTCTTTGTTGCACTTGAAAGTGAACAGCTGAACGCTTCAAAGCTCAGACATGGGGTTTCTAGTGGTCGTCTTTCATTTTTGCCCCGTGTGTACAGCTTCACAACATGAATCAGAGAGGGATGCTTTAGAATAGACTTCTGCTGGTTCCCATTTATTTATTCATTTATTTATTTTGCAAAACTCTGATTCATTTGCACAAAGTAGATAAAATTAATTATACTGTATTGCAGATAATAGCGCATAAAGGTCATGCTTTGAATTGTGTTTTGCTTTGGTATCTTTTTTGTGCTTTGAAGATAATGATGTGATGTTGTTGGTACACTGTAGAGTGAGCTTATTTCCCCTGGGGAGCAGATTGAGAAAACAAATAATAGTTATAAAACAGTGCAGCATAGCTCTTCTGCAGTGTTTATCCATCCTTTCAATGTCTCTACTGTTATAAGGAGTGCCTGATGACAGTGCTGAGGTTCTTCAGTTTGCTAATGCATAGACATCAGTTTGAGGACTATGAAAGAAACATAACAGTGAGAAAAAGAATGTGTAGGGCAGGAGGTCATTAAATCATTCCAAATGGTTTGTTGCCATAGCGCCTTTCTATAGCCTCCTTCCTGTGCAGTCTCCTCTCTCCTTGTGTCCAACACTGGGCAAAGATTGTCAATTCCAGTTGAGTTTTTTCTTGTATAAAGGTGTTTTATTTATCAGTCCTTTTCTCATACACAGTGTGAGCGTGTAAGTGAGGTTACTTGGGAGAAATGTGTTAGATCTCTTGTTCCTTTGGACAAGTGCTATGGGTTTACTAATGGTCACAGAGCATATGGCTCAGCTTTTCCACTTTGAGCTGTGCAACAAATGTGTCATACAGTCAATGAAGATGCAGATAGAAAACCAAGTGCATCTGAGGCTTACTTTGGAAGATATGTTATCTTTTTTAAATGTCTGTAGTTGTCACATGATGTAACTGGCTGGGTCCTACCATCATGTTTGGTCATACTGTGTTTGCTTACTGATGGAAGCATAGCGATGAGCCAAAGTGCCAGGAGCAGATGATGTGCACACCTGCCTGAGCACACACCCAGGGTTGTGTGGCCTTGTTGCTTTCTCTACTGCCTGCAAAGCAGCTGAGTGGGAGTGAATTGCCAGGACAGTGGTGGTGATGGGGAGGGCGGGGGAGGAACTGGAGGGACAATTCTATTGTTATTTCAGTCTGAAGTTTGAACAGCATAGCTTGTAAGTAGGGTCCTTATACTCAAGTTAGAAGAAATATGGAATATTTCTTGGAATATATATGCTATACATAAACCAGAGATACTCAATTGTGCATTATGAACAAGCCTCGTGTAGGTCAGAGATGTTAAATGTGAAACTGTTTAGGATAGATCTGGGTCATCTGCACCCAGGAAAGTATGCACTGTATCCAACATAGCTAAAATAAGCAACAGAATAGTCTGAACCACCTCTGATGCCTTTGATAATTACCACGTGATCCCTGGCTATTGATAGAAGAGATTCAAAGATGATAGTCTTGAGGAGGTTTTTAGTGCTGATGAGATCATTCATAATCAGTAAGTGCTTCATCACAATGTGAAGAAGCCAGGAGAAGGAAATGTTTTAGGAAAGCCAGTGATACACAAAAAGCCTCAAAGAAATGGTGTTGATCTCAGGTTACTTGTGCCATTAGATGGATTCTCACTGTTGCTTTTCTTCTGGAAATAACACAAATATTGTTTAGCATGAATAGTTATTAAATGTTTGTGCCATGCAGTAGGAGTCAGTCTTGCAGAGTAAAGTTTTTCTGGAACTGCATTTGGAAGCTCAGAAAAATTCTCATTTCCCATTGTTGTCACTGAAAAGATGATAATTATTATACAACGACAAATTTCAAAGAGAAAAAAAAGACAAACAAATAATAAATTACTCAGTCCCTAAGTTTATTACACTTACTTAAAGAAGAATCAACTTGTTTTGAAAATGATTGCCTTGCTGACAGATTAAGGCTGCAAAGGAAAAAACATGTGTGCTGTGAGTCCCTCTTTAATTCTGGGAAGTGTCTGGCTCTTGTCACACCGTTTACTTAACCTAAAGGCAATAAAAGTCATTATATAATTCAGAGATTCAGTCAAGGACTTATCAGAGGTCCAACAAACCAACTGTGGATATCCAAGGCAACTATTCTGAAACAGTACATTTAAGAGTCCAGACTTGCTCTTTCTTTATTTTCCTTGTAAACAATTTTACAGTACGACTCATTCAGGACAAATCTTTTATCTGGTTAGCTCCTCTATGCCTAGAGGATCTGTAGGGATGGCTGATGAAGAAGAAAGTACCCTGTAACATATATTACGTAGATCACATTTGAGCAAAATTTCATTGTTTTATACCCAGTAATTCTTGAGTCAAAAGAGAGAGAGTGGGAACACAGTATGCTCAGGCCTATTCAACAATGCAGGAAGCTGAAATGTTTCCAGAGAGCTTGCTTTGTCTGTTGGCAGACTCTCTGAGACAGGATATTATGGGAAGATACCTCTCTTCTTCCTCCACTTCTCATCTCCAGCCCTTTATGCAATGTATTCTGTTCTCTTTTCTTTCCCTAACAGAGCTGCTGGGATGTGGGGTGGTGAGTCTGCATTCAGGAGTTTCTTTCTCAGAAGAATATGCAGGAGGCATGAATATTAAAATTACGATGACTCACATGATTGCAGGGGGCTGTAGGTCTCTCACAGATGACCTGTGTCTCATCATCTGGCAGGGAACAAAGTAACACTTTGGGAATCAGCCAGACCCACCTAAGTGGTCCCTGGAAGAGGAATCATCATCAGCAAGATCATCCTCACAGCCTTTCTGCCTGGAAGTGTTATCCTTGTGGCAAAGCATGGTGTCAAACACTGGGTGCCCTTCTCTAAAGCAGCAATAGTTTTTGTGTGTTTCCTACCAAGTCAGAGAGTAGGACTTCTAATCACCTTTCCTGAACCATACAGTGTGAATAAGTACTGAGGTTAACCAGATGGGTTAGGGCTGGGAATGTTTTCTTTGCATCAGCACAGGATAGGCAGATTTGGTAGTGAGAGGAAATGTGCTGTGAAACCTACCTTATCTCTACCAGTCATGCATATCTGCTGATGCTTTAGAAAGGCATCTGGCTTGTTCATGCCTAATCACTTTATGCAGCATCCTGGGCAATATATCTCTTACTGCTGTGAGCTCTGCTCTTTCACTGCAGCAAAAAAAAAGTGCTGAAATCCAGGTGCTGAAGCAGCCAGACCTTTCCTGAGGTGGCCACAAATAGAAATGAACCTCTTTATGTTATTTCCGGACACTCATAATTCCAATCTGGACTCTTTCACGGTCTATCCTTTGATAACAGTACCACGTTGCATCCTCAAGACCATCTCTTTACCTTGTTTCTGAATGTGCTTGGCAGTCGTTCCTGTTCTTATATAGAGGCAGGGAGTGTGTCTGCATCCAGGCATGCTATGATGAGAGCAGAGGGCTCATAAATTCCTCATTTCCTTTAGGGCTTATAAGGCTGATGTAGCCTTTTTCTGAACTCAGGAGACAGCATCACCTGATCTAGCACAACAGCTTTTGTCAGTACCATCAGACCAGCAAACTTTGTCCCGTATCCTTAATTTTAACCACAGATTTATGTCTCAGTGAAGCCTTAGATGTTTCAATTTTCTCCTAAAAGCTTCTGTTTCAGCTAGAAAAGGCAATGCTGAATATTTTAGGATTTGGGAGACCTTGTGGTTTCTTACCTAGAAATGTCAAAAACAATTATGATTTCATACTGATTGTTGTGTTTAGGAATTTGTTCTGATTATTCTTGAACCACCATAGCTAAGCTATTACAGATCAGTTACAAAGACATGAGACACACCTTGACCACAACAGTGCTCTACAGTGGCTACTATTTCTGTACCAGAAAGATTTTCTGATAGATACTGGCCCTTTTGATAGCTGAGAAATATAGAGCTCTATTTGAAGCAGCCCTCAGTGTTCATCACTATGAGGCAAATTTGGATCTATTTCTCAAATTTGGAAGCCAGTTTGGATTTTCACTTTATCTGCCCCTTTTTATCAGAACCCTGGGAAGATAAATTATTTGGTAATCGCTCTAAAATAGTAACAGAATACCTCTGAATAAAAAATGAGAATTACATAAATGTAACTATAATTCAGCATAAACTCCTAATCTATCTTAATCTCTACCTGGTACAGGTTGCCCAAGGAAGTTGTGGGTGTCCCATCCCTTGATGCATTCAAGGTCAGCATGGATGTGGCTCTGGGCAGACTGGTATAGTGACTGGTCACCCTGCCTGTGGTATGGGGGTTGAAACTGGATGATTATGGTCCTTTTCAATCTAGGCCATTCCATGATTCTATGATGCTGCATGTTCTTGCTAAAAACTTGGATTTGCAGATAGCAAGATTATAGAAGTGACTTCCAGGCTACTACAGGCCCTTGATTGGATAGTTGTCACAGTGGGTTTTTAGAGGTTTACATTAATACAACTCTTCTATATCCTTAAGATGTTCATTAGAAGGGATGCCAGTTTGCCCCCCTGTTTGATACTACAGTTGGCAATTGCAGTCAGTTGCTGAATGCTTGGGGATGCCATGCACCAGTTTCTGCCTATTTACACAAGTGCTGTGACACTGCCTGACGTAATTTCTTCCAAATATGTACCCACTCCTTCACTCTTTAGCCTTGAAAAATCAGGATCACTCAGTTAGGCTGTATAATCCATAGGGAAATTTTAAGAAATGTGGTAGGTCTTTTTTACTGATGTACTTCACAAGAAGACATGATTCACAAAACTTCCTATAAACTCAATGGCAAAGTCATGTAAAGATGGATGTGCATTTTTATTGATGTTTGATTTTGGAATTAATCTAAATTCAATAAATATATATAATGGACTTTACATTTTGTGTAATCAGGGACCTTGCTAAGTATTAGACAGCTAATAGAGAGAGAATTAAGGCATAATGTAGATTTCAGTATGTTTAACCTGACAGAGACCATTCAGTTTCTGTGTAACACTATTACATTATTACATAATGACAATAGTTATATGTAAGTGATAGTGCTTATGTAGTCACTTTATTGAGAGCATCTGCCGTCTATTCTGAGGAGCAGAGAGATGGAAAAGTGGTGGACTTAGCAAAAAGAAGTTAATATGTGCCCTTACAGAACACTGCTTTTCCATGGAGTTGCTCTTCCATACAGCTTATAACTCTTCTGTAGCTCAGTTATACTCCTTTCTAACGGAAGAGAAGAACTAGTTCTGTTTGGTCAAGGGAGACAGATCTGAGTATTGATTACTGTCATGTGAGGATATCATAAGCAAATGATTTTACTCTATTTTTGCTTCACTATTTTCAAATTCAAGTGGTACTTACCATCTCTTGTAAAAAGATCCATACTGTATGGGGTGGCAGTCATGACTGGCTTCAAAGGTGTTAGTTTCTAGTTGAATTGTCTTGTCCACAGTGGCTTTATTCTCACGCTGAAGAACTGGTCTAGGTAGTGGAAAGTTTGACCTTGACACACAATTCCTTCGAGGCTTTTGCCTGTACTCTGCAAAAGATACCAAGTGAGTTTTTCCTTTTTTTGGAAAACATAAACCTTTTGGTTTATGTCACTTATTTACAGGCTTCATTGCCTAAATATGCTCCAGCTTCTGAATAAGTGGGCTGTACTGGACTGAAGGATATCATCCAGTCTTTCAAATTTTTACATGAAAAAAATGGTGAAGTTAATTTTGAGCTGTAAATATTGTCTAAATATCTAGGCACAGTCATGGGCTGTATCCATCAATGCCCAGAAAGGAACAGGAAATTGTAGGGTAATGGACTAAGAAATCTCTGCAAGAAGGGTGAAGAAGGTTTATGTAGAAATAAAGACCCAAGATCTAGTTCCTGTGACTGCTAAGGTTGTAATAACTGGCTTAATGTGTTAACTTTTATTTCTTCTGAAAGATTGTAGGCTTTCAATTGTCTTCCCAAATAAGGTTGTCATTTGGCACACTGTGAAATCTCTCAGCAACACTCAATAGCAGTCCTCCTATGAAAAGGATAACAAAATACAGATTTTTGGTGTCTCATATGTAAATGTATCCTATCTGGACTTTCTTTTCCAGCAAAGCCTTGCTTCAATGAAAACAGACTATAAACACATTACCTTATGCAGTAGCATCTCTTCTTTGAGTAACCAACTGATCCCTGGTTGAAGGGGCAGTGATGTTAGATCTTTTCCTTTGAAACAAGTTGCTTTGGCTTCCAAAAGCTTTGAAAGTGTTTGCGCATACGTTGTTTAGTATGTCAAAACACATAATTATTCATCAAATAAAAATGTAGCTCCTGTATCTTTTATAGAATTTTACAGAAAGTAAAACAAAGTTCTGTATTTCGTGATGAACTTTTGGCTCGTTTATACTGTTTTTGTTGCTGTTGTTGTTGGTTTGGTTTTTTTTTGAGACTTTGTGTACCTTAGCAGATGGTGCTGTTTTCTGTGAATAGCTCAATTTAGTTTCTTCCCACTTTCTTAACCTCACCGTTCATTTTTATTTTGCTTGCAAACTAGCTAATGCAAACTGGTTGAACATTCTAATGACAATGGATTAGAAGTGCAATATAAACTTCAGGAGGCCAAAATGTTAAGCAATTAACTCATTTTTAAAAGAAAACTTTTCAAGAATGTATCAACCTCCCTCTTTATTGCAGGTCTTTATGTATATACATATACAAGTAAAATCTATTGTAACAGGTGTTCTTGAATTTTGAGTAGATAGAATATTGGACTAATTGGATCAAAGTTTGGGCAAATCTAGTTGCAATTATACTAAAAAGGATAAATGCAAAGATAAATTCTAGCTCTGTTTCTGTGAAACATTTCTTTTTGTGTGGGATACTTGAAGAATCCACCCTCTGTCAAAAACGAAACAACAAAATCTCACAGCAGTAACAACAACAAAAAAGCATTATGAGAGTTTTTATTCAGAATTATTAAAGAATCACTGAGTTGTAGGGGTTGGAAGGATCCTCTGGGGATCATGAAGTGCAAATTATGGTATAACATCTCCGAACATCTAAATACATAGTATTTTCTCAGATGTACAATATCTCCTATTAGTAGAGATCAGAAATACCTGTAGGTGTACAAGGAAATGAATGACTAATACCATTATTTGAGTCTTATGTGAAGACAACACTATTCTAACACAAGAGATAGTATACATGGTACTGTTTATTCAACTGTGGAAAAAAACAAAATTGAACATTTTTGTGTTTTGAAATTGAACATTTCAGTTTTGTGTTCTGAATCTTAAAAGTTTCAGGCAGGAATCATTTGCTAAAACATAATGTCTTGAATACTGCTGGCTAATGTAACACAAGACATTTAGAAAAAAAACTGCCTTATGGAATTATAGCTAGGGTTAGGCAGGATGCCTCATGATACTAAAAATGGTGTCACACATCTTAGATGAGATAACTGTATCCAGACAGGGGGATCTTCAGAATGTCCATCACTTTTAATAGTCATGCACATATCTAAGCACATGTCTTGCATCAAAGTATCTTTGGGTGTGAAAATTCCCATAATATATTAGAAAATAAATAAATAAAGCATTATTACTGTCCTGTCTGCTACTAATGGCCATCTCCCCACCTAACAATATTGTTGTTTTGTTTTTTTTTGCATAATTTACTACAGCGTTTTGAATGTCTGCTAACAAAATGTATTTGATATCTGTGTCTGAACAAAGTAGTTTTACAAAGTCTTGCTTATGATATCCAAGTTGTTGTATGTTTTTTTTTTTTAAAAAAAACAAAGCTAACAAAACATGAAGTGCGATTTTCCTTTTGCACTCAAAAAGGGAAGAAAGTTGTTTGATTCCCGCCCCCCCCCTCCCCCCCCCCGCCCCGAATATATTAGAAGTGTCTAAACTCTATGTCATTTTAGAACTCTGCCAGTAACTAGCATCTAAGAATTTGGAGTCCAAAGTGAATTTTAATCAAAATTGAAATACATGCAAAATAAAAAAACATGAGTTAATACATTCAGCTAATTGTAATCAGTGAAACCAGTTTTCCCATTTTAGGTTTTTAAGACCAGATGTTCTGTTACTAATGTGTAAAGGAAAGAGTAAGGCATAGGAGTCAGCTTTCATATAGCTGTCACTGCAGTTTTGTTATTGATATGAAAATGACTAATGCTAGAAATAGTGTTACACTGCAGAGTGAGCACTTATAAAAATCATTATTAAATATATATCATAAAATAGCTATACAAAATGATATTTTACACTTCAAAACACTAAGTATTGGACAAATATTCAAACATGGCTTTTTAATAGTAGGCGCTTGTGTAAAATCATTCTAGTTTTTCATAGTAGTAGAGGACAAATTGCCTTTACAGATATACCAGTAGTCCGTAAAAGCGGTCAGATAAATCACTTTTAGAAGACAAGGCTGAAAAAACTGTCTTAATACAAGTGTATGCTTTCTTGGTGGTCCTTTGGGGCAAATTTAGAGGAAGACTGATGGTATGTTTTCCCTCATTTCACTAGAACCTGTCAATAAGTTAAGGTTCTTCTCATTATAGTAAAATCTCCTAATTTTTCTCTATTTTTAGAGATAACTGTAGACTTTAACAGGTACCCTTTGTACCAGTGGAGTCTGCAAGTCTTCAGCCTCCTCATCCATAATCATTACACTCTCTCACTCCATCTCAGCTCCATTACAAACTATCTTTTTCACTCAGTAGCAAAGCATTAATTTATTTACTGGCATACCCACTTATTTGCTGCCAAACAAAAACAAAAGTTCCATCTACTCTGATAGATTTGCAAAGCTTTCAGGTTTGAGTTTTTTTAAAAACTCAGGAAAAGCTATATTTAGCCAGTTACATTTGCTGAACTGCAGCCTGAAGCTGTAACTAGTTTTCATTTTGAAGTTCTGTTTACTTTTTTTTTTTTTTTTTTTTTTTTTTTCCCTTGAATATAGCTCTGTCTTGTAATATTGGCTCTTCAGGAAAAATAAAGGAAAAGACCAAATTCGTGTTAGAAGCAGAAATGAATGTCCACTGAATGCTTCAAAATACAAACAAAGTGATTTTTGTCTCATCCCCTTGTCTGAAATTCTGACTTTAATCTGACCATCTTCACTGCTTAAAATAGCCTCTTCCTGACAAAATGAAATTAATCTCCTTTCACACCTGTTGTGTTAACTAAATTATAGGGACATAAACTGTGTTAAAACAGTATGTGTAGCCCTGCTGCATGTGTGGTTTAGTTCTAACCTCTCTAACTAGAGCTTCTTTCCCTGCTGAAGAAGCATTATAAAGCCGTGTGTGCCTGGAAATACATAGGGAAAGATATAAATGTGGACTTGTTAGGTTAATGATTGGGTAGTAATGGTGATAGGAGGATGGCTGGACTAGATGATCTTGTAAATCCTTTCCAACCTTGTGATTCTAAGATTCTAATCCATAGGTAGCGTGTATTTTAGTAGAGTAGTTGCTTTCTTATTTAGAAAGTTTCCTATATCTTTTCTATGCACAAGGAGAAGATTTCTCCAAATAGGAAGAAAAATGAGAACAAATGACAAAGCTTAAATATGTAATAACATCCTCTGTGTTATCTAGAAGGTATCTGTACTGGAAGCATTAATTTGCACAGTCTCCTGTGTTTTGGCATTTTTTTAGTTTTAACAAAATCTTTATGGGACATTACCCACATTTTTACACCCACACTGACATTTTACTGCTACTGCTGTACCTGTTTTGCCCCTTTTACTTGGTCTTTTGAGTAGTTATAATGAATAATGTATTTGAAAAATGCTGTCCTTGTTTTCTTCTTTGTGAGCCAGCAATGTGCTGCTGCAGTTTTCCAGCGCTTACTTGCCTGTGGCTTTTCTAAGACATCTGCACAGTACGATAGGCTTCATCCAAAGTAGAAAATGTGTTTTTGTCCTCTTCTTTTTCTTAATAGTTTATTTTAAAATGTCTTCAACAGTTTCCAACAAAATCTCTTTTCATTATGTTTTTAAAATAAAGATTTTTGTATTGCAAGCACTACTGAAACATCACTGATTTAATTCTCTTTTAGAGCATTAATTTGCTTTCTTTTTATTTGGAGCTTTGGTTTTGATGTTTACAAAAACTTTTATTCCTTTTAACCTCCTTCGAACACAGATCAAAATTCTAAAATACACACTTATAACCAAACGTTTATTCTCATCCTTCCTTTCCTGTCTACTGACATTCACCAAAGTTTAACGAAGCATTCACATGTGGCACTTATCACCAGGTTTCTCATGAATACCAGAATGCATCTCTCTAAATTTTCTGCTCTAGTATGCATCAATAATTGAATGTGTTAGCATCACAGAAGTGAATAAATATTTAATTAATAGCTATATCAGAGATTGGGAGTCAGAATCTGTTGCAGGTATGTGTTGCTTCCAAAAGAGCTGACTGATGAGAACATTTACTTAATATAGGTTTCAGGTTTAAACTCCTAATGTATACAAATATAGTCTCCTAAAATATTTTGGCAGAAGTGGAAAGATTAAGATACTTCAGAAGTGTTCAAAGAGAAAATCTTTATACCTAAATCTGTGTACTTGTGTTAGATGGCCACTCTATTCCTCTGGAAGTATTTCATATTCTCATTTTGCAATATGGGGAACTCAATTATTTCCTTAAACAACTACCTCACTGGCTAAAATTTAAGTGCAATTCAAGTGCTATAAATTGTCAGATTGAATCTTACTGACAAGGCTTAGCCCAGTAGTAGAATCTTGCTTAAGAGGAGTATAATTTAGAAAATGTGTGCAGTTGTGCTGTAGATAGCTCAAGGTTTCTGCTCAGTCCGTGCCAGTCTTTCATATATAAAATGTTTATTAGACATGGTTCAAGCATTTCTAGTAGAAGTACCAAGTAGGCTGCCACATTCAGGAACTGAATGTGGAAGGGAAAGGAATTAAATTTCCAAGTCAAAGAGCAGTTTGGACTCTGTTTTCTTCTGAATTTTAGATTTCTCTATATACAATTTGGCTAAAACAGGTGCACGTTTAAAGACAGGCACAAGGGGGAACATTTTAGTTTGGGAAACTCAACAGTTTGAAAGTATTTAAACAAGTCTTTCAGTGAAGTCTATACTTATGTTCTGGCTTGTATCCAGAAAATAAAAGCTGACAGAAATGCCTATAGTTTTTAACCCAATCCATTATTTTTGGAATAACAACAGATGAATGAACAACTCTTGCTGAATATCCACGTACATATGTTTTCACACATGTGCTCACAGTAGCTAGCACTGTCTTTCAATCTGCAACAGTCTATCTCAACAACTTTTTGAGTATGTATTGACTGGTTAGAGGATCTTTTGCTTAGATGAGAAATTAGAATAATTGTTGCAAACGGTTACAATCAGAAAATAACCTTTCTGGTTCCAAGTTGCTATTGCACAGTCATAGAATGATAAATCAATCAACAAAAATCTGCTGTGCAAATTGCAGAGATTAAGAAAACTTGTGTTTAATTATTTGTTTGGGTAAATAATTGGTAAAACGAAACAACAAACAAAGAACAACCAAGACTGGAAAATAATTTCTGTAGGTAGGCTGGAAAGGACTAAATTGCCTATAGGCCTTAAATTCATTACTGATTTAGGAAGTCAGGAGAAATATAAATAACAGAAATGCAGTTATAATCCTTAATATGTTCTTTGCTTCAGGGCCTGCAAGAAAAAGTCTGGAAAAAATTGACTTTAAATGTTGTTTAAAAAATACTGAAAAACAAGAAAAATAAAGCATCCTAAACACCATTCTTCTCTTACTCTAAATGCTGCTTTGTAGCATGTGGTGACCTGTCTCAAGACTTGGGAATAAACAGAGGGCTTTGGGGAATGCTTCAGCCTTCTTTTTATTCTTAATTTTATAATTTTCTAATGTATTCTATTGCAATATATAATTTCTGTTCAGAAATAAAGAAGGCTGCATCATGGAGACAGGGAGTTGCTGGTAATGTTTAGGCATGTGAGTCTGTAATGCCATGGAGGGAATGAGAAAACTGTATTGCTTGCTCAGGAGAATAAAACAAATGAAGGGTAAAAAGACATAATCAGTACTGGAGAAGATATCTCTGCTCCTGGGACTTTTTGCAGAGAAGATTCATACTAGTGTTGAAGAGATATGTGTTGGCTAGAAATCTTAAAAAGCCCTTTCCTTCCCCTCCCTCCTCCCCCCCCCCCCTCCCTCCCATCTCCCTTCCATCATCCAATGGTTCTCAATGCCATTTGTAATCAACATGGTGAATTTTAAGTAATTACTATTTATTGAGTATTGATGGATGTTGTGTGGCTTCAGTAAAGCCTCTGATAGGCAAGTGGATGAGGAGATGTAGCACAGAAAGCTTTCTTTGTTATTTGATTACATCAGAGTTTGCACATGTTTACAAACAAACTTAAGGTACTGATGGGGAAATCTGAAACTTATTCACAAGTTACATATCTCTCATGTGTTTCTTCACATTATGTGTTTTCTTCACATTATTATAATGATGAATATGAACCAAAAGCCTAGGCTAAAAAGTCTGAAGAAAGGTATATTGATTTCCTTGGCTAGGTGCTGGTACTTAAGACGGTACTTAATAAGACAATTAAAACAAAATCAGAATATCATTATTTCTATTCCCTTTGGACAGATAAATGTAACTGACAGCTAGCTACTTAGAGACAGGATAGCTGTATTGGCATGTGGCCACTGGAGAGCACTTAGCAGTATTATTTTGCTATAAGATTTATCAGTTAGTATGTTGATACTGAGACACTCTCATTTCCAAGGAATGCGTTTGGCCAACTTAAATCAATTGCAACCTGATATACTTTTTCTAGTGGCTGCACAAATCATACATAAATGTTATTGTTGTAAATGTCAATCTTCTTAACAAATCTGATATAAGCAATCTCTTGCAAAATGATATCCTTCCAGTTCATTCTTCTTTGTTCAATTTCATATTTATTAAGACATGAGGATCTCTTGGAAACTCAAATGTCTGGCAGAAATGAATTAATCATCTCAAAACTTTTGATGAATCTGAACCTTCTCTTTCCTCTTGTTTCATTGAACTCATCTGCAAACTGGTTCTATTCCACTACATTGTGAAAGGAGATGCTGACTGTAACTTGTAGATATGATAATTTGGCATTAATTATATCCAGTAACTTCTCCTGAAGGATAAAACTAATTTAAATAAGAGGTTTGTTGGAATATACATATATATATATATATATATATAATCCCATATGAACTAAGTTTTCCTGGCAGAAATATGTGAAAGAGTCAGGCTTTGAGGTCTGGTATCAAATTGAGCTTCACCTTAATTATTAGAGGTAGTTTTCATAAAAAAACAATTGTTATATTTACCCATTAAGGTTAGAATGTTAAAAGCCTTTCTGGTTTGCCACTGAAAAAAAATGGAAGAAATTGAGAGAGCTGAAGAGGAGGAGAAGGTAACTATGCTATCTCTAATGTGTGGACACAATGGATAATACATATGAATGAACTAGAAATTCAAGAGCTGTTTCAATTGAACAAACTACAAGCAGACGTTTGAAAAACAATCATAGAAGTAATGTAGGAAAATGACACACTCACAGGACACAATAATTTCCATATCTAGCATTAGTATTATAAATCTAATGGTCATGGAGTAGCAGGGGGTAGGTCTACCTGAAGCCTGTACCAAGCATGGTGTGCCCTGGACACTCCTGAAAAGTGCAGATGTACTTAATCATGCAAACAACTGGCAGCACAGATGCTCTCAGTGATGAGCACTAAAACTGTATGGAGACAGTCGAAGTATAAAAATATTTTCTCCATAAAGCCACTCCTCTTGCTGTATCCTTTCATTCACATATCTAACACTTTCTTTTCCATATTCAGTGGATCAAAATACAGGTTATTTTTTCTGTCTTACACTAATACACAAAAAAGGAGCCAAAAGGAAATATGATATATGAAAAAATCATTTATAAAATCACAGAATCATTAAGATTAGAAAAGACCTCCAGGAACATCTAGTCCAACCATCCACCTAACACCAATATTTCCCCACTAAGCCTTCTCCCTTAGTACAACTACCTAAATGTTTCTTGAACACCTTTGGGAATGGTGACTCAGCCACTACCACGGGCAGCTTGCTTCAGCACCTCACTGTTCTATTGGAGAGGAAATTTTTCCTAATATCCACCCTGAACCTCATCTGGAGCAACTTGAGGACATTCCCTCTAGTTCTATTGCTAGTTATGTTGTAGAAGAGGCCAACCTCCACCTTGCCACAACCTTCTTTAGGGCTGTTGTAAAGAGCAGTAAGTTCTATCCTGAGGTTCCTCTTCTCCAAATTAAAAAATCCTGCTTCGTTCAACTGCTCCTCATAAAGCTTGTGCTTCTGATCCCTCACCAGCTTCATTGCCGTTCTCTGGATGTACACCAGCACATCACTGTCTTTCTTGTAGTGAGAGGCCCAAAAACAAACATAGTACTCAAAGTGCAGCCTCATCAGAGCTGAGTGCTGGCACATGATCACCTCCCTGCTCCTGCTGGCAACACTATTTCTGATACAAGCCAGGATGGCATTGGCCTTGTTAGCTACCTATGCACACTGCTGGCTCATGTTTGTCTGTGTTGACCAACATCCCCAGATCCATTTCTGCTGCGCAGTCTCCCTGTCACTCCGGTGCAAGCCTTTACCTTTGCCTGGGGGTTTAGTGACCAAAGTGCAGACTGACACTTGGTCTTGTTGATCTTCATACCCAGCCTCAGCCCAGCTATCCAGCCTACCTACACACTTCCGAAGAGCCTTCACATCCTCAGGCTGATTGACACTTCCCAACTTGGAGTCATCTGCAAACTTACTGATGGTGTGCTCACTCCCCTTTCCAGGTCATCAGTAAAGATATTAAACAGGACAGGCTACAATACTGATCTGTGAGGAACATCATTCATGTATAGTTGCCAGCTGGATTTAACTCTATTCAGCACCACTCTATGGGCTCAGCCCTCCAGCCAGTTCTTTACCCATCAGAGTGTACCTGTCCAAGCCCATGGCTGCCAGCTTCTCCAGGAGAATAAAATGGGAGACAGCATCAAAGGCTTTGCTGAAGTCTAGGTAGACTGCATCAACAGACTTTCCTTCATCCACCAGATTTTTCATTTCATCACAGAGGGAGATGGGTTGGTTAAGCAGGACCTGCCCTTTGTTCAGTATTTCATTCAGCAATACTTTTGGTATACATGAAATTATGTATTTTGTGCTGTTTAAACCTAAAGTTATGCAGTGTTTTTGTGGGTGAGTAGATGACTTAAAGATTGAAAAGATAATGCTTAATACCTCAGAAACACATACATTTTCTAGATTCACTTTTACATGACAGCTAGAAAAAAATGTAAATTTACTCTTTCCAGAAGCCTGAAAACTTTAATTTTTCCATTGTTTTATTATTTCTCCAGATTGTTTCCTTCAAAGGCAATAGGTTAGCAGTCCATGTGAAATGAATGAACATACCTCAGCATGCACAGATTGGATTAATGCTTATAAAAGCACCTGATGTTGCCGTGTCAGATAGGGTTTACTGGCTGTTTTAGTCAGGGAAATGGTTAACATGGCCACTAGCAAGACAGCAGATGGGATGTTGAAATGCAGTTGCAAGGGATAAATGCACTCAGAAAAAGTTTGACAGGTATGAGAGACTGCTTGGGGAGGTAGGAGGGAATACTTAGAAGGACTACTGGAAAGGCATTTGTGAAGTTCAAGGTGATGTGAGCCTCAGAAAGGAGTACCAAAGCAGTTTCTTTGTGAATGGGAAGAAAGATACAGTTCTAGGAACTGTAGGCTAGAGAAGGCTGAAACTGGCAAGAAGGAGCCCTGGTATCTCAACCCGTTTGTAGGCTTAGCTCCTTCAACTTCAGAAGTCTTCGATATAGCAGCAGTTTGCATTTGAGCTCACTGGTGGCCCCTTTGCTGTCAGTGGAAAGAAACAGATGCTTTTAGGCATGATTCATCTGACCTATTTTGGACACCTGCCTTAGGTGGAGATGAATCATGCCCTGGAACTGCTTCTTTCTCTTCATTGACTGCAAAGAGAGCCTGGGGCAACTAGCTCAGATTTAAATACCTGTATGAGATACCTTGGCTTGTCTAGATATAAACAGTCCTGAAGAATACAATTTATGTAGTAAGATAAATGCCTGAATTTCACCTTTTTGGCCGCTCTACATCATCAGTGCTATAACAGTTTATTTGTATTTACCTTTTACTCTGCATCATTGTTTCTTTATGCAATGTAGTCCATGGGAGAGAGTGACTAACATACCTCATACAATGTCATTCGCTCTGTAGTGGTGCTTGGAAGTTGTCACAGAAATGTATGCCTCTACCAGCCATCCCATAGCCCCTTTGGTTCTCAGCTATAAGCTTTTTTGTTCTCAGGCTTTGATTCACTCTGAATTTCTGGGGAAAATTTCAGGAAGGTGAGAGAGAGTGGGAAAATATGAACAGATCCTTCCTAAGAATGAAATCTGGCAAAACTATGATGTTTTTCTGTGTGCTGAAATATCTCACGCTCCATTTGTGAAGCAGCTTTTCAGTTATTAAGAGAAGGACTGAAATTTTTGCTGCAGGAGAGATAAAGTTATCTTCACATCAGATTTATTTATTTTTTGTCAGACCTGTGGAAATATCCTCAGTTCTTCCTGAAGTGTGAACCTCTGTGTGTCTTAGTTCATGTAAGCCCAGCATTACTTGTGGAAGCTTCTAACATTACATTATTGCATCACAGTTTCCCAGCTGTGAAGTCATAGAAGAAAGCACCTCCTAAGTCCCCTTCCCGTAAGGGAGAAAAATTTTCCTGAGGCCTTTGGTTAGCATAGATGATGGCAGCCTTCAAAAAGACCATGATGAAATGATGTTAGTTGTTCAGACTGGGATCTGAGTCACCTGCAGTAAGTGCTATTTTGTGCTTAGTGTAGAACAGCAAAGAAAAAATTAAATGTTGGATAGCTGCTGATCATATGAGCACCTCCAAGACTGTACACTTAATAAGACTTTAGCATTGCAGAAAAATATTTTAAGGAAATGTACACTATTAATTTTAGCTTTCCTGAAGGCTGAATGTGAGTAAATAGCTTGTGTAATAATAATAATATTCTTTAAAAAGGATTGTTTGATGTTTGCTTATAGTAACAGTGTATGTAGTCTTTACAAGTAACTGTTTGAAACTGTTTTCACTGTATTATAATATTTTGAGGTAAGAACTGAAATGCCTTTTTTTTTTTTTTTTTTTTTTTTTTTTTTTTATTCCTGAGTAAAAAATGAAAATATCTGTAATCTCTCTGTGAGCTGAATACAAGCTAAGTTTGGCATATCTCCTGTCTGTACAGCTGGGGCTTGGATGTGTGTCAACACAGTGGAGTTGGCTAGAGGAAGAGAACTAATCTAGGTCAGAATAGAGATCTATAGTCTATGTTAATTCTTTACATTTACAGTAAGCAGATATAATCGGAAACTTTTAAAAAAATCTGATAATTTGACAATTTGTAAGTGTTAATAGAATTATAATTATTTTGTAACATTTTTTAACATTTAATATTATCCTTCCAATGACTTCACACTCGTAAAATACAGTAGTTGCTTTTTCGGTTTCATCCTTTTCCATTAAACATCTTTAAAAAACCAAAGCAAAGAAAACAAGAGCCTTTAATGTTAAGTTTTGCTTTTTTTCAGTCAGTGTTTTGTATGTTTAGATACTGTGCTATTCTTTCACAGGAGATTCTGATGACTCAAAGAACTGAAAAAAAATCTAATCATAAGTACAGACACATTTGCAGAATTGATGCATAGATCTGAATTTGAATAAACTATTTTGTTAAACTACTTTAATTTAATTAATTTAAATACAGCTGGCCTTGATGGCATACTTAGATTATCTTCATTTATTTGGGTATTTCTTGTCTCAGTGCTGGAAGTTTCACTGCATGGTCTTTAATGATTGTTTGAATTCTGTGTTTTTATCATACTCCAGCTGAGCACTGACATGATACAAATCAAGTCTGCTCCTTTTCTATGCTTATATGGACACTGAAGGCCTCTTCTAGCTAGGGGAGAGTGCTCCCAGCTCCTTTTCCAGTAACAGGGTTAGGGGAAATGTGATTAGGGCAGAATTTCAGTATAGTTCAGAAGAAGTCAGGTAAAACAGATGAGGTTATTTGATCTCATTAATTAGAGGTCAGTGAAGAGGAAAATACAGCTAGCCAAAACCAAACAGTTTAACAAGGCTGCATAGGACTCCAGTTTAAACTATTCCAGATTAATTTATTTTCCTTATGTATGAAAAGAGGAAAAAGACAAAGATGTGAGGGTTGCTAATATAGCTAACGCCGCCTTTTAAAAGTTTCTACTATTTTATCTACTCCGAGCTGTTAATTACATTAGATACTCTGACTAATCATGTATAATTTGAGCTGTAGGTTTAAAAGGAGAATATCAAAGATATGTGGGATGAGCTGCTGTGAAGCAGAGAAATCAACTTATTGCTGGTAGATGTATATGCATCATTCTAGTTGCACATACTGTGTTTGGGCATTTTAACAATTATTGAATAGAAGTATTTAATAAGACCTAACATTGTTTCTGAACTCTGGCTAAATTATGATAACTTCTGGGACAAACAAATTCCTTATGTTCAACATTTTAAGACATGTCTTAACTCTCTCTGGAAGACAGTTACTGTGTCCATCTCTCTGTTCTCTGCCTTGGAAAGCCTTTGTTCTTGTGGCCAAGGAGTGCTGGAGGAAAATCTGGGAGAATATCCACAAGAAATTACATAGTTTTCTCAATGATTTGACTTGGCATTGACAAGAAAGCTGTCCTCCTCTTCCATTTGGTTCTGAGTGTGCAAACTGACAACTCATTTAAAACACATCAGTAACTTCAACCAAAAGAAACATGTGTTTTAATTGCCTTTTCATGGTGCATAGGACAAGTCCATTCTTTCTGCTTTTTCTCTTTTCCAGTTGGTCTGAATTGAAGCGTTTTGAGAGCAGTCACTGTGAGCACTGCACCAGAATGGGTTAATGGGTGCATAATAACAGCTTTATAGGTATAAATGTCAAATGCTATTAGTGTTGAGAAATATTGTTTTGGCAATAGGAATAACCTAATTTTTAATGATATAATTTGCTTAATGTTTCACATTCACCAAATTAACAGCCATTGAAATTTCCAGTGCATTTTCTTTTTGAATGGAAATAGTTTTCCTTTCAGATGCCATGTTATTAAAGAACATTAGCTAAATTAAAGTTACACCTAGGCTAAGAGCGTTCATAACACTTAATGTACTTCTTGCAGTTTAACTCCAAGTACTTGCCTACTAACAAAATTAGAGGCTTATTAAGAAGAGTGCATTTGTGGGGGGAAATTGTGTTCTTAAAAAATAAAACCATTTTCTGGTTTCTGCACATCTTTTAAGCCATAAATCTATCATACAGAATGGCAAGCTTCTCTTCTGCCATTCTTGCTGCAGTGTAGGAAAGTGCTGAGATGTATGAAGAGGCAAGTAAGAGGTGGGCTTGCCCCAGGCACTCTGAATGAAGCAGCTTGTAGAGCAGGAAGGGAGATCTGAGCCACACTGACCCACTGCCCTTGGCAGCGGGCTAGTCACAGGCAGTATATGTAAAGAACTGGATGTGGAAGCCTGGAACAATATGCCTGGGAAAATTCAGCTCCCCTTCCTCTCCTCTATCTTTATGCCAGAAAAGTTTCTTTAAGTTCTTTTGCAACAACCTACATTACTGTAAGAAGTGTTTTATATCCTGACAACTGCTGTGAAACAGTCCCCACCTACTCTCTATCCCATGTCCAAAACAAGTAACCCCATAGTGACAGTGAGAAATCCAGAGCACTGAGACGGTTTTTTTACTCCAAGGGTCATGCCATTCCTGTCATGGGATTCTCCACATTGGTATTAAAGTCTTGCTGTGGTAGAATAAAAGATCTACTCAGATATAAACCACACCCTGA
This sequence comes from Coturnix japonica, assembly GCF_054131305.1. Lineage (NCBI taxonomy): Eukaryota > Metazoa > Chordata > Aves > Galliformes > Phasianidae > Coturnix > Coturnix japonica. The sequence continues at coordinate 131,614,346 of NC_140663.1, forward strand.
ATTATACCTGAAGCAAATACCAAAACGAAACAAAAAATTTTGGATTGACTGAAAGCCATGCAATTTTTTTTTTTCTTTTTTTCCCTACTCTTTATCTTCATCCCTAATTAGTACTCTGTACTAAAAGAAGTTAGAAACTGCTTCACTCATGAGACTGTTCTAGCATTCCTTGTCCACAGGTAAATCTGCTGGACATTTGGGAAAGATTTTATATTATGCTGTTCAGCTTCAACATAGAATTTAACAGCCACTTTCTGAAAGTGTTGTTTTAGGTTAAAATCAATGGGAGCAAAACCGAGGCATATAACAAGAGTGTCAGTGACTGACACAAATCAGATACACCACTCTAAGCTTTAGAAAGTCAAAAGCAGAAAGTCAGATTTTAATTCGGCATCTTGGATCACAACCATTCATAACAATTCTTCCTAAAAATGGATATTGCTTTTCCATTCACTATCAAAGCATTCTGTGTTGAGTGGAAAGCATCCGCTTTGTACTTCCTTAAATAAAAATGAGAATTTTTATTTATTTATTTATTTATTTTTCATGTAGATATGCAAATTTAAATATGCTACTGGGCAATATAGACATCTTAGAGATCTTAGAGCTTTTCATTAATGACACCAGAAGGGAATCTTTTACTGAGGAATAGGAACATAATTTATGCTTCCATCTTTAATAACTGAAGGATTAATGTAGGAAAAGTAAAGCTTTGTGATGGCTATGCTGTATTGCCCAGCAGAGGAAAAGTGGTCTCCCTTCTTCCTTTTTCCTTATTTCAAGTCTCTTTATCTAAAAATGGCCAAAGAACCCCCAAAATAAATTAGAAAAGGGAAAAGCATGACTGTAGCAACTGCTTAAAGAGACAGAGGGCAACAAGCACAGATGGCCTCTAGGTATTTGTGAGAGACAAGCTGTGTAGAGGATAAGTGGAAGAGAACAGCCACTTCATTTCAGATCTACCCAGAATGTGTCCCTTACTCTGCTGACTGAAGAGTGAAAGAGCTCTATGAAATGTGGCTCTTTAAGGAGTACTTATATCCAGTAAAAAACTTTTTCTGAATGCAAGCTGGATGCAAACCTGTGCTTTTACACAAAAACACTCCCTGTCAAATCAGACAAGTTGACTTTTGTGTTTTACTAACAATTTACCTGTTCATCTCAGCAGTTGTTTTTATTGCTTGTTAGGGCAGTATGGTTAGGTCATGGTTGGACTTGATGATCTTTAAGGTCTTTTCCAATCTGAGTGATTCTATGATTCTTTGATTCTATCTCTTGTAGCTTTGCATTTGCAAATAACACTTGGTGGCAGAGGACAGGGTCAGCAGGTGTTTTACCAATTGATGTGATAGTTATATATCAAAGTAGCTTTTGGATAGCTTCTACTTTGTTCACAGGATGTGATACAAGAGCAGGACTGCAAAGCCTAGCATAAGAGTTTCTGAAGTTTGCAAAACCCTTTCATTTCTAGTTGTCCAGGTTACAGTCAAGGCCACGTTAGCAGGACACCAGTATTTGGTTGTTTTTGAGCAGTATGGGATTGTGCTCTGGGCCAGGCTGGGCTGCTCAGTGGGAAGAGCTTCTGCCATGTTGACATGTGGCAGGGAAGGACCAACAGAGGTGCCTGAATGAGGCTGGGGTCATTCTGTACCACATGATGCCATGCAGAAATATATAAATCTGGAGGCAGTTGGCTAGTGCTTGGCTGCTCCATGTCAGTTGGTGGGGTGAGACACTGTGAAGTCGGTGGGATGTAGCTCAGCAGATGGTAAGTAATTGCTCTGTGTGTATTTATGTATTATTATCACTGCATTTTTATTTCCATTTTCTTTTTCTGTCTTAGCAAATAGTTACATTTTGTTTGCAGTTCTCTCCCTCATTCTACCTGGAATGACTGCGTGGTACTGAGCTGCTGCTGAGTTATACTGCAGTGCTTGGTAAAAGTTAATTTTCGAATTGGTCTATAATGACAACCCTCTGAACTGAACTGTGGACTAGATTGCTCTCTTATCCTTCTTATCTCTTGGTTGGTTGGACTCTTTTGCTAGATAAGTGACAGGATTATTGGTCTGCTATTTGGCTACCTAATGCAAATAACCGGTGGCTAATATCCTAGTAGAAGAATAAAGCAGTGTCAGCTGGATTTAGAGGTGGTTTTTTTTTTTGTTGTTGTTGTTGTTTTTGTTTTTTTGTTTGTTTTTTTTTTTTTTTACACATAAATTACCATCAAATTGCACCCCATGTTCATTACTCTTCTGAAGTTCCTTTTTCTGTTTGGGTTTTGCTGTCTTACACTTCTCTTGTAAATGTACTCATAGAGGTATATATGTTTTATTGCAAGTGAGCAAGTTGACCAGAGTATGTGACATGAAGACATCATTTTGAGGAGTATAAAAATGGAGTAAGGTGCAATTCCACCTGTAGCTTAAATGGATTTAATAATGCTGCTGCTGCCGAAGGGGATTTGTTGACATGGTCATGCACTGTATTGACATTCCCTCACCAAAGAAAAAACCTATGTTATCTTGAATATAAACCTGTAGTGGCCCAGGGAGTTCATTTCACTTATCCAGCTGAGTGAAGTGAGAGTGGGCATCACTTGTTTGGGGTCATATTTCTGTAGAAAAATATTCACAGGAGCTGCTTGGCTGCTGCATCTGGTTAAATCTCCCACAAGATAGTTGTGTCTACTGCATACTCACACTGTACTGAATTACCTTGAGGAGATGGAAAGCCTTACATTCACATCAACCTCATCAGCTTCCTTTTGTAGACAAGCCTATAAGCCCATTACAGTATGTCTTTTTGAGAGCAGAGAGAACAATGTGTGCTTGACTGGTGTGTTGTATTCATACATCTGAAAAGGCTCTCAAATCTCGGACAAAAAAGCAAATATTATAACCACGAAACTTATTGATAATAAAAGTGCAAATTTGGTGATGGTCAGAATGAATTATAACCTACTGACATTTAGTGAGTAGAAAGTAAAATCCTTGTTTACATATATGTTTTATAAAGGTTAATGCCATAATTCTGGGCTGCTGACTTCCTTAAGTGAACATGATCTTTAAATTGCCAACCTTGTGAGGTGAATTCAAGCTGCAGCAATAAATTGCTGTCATGGTGGGCTCACCTTAGTGCTCTTTCTTTCAAATCGCAGCCTTTGTCAACAATTCTTGCAGGGTATTTAATATTTTAAAAGGCAGCGGATGCAGCAATATGCAAAAGGAACTGGCAATAACGATGACAAAATAAAAATACAAATGCAGTCCTTTCTTCTTGTGAGCCTATGGGTGTTTGGATTTGGAAAAGCATGATTCTCTTTGTTAGGATGAGACATAAAGTGATATCCAGTAATTCCGCTTGGGAGTACCTCTTTCCTTCGGAATTGCTGAAAACTAATGTTTTAACCTACTGTGCACCTATAATTGCACTGAACAATTTTATTCTTTTTCTTTCTCTTTGACTGCTGTTTTCTTCATTTCCAACACTGCATATTCAATGTTCTGTGTGCTAATTTGGTATTTGTGTCACATCTTTTATTTATTTATTTTTTTTCCTTCATCATAGATGAACATTATATAAGGTAAAAGATTTTGTCTGATGAATTTCATCTAACATGTTCAGCATAAAGTTTACACAAATTTATAGCCACTCAGTGTTACTTATACCAGGAAAAAAAAAAAAAAGCAAAAAGATAACTTTTCCTTGTCATAGAGTGAGAGCTGATTAACTCCTTTAAAACCAAATCAAATTTGAAAAATATTACATGAAGAAAAAAGGAGAAAGAACATTAGAACCTTCCTAAGACTGAAGGCTTAAGATTTTTTTATCCTCACAGTTTCTTTCATAGTATTAGACTTTGTAGACTTCATGCTTTAGTAATCACAGCAATAGAAAAAATAGAAAATTGAGCCAACTAAGGCTGTTGAATGATTTTTTTTTTTGTTGTTTTTTTTGGGGGGGGTGGGGGGGGGAGAAGGAAATCAAACTCTATTTTTAAAATAGAGTTATTTTAATTCAGTTATTTCAGCTTTCTATAGAAACTGCAAGGATAGAAATCAAAGACTATTTCTTTTTTTTCTTTTTTTTTGTAAGAAAGGCAGGTAGAGAAAGAGGGTTGATTGCACTCTATCAGGTGTTACATGACTCTCACAATAGATTTTCAAAGTCAAAAATAGAAGATAAATGTTTGTTATTCTGGCATGTATTTGGATGATGATACAGCTTTTAATCTCTATTAATCCTCTATTGAAAAGATACTTCAAACGCCTAGCTGAGTCTGAGTCTGAGCTTGTTAGCATGTTGAGCAGGATGAGAACCCTGGTGAGGTGCAAGCACAAATTTAAACCCTGGATGCACCATCCTTGCTTGCTAAATCTTACTAGTGGTCTCTGTCACCCTACACTCCTCAGAAGGAACAGTGAGTGGCTGCTTCTGGAATAGGCAGGCTAATGGGACTATGGAATCTCATGAGCTTGCTTATTAATTTGAGGGTAGACTTGTTCACACAAGCCTAGGGGACTTTTTCTTTAAAAAAGATTGAACGGGTTTTGGTTAATTGATGCACCTTCAGAGACTGAGTTCTAATTCATGGTGGCTTATGGCACCATGGTGGCACGTCATGTTTCCAACAGAAGATTCAGCTGTGAAGGAGCCTTGGAGGGATGTAATATCATATCTCAGCTTGCCGTAAGGCAAAGGAAGGGCTGAATTTTTCTTGCCAAGTAATGTTTTCAAGGTAGAGCTAGTTGGGGAGAGTATATTTTTGTTTGTTTGGATTTATTAAATAATCATGCATTAAAAGTTTGTGTTTGTTTGTTTGTTTGTTTCAGAAAAAACAATAAAAAGTTGTAATAATAGAGATTCTCCATAGGGAAAAAAGAGTATAGTTTATACCTTGCTATAAACTTTTATGACAGACTGGCAGAATGTTTTATTGATCTGATATTTAGAATGGCGGTGTACTTATCAAATTCAATCCAAATATCTCAGAAAATATAATCTCGTAAAACACACACTTCTTATTTTTGCTAGAAATGTATTTGTTGGATGTGTATTGGTTAAATTATTTCTGTAATGATCATGAAGGTTATGTAGGAAAGTAAATAAGAATTCCTGTCTGCCTCTTCTCACTATCTTGTCAGTAGCAGGGAAATTGAATAAGAACCTTCTGATGATTTACTCCTTTCTAATAATTCTGAAAATTTGTTTTAAATGCCATGAAGATGACTAAGAGAAATCTTTTGTTTCATTAGGGCACAGTAGTTGATTTAGAATGATTGAAATGCTGCTATTTGTCTTCAGCAAGAGATAAAATATTATAAAACTTTCATTTATCAGTTTATTATTATTATTATTATTATTATTAAAGAAAACTAGTTATACAATTCTAACAAAAGAAAATTTGCCTCAGCTTCACACATAAAACAGACACATCAGTAGTTTATAACTTCTGACCAAAGGAAGTTCAGCAGCAGGGCAGCTTGGTGATTTCAATTCGAATTATGAGGCACTTGAATAGGTATAAAATAGTTTTGTTTTTAATATTTTTTAACTGTGGTACTAAGTAGGTACTTCATTGACTTATGGCCCTCTGTGACAAGATGAATTCTGTGGTGCCATAATTTTTCAGGAAGAGGAAGAATCTTGAGACAATACATCATTAATGAACTTCTCTGCTCTTAGCTATCATTAGTGAAACTGCACATGTGAATAAATTAGTGACTGGAAAATGTAAATTTTGGTTTATTTTCTCATGCAAATCTACAACCAGGCTGAACCACAGCTTTTATTTTATTACTGAGTTATACTAGACATAACTGCAGTTTCTAGCACTTCTGACTTTGAGGCTTGTGTTAGTTTTGTTCTTAAGGTTTTCAGAATCTGAGAAGAATCTGGGAACTTGTAGGTTGTCCAAGCTACGTCAAAACAAAGAAAGTTTGTTTGAAAGCAATTCAGTATCAAAGTAATAGTCAGTTTATTTTGAAAATGTTTTTCTTTGTTTTTAAAACATAGGGATTATGCTATTTTCAAGTAGGATTACTCCATTTGTTCTCGTCTTTATTGCATTCTGAGCAGGTGAAGGCCAGCTGAGATTTGAATTTATAAAGCATTCTCATGTATAGTGCAAACATTTAATGGGAAGATCATGTAGATAGATGGAAAATTTAGATGAAATAAGATGAAATTTTGAAATATAGGTAGGGGAAGAATAGGACTTAAGAGGAGATAGAATAGTCACTGACCTTGAGAACTGAGGGCTAGATGAGAAAAGTTAGCAAAGCGTATCTGGGAGCTTGGATTTACAGCACCTCTGCTTTAAATCACATCCCTGCCTCAGTGTCTAAGAATGCAGGATGGCTGAGAGGCAGTACCACATGTTCTTCCATCAGCAACTCATGTGTGACTTGCACAGCACTGTCACTGGGGAGCAGAGCAGGGAGGTTACAACTGCTCTGTGACCCTTCTGTACCCACTGGAAATGAACAGACAATGATGTTAAAAATTTATTCTGAGACACATTTATTATAACATGCCTTATATTTCTTTCATCAGGTAACTTAGGGTTTTGCCTATTTTGAATCGGTCTTTCATTAGGCGCTTCCTCATTGCTGTTAGTAAACAAAGCACTAAATTTATTGGCTCAATATTAGCTCCAACCTATCGAAACCTACAATTATTCTCATAGCACTTAGTATATGGATCGAGCTCTCAACACAAGCTAATGATAATAAATGCTTAACAGCCAGGAATTATTTAATGTTGTGGCAGATGGGAATGCACAAATGAAGTCACTCCTATATTACTTGTCTTTGTGTGTGCAGCCTATGTATTTCTCACTCCCATTTAAATAAGAAAAGCAAGCCATTTTTCAGTACCAATGATTAGGGCCTGTGCTCATTTCTAAGGTCTGCATGCCTTTGTAAGGCTAAATCAAGACTTGCTCTGGCATTAAGGTAATAGTTCACTGTCCAGGTAGTTTTATAATAACTGCTGTGACAGTGCTTGACTCAAGTGGACTGGGTAGATGGTGTCTGCAAGATGGAGTGCTGTGCTTGTTTCTTAGTAAGCTACACAAGCTACACATTGTTCTGGAATGAGTAACGTCCACATTATAGAAACTTAACTATGATCAGGTATGTGAGTCACCTCTGAGAAGGTTTCTTATTGTCTAAAAGAAAAAATAACTTTTGTCAAAGGAGCGACTCAGATGTGACTGATTCATCTGACCTGACATTCAGGCAGGTATTTAAAAGGCATTTGGTAAAAATTTTGTTGATCAGAGCATTGATAAAGTGTGGAAAAAATATGTACCATACCTACTCCAATTCCTTGATAATTTCACTATCAAAAATGAATTTGAACTAATGTGTGTCTTGTTTGGAATTAACACTTTCTCTGATCAGCTCTTCTGCATGCAGTTTTGGTGATATAAAAATTGACTGCATTTATTCTCCAAGGTGCTAAGAGATATCCTCAGATCTTCAAAGTTTTTCTGACATTCATGTATGCTCATGCTTCCAAATATTATGCAGTATTAAACTCCAGTAACCCTATTACAGTTGTATTTGATCTCTGAGGCTAGAATCTGTTTCTTGAGTAATGTCACCTTTTAATATTAAGGTTTTTTCAGCTTGTCTACTGTTTAGTCAAGGTTGAAGCAGGATGGTAGAGGATTATTCTCTGTACATTGCCTTTTGTCCCTTTCCCAACTGGTGTTGCCTACATTGTTTCTTTGCATGAATTTCCTTTGCCTCATTAACAACTGAGAAGCAAACCTTTCCATGTGTGTCTTGTGCTAAACACTTGCTTATTGACTGTCCTGAAGATTGGTATACACAAAATAACAAGCAACCTTTGTTCTAAGAGCGGTCAGATTAAATTTATGTTACTTAAAATAAGCTTTGCATTTAGAGTATAGGCATATAAGAAAAAGTGTTAACTTGAAATGTGATTGCTTAAAATGATTTAAACAATTACCCAGTCCTTTATTAATGTTTTGAGGTACATATAGGGGGAAAAAAAAGTAAAAAGTTATATCAAAGATTATTAAGTTGGTACATGGAATCTCACAAGGCAACAGCAATCCTAAATGCAAACCTCAAATCCTCTAGGGTTTGAAAATGTTTTCCTGCTGCCTGACTTCTTCCTGTCTGAGTCTTGTGTGTAGGATTGTATAATGTCAAATTTAAATGGGAAAAAATATGAAAAGCTATTTGAGACATTGGAAACTTTGTTACCAAATTGGCTTAGTGGAATACAGAACCACCTTTCCTTCTTCCTGCAAACTAATTGTCTTGAAATAATTGTTATCCTGCTTTTCTGTGTTCTTACAGGCTTAAAGATGAGATCTAGCAGTTCAATTGAATTGTCTCATTCAGAGATGAGCAGCCAGCAGCTTAACCCCTGTAAAGACAAAAGAATACTATTCATATAGACAGTTTGAAAAGATTTACGTAAAATAGTGTGAAAGTCTTTTCCCTTTGAAGAAGTAAGGATGGCAATGGCGTGGAAATGTTCCTATCATAAGATGGACAACTAGAATGGCAAAAAGATGGGATGCAAGCAACCCAAGAGATTTTGAACAGATGTGAGATATCTCTTCTCTCTTTGTAACACAGGTGCTACACTGGCCAGCCAAGGATAACCGTCTCCTGGGTATGCTATGCTAAGCAAGAAATAATTGATTAGGGATGTGATGATTAATCTAAGCAATACTGTTAGGTCTGTGAAATACTGGAGTTTAGAATTAAAGAGGAGTGAAAAAGGCATTTAGCCAAACACAGATCTTGATCTTCAGGAAAGTGGTCTTGCTTCTGCAGAGTAATGTTGCCAGGGGAGGCAACTCAGAAGGTCAAAGTAGCTCAACACTGCTGACAGGTCTTTAAGAACAGCATGTAAAGTTACTTGAGGAAAGCATTCTTCATTGTGATACTCAGGGAAGAAAGAAAGGAGGCCAGCTTGATTAAATTGGAGAACTCACGAATGACCTGGCACAAAAAGGATGTACACATGAAGGCAAGGGCAAGTTGCAAAGGAGGAATATGGAAACACTGCCCAGACATGTAGGGATGGTGCTGGAAAATAGGAATCCATGGGTAAATATGGTGGGTCATTTATAACAGCAGGCACTGGTAGGACTCAATGCCTTTTTTGCATTAGTTTTCACCAGCAAATTGTACCAAGCCTCTGTTCTTAGTGCTGGAGTCAGATTATGTGAAGAGATGCTTGTAATGCTTGGGCAGAGATGGCTTGAGAGGACAAAAAAGCAACCACATGGTCCATACAGGGAGGGATAAGGGAAAAGAGAGTTGCTACTTCTACATTAATAGTAGAGGGCAAAACATGGAAAATGTGAGATTAAGAAGATAGAGCCAGACTCTGATGTGAACAATGCAGGAAAAAGTGACAGTGATCATAGACTGAAAAATGGGAGGTTCCAAGCATTTCTAAACCAAAACTTTCTCAGCAGCAGGAAAATTAGGCAGTGGGACAGGTTGTCCAGGGAGGCAGTTCAGCCTCCATCCTGGGAGTTTGTTATGATGTAACAGGGAAAGGACCTGAGTAGCTCAGTCACATCTCAGAGCTGACTCTGCAGTGAGCAAGATTTTAGACTGGGTACCTTCTGAGGACCCCTGCAATGTGAGTGATTCTGTGATGGATTATATAGAAATAAAGCTATATTTTATTTTTACAGAATGTCAGGTAAAGTACTGATTTGTTAGTTCAAAACAGGATTTTAAAACTAGGACATTAAGTACTGGGATATCTTAATCTGTAATGTGTGTTCTCTCCAGAATTTGAATATCAATATTAACAAGTACTGGATTAGCAGAAGCAGAGAAGAGAGGAAAATGTTTCTCTAAACTGGTGGTGCCCTCCTTTGGTTTCAGCCAAAACTAAGTATTTTGCATGCTAGCGGGAGCCCGTGCTCTTCAATTTCTTTGAGATAATTCCTGTATGATTTATTTTTTTTACTGGATACATTCCATAGAATAGTATTTCATGATTCTTTTTATTATTGTTCTGACAGAAGTTTCTTATGTAGACACATAAAGCGGAGAGGAGAAAGGGCAGAGAAAGCTTGAATTAGTAACCTTATTAACAAGAAAAACATTAATCAAGAACTGGGTTGCTTTTTCTTTCCTTGAGCTTGACATTATTTTCTTCAGATAAAACTGGTTTCTTCTGAAGAGTGAAGAAAAAAAATTGTAACATTGTTTTGCAAATATGAGAATCTGTGATATAGAATAAATTACCAACTATTGGCTTGGTTCTGAAACCTTAATTCAAGCACATGGTTGGTTAGTCATACAAATATTCCCTAAGCCAGCAGCTTATTCTCAGGTGTCAGGTTTTTATAACTGACTATGATGTGATAAACAATTCAAGATATTTTGGGGGGATCTGAATATTAGAGTGATAATTACACCTAGCGTGGCTGTATGGCTCCTTTCTGGTTAGTGTTTCCAACCTAAATTTACGTAAGTGCTATGAAAGCACAGACTGTTCTTTGTGTTAAAAAAAAAAAAAAAAAAAAAAAAAAGTGCTACCACAATACAGAGCAATTTTGAAGAGAATTTAATGTATCACTTTGAATATTCCTCTATTCCCTGCTTTCTGTTAAATATAATCTTAAAAGACCAAGTACCTAATCTGGTATATTTGTTATTGCCTTAGATCTGCCCACAGCTCTCCCTTGAGGGATACGAAAAAATTTGATAAGCAAACCTTGCCAGATGGCTAATGCTTGAAGGGAACGTTTTGCTACAAACATTGCAAAGTAAAGAAATTTTAAATCATAGCAGCAGTCGACAGGCATAGAACTGCACTGTGCTTAACTTGTGTGATCAAATATTTTGTCTTCTGGAGAAGGGACAGAGGGCTGACTAGGCTTTTCAAGTACTTTTGGGCAGAGCTGAGGATAGCACACATTTGTGCTATTGTCTGAATTAAAAAGGGAGCAAAAATTATTCAAAAATTAAGGTACCACCATTCTGCAAATTCCTCATCCTATTATGGACATATGGGATTCTGGACGGAGAGTAAGAAAAAGTGGAAAAAGATGGAAAATTTTGTAAAACTGTTAATGTTAAGTTGCCACTGTGTTGCATGTACTGTGAGAGAGGTCAGGAGCTTGCTCAATCTTTGCTTAAATACCAGCTGGGAAAGCAATCTGCTGTATCTCCTCTGTACCTGCCTCTGTCCTTGCTTATGGCTGGTAAGCAAAATAGTATTAGAGTCAAAAAGGCATCTGCTTCAGTCAAGTAGGAGGATTTTAAGCAGAGGTGCTCTTTGGTACTTTGATTGTTGTGGATTTGTCATCAGAGAAAGTCTCTCTGGTGTTGCAAGACTGGCTGCACTGTGGAGTCATTTTAGAAAATGTGCTTCAGAAAGAATTAACTGAAAATGATGTAGTTTCTTACATCCCGTCTCATCTGTTCTCTTAGATTTTGGACATTTGTGAAGAAACAAGACTGATTTTTAAATTCTGAGAATCAAGTTCTTAAGCTATTGGAAAGGAAATAAAACACCAAAGCAATGCAATAGTTCTGGATGTTGGTGTTATGGGAAACATTGCTTCCTGAAACACCTAATCATGAGATAGCTTTTTTCTTACCAGCCTTTATGGAAGCAACATCTCACAGGTCAGCTGGAGAAAGATTCCTCAGCAGAGGGCTTTTACTATTGCACAGCATCTTTTCCCTTAATGTTCATTAGGATGAGCTTCTTGAGAAGTTCAAATTTATTTCCTTCATGCTATAAGCATGGTTATCTGCTGTATGTTATGACACAAGTGCTGTTCACCACCTTTGGATGGCAGTACGTTTGAACTGCAAATGGATATCAGGCGATATTATGCTTTACTTTTGGGGGCTGGAACAGCACCTCAAATGAGTGACAATTTATTGCTAATTTGACAGACAAAGGTAATTAAGTTACAGGTAAATTTTCTGCTTTGCTTTTGCAAAAGCATGTGCCAGGTTTCAACTGTTAGCTGTTATTGCTTTAGCCTTTCCTTAAGGATATATGTTTTTTTTTAAAGATAAAATGTCAACCCAAGTACGCTATTTTTCAATGTATGACTTTTGACGGCAAGGGAAAATATATGATTACCTGCAGTGCTGCCAATTAGTGCCTAGTGAAGTGCTATATATAGGGAGAGTTATTTGCAGAAAGAGGCGCCAAATCCTTGCACAGATCATATTGATAAATAATGTACCTCAGCAGATTCCTGGGATGCTTAATCCTACCTGTTTTAAAATGTTTTCCATAACTGTATGAGTAAACCACTCATTATACATAGTAAAGTGGTTTTATTATATTATTTTCTTCCCTGCCTTTGTTATGATTGATCGTGTAGCACACCTCAGTTCTGGCAGACATGAAATGGAAGGCTTAGCAACGCATACCAGTCACTCTTCAGAGGTGGAAATACACTTTTATGCTGCACAAGCTTAAGCACACCTGTTGTTCTTTTCTGCATTCAGGCCTGAGTTGGACTGAAGAAGCTTCTGTACCTTTGCCAGAAGGTCCTTCTGCATGTCAAGGGAACCTCTGCAGAGGCTAATATGAAGCATTCAGAGCCCCATAGCTCTTGCTAAGATTTTGGAGAATGTTCAGTTAATGAGAGATGTTTCAGGCAGAATATTTCTGCTTAATATAAAAGGCATTAGCAGAAGATAATTTAAATGAGAATAGAGCATGACAAAAGACTTTGATTATTTATTTATTTATTTTTGTAGCAATTAGGAATGCTTATAGAATGTTTGATTGTTTTTAAGGGGTAGGATTTTTAATTTGTTCGTAGTTGTCTGTCTAATTACATTGAAAGATCCTGTTTAGAGAGGCTTACGGCTGTCTGCCTGCCTCAGAGTCTTGGTTGCTTAGTGTTCCTTTTTCTTTTTATCATGTTCAAGGGAAGTACATATGTTGATTCGAAACAAAAGTTACATGATTATGAATAGTTTAAATCTGTATGTATTCTGCAGATCTTCGATTCTTAGCTGAATGTGACTCATCTTAGATCTGAAACGGCAAAGCACAGCTTTTTCAACATCATTCTCTTAATTGTGAGACAACTGTCATGTATGGAAATGAAAGTGCCATTAATGACTGGTACATGTTTGCTTGCACAGAAATGTAGAATTTATAGGATAGCTTTCTGTTTAATATTCTGACTTTGGCCTCTAGTAAACTGCATGTTCTTATTTCATGTTTGTTATGTTAGTTTTATATAAGTTTTATATAAGTGGTTTGTGTGGATCATGTGTTTATCATTGCAGATTGGTCACAAATCCAGCATAAGCAATGTATGTTGAATCTGGAAGGGCGTGCTAGTCACAGCAACTGGCTTTTCCTTTCATCGGGTGCCAGTCACCATGCATACCTTAATTAGAACTCTTTTTCAGCTATTTGCTTTGTATATAAATGGATGTGATTTAAAAAGACAAGTGAATATTCTGAATGTATTTTAAGCTGAACTTAATAAAAAGAATTTATTTAGCAAATTTAGAAATAAAATATTAATCCATGAACAACTGACAGGCAATGAGATCTCAAAAAGCCTACTGTGTGATTCTAACCCAGTCACCACCCTAACAAAGTAATGGATATGTAAGCTTTTGCTAAGTTGAGCTACCTTTATATAAGATAAGTACTGGAAGAATGTTTTCTCTGATATACTGCAATGAAAGTTGGAGAAAATCATAATGTTACTCCACTGCCCTAGTACTTCACTGGCCATGATCATAGAATCACTGACTGTTTGGGTTGGAAGGTACCTGTAAGATCATCTATTTCCAACCCCCCTGCTATAGGCAGATACACCTCCCTCTAGACCAGGTGCATAATTCTGAAATCCATTCAGTGTTTGTGTGGTGTTACCATTATTGCTGCAACATAATACAGAAGGATAAGCAGAGTTTCATTACGTTTCTACAAATAAACCTAGTGAATCAAAGATGCTTAATGTTTCTCTCTCACTGTGAGTGATGAACTGAGAGATCATTTGCAGTTTAGTGTAACCAGGGCTGCATCTACATCAACATTTTGGTGATTCCAGGCTTCTAGCTGCAGCTGCTTTGCTCTGCAGACCCATTCCTATTTCAACAGTCTACATGTTAGCGTAGATGCCAGTGGGTACTGTAGCTACTGTAGTCACCCATTTGTTGCAGTTCATGGAAGTATGTTGCCTTGTGAAAAAGATGACCTTGCATGTTAGAGTGATATTCTCAGATGAGAGAAATAAGGAGAGAGTTGACTGCATCTGGGTGATGGCACCATAACCTGGGTTAGAAACTTTGATTTTGAGCTGTGTTCCTGGAGGAATGGGTAGTAGTAGGGGCATTTCACAGGTGAGGAGAGGGAGTATGGAGTGAGATACTTTGTGGTAACCAGCCAGCATATGAGCTCTGTAAATGCTACAGGTGGTCACCCACATCCACTGGGGTGGGAAAATTACTTGCGTGACTAGAACTGGGAGCTGCTTTGTGGGCTTCTGCTTCTGTTTGGAGACTGTGGTTGGGGGTAGAGGGGAAGCTACAGGGATGTGATTCATTCCTGATAACGTGTGGGTGAAGCTCAGGCAGGCAAAAAAGCTGTGATTCAATGAACCTCCTGAACAAAGGGAGGATGGGAAGAGAGCAAGCAGAACGAATGCTTGGAGAATTAGTGTGTACCATTTTAAAAGCTGTAGTTATGGTGTCCGCTTGGACTAATGTTTTTAGAGGCAGTTACTGCTCTTTGTAACCAAAATACCCAAATGCTGTAATAAAGATACATGTTCCTTCAAGCATTAGGACATTTATTTATGTGATTTCCTTTATTTTCTAGATAAGAGGTTGATGCAAACATCATAAGAAAAACTACAAGTAATAATAATAATAATAATCCATTTCAGAGGAATTATACTGAAGTATTTTACAAAATTGTATTTGAATATTTCCTCTGCAGCTCATTCACCATTTGGAAGTCTGTGGGACTAGAGAAGTAAAAGAATAAGGAAAATTAGATACTATGCTGCCAATTTCATGGATCCTTGGTGGGATAAATTGAGTATATCATCATGCTACTGCATTACACAAGTTAAAGAGTGTCTTCCAAAAAAAAGACAATTTAAACTTTTATGTTTTCCTGTGCTCCTCCCGTCCTACTGCCTTTCAAATGAAGATTTTCACTGAAAGCCCTGATTTTATTTTATTTTATTTTTTTTTTAATAGGTGGAAGCTACAGACTATTCAGTTGTATGGCTATTTCAGGGTTTTGGCATGGACAAAAGAGTCTAGCTTATGAATTTCAGTGCTGCACAGACTGTCAGATGGCATGCTCTCTAGGGCAGAGATTATTAGCCCTTCATTTGTGCTTTGCAGAGCCTGTTCTAGATATTATCCCTAGACAGACAAGGGCTCCGTTCTGCAGCAGTGAAGCCCCTGGTGACAGGGCACTGACACTGTGGCAATGCTGTGTGATTGCTCTCACAGCTCTGGCAGGGAATGAGGAAAGCTGATAAGAACTGAACTCTGACTTTATTTCTTGGACTCAGGAATGTGATGTGAGTAAAAAGATATTTGCCTGGCATTTTCTCTCTCCATGTTTCTAGTCCTAACCTAACAACACTGTGTCCATTCTGTTTCACTAACAATAACTGACTTGTTTCTAACCAGGGTTTTTCTTCAAGATGGCAAATATGTCTTAGGAGAATAGTTTAGGAGGTAGCTGTATAGAACTCATATGCAGAAATCAAGATGAACAATAGCATGTCCACAGATAATACTGCTTTATGTTTAGAAAATTTAGTAGGCAGTTTTGAAAGAAAAGATTATTTATTCTTTAAGCAGTTTCAGACAAGTCTGTCCTGAGCTTTCCCCTGGGCTCTCTAAAAACTTGCATGATAGCAAGACTGCATCGTGATGGGAAAGTGAGAGGTCAGATGAAACACTAGAATGTTACTTTATAGTCAGTACACAATTACTGATGGGTGTAGCTGATGAATTAAGGAAGATTTTTTCCACAAATACTTCTATATGTAAAGAAGCTGCTGTACTAATGAAGGCAGGCAGAAGGAGCAGGTAGAGTATTATAATACATCACGTTATATGATCTGCTATCTCATATCTATGCTAACCGGTTAATCTCAACTAGCACAACTGATGGTGAAACAGAGATTTTCATATTAATTGATAAGGTAATTACTTTGAAGGTTTCTTCCCCTTTATAGATGTCTACATTTGAAATCTTCTATATAGTACATTGTATCTTAAATCTGTTTGTAGAATTCTTGCAAAACTGTAGAAATCACAAAGAGGTGTGCCACTTTGCATGGTGGGCATATGAGAAACTTCATAGGTGCTCTAAGTAAATTGAGGTTTGTATTCAGGAGATGGTGGTTTGCATCCATGAAATTCTTCCTACTGAAATGCTTTGTGTTCATTTGAAAATATATTAAAACTGTAATTATGCAGACAACATCAAAATCTACAAGTAGTGTTTGCCCTATTTGAAGGCCTTTCAACAAAGTCTCTGAAAACACATATTAGTCCATACTGAGAATTCATCCACATATAAAAACTTCATGGGGGGGGAAGATGCTTTCATTTTCAATCAGAACATTTATGGTGGAAAACTTCACACTGGGGCTTGGTATGTGGAGCTGTTTTGCCAAGGCATCCCATTCTCACATTTAACCTAAGTGCAAGCATTGCTAAAAACACATTAGGAAGCTTACTTGGGTATTCTCTATTCACGGCATGAAAGAAGTTTCTTCAAAGCAAGGAAAACTGTGGTCTATGAGAAAGGTTCAGTGGGAAAAAAATGAGAGGAACAGTCTGATCTGAACACTAATTCACTGAAGTCCTGAGTGCTTAGGCAAAAGTATTAACGAAGAACCTGGATTCTTGGAAAGTGTGATGTTCACATGGGATTACCAAAATGACTAGTTTAATAGGTCGTTGTGGGCAGTCAACATTCCTGTTGTACTTGAAGTCCCTAATCTGCTGAGGGCTTGAATGCTGCCACACTCAAAGTGGTAGATGTAGGTTGGGTTGAAAACCGACAGAATCTACTACTGGGGCAGGCAGAATAATTACATAGCAGTATTTAGTGGTGAATGTTTCTGATAAGCCACATGTAAATGGAGGGGAACAGTGGAACTTCTTAACTGGAAGGAAACATAACTTGGAAGGAAAGTTGAAAGAGGAGATACCTACATTTTCTCTGACTTCTTTGACAGCTGCATTTCAAGCTTGGAATACTCCTCTGAACAAATCCACTGTGTCACTAATGTTGTTGAGAGTTTTACATCTGAGCATTGTACGGATATGAAAAACAGATGGTTTGGATTCAAATAGTTAGAATTCAAGTCATAAAATTATAGAACACTTAAAAACTGTATGTGAGAGGGGAGACAAGGATTTTTCCTCTTTTTTTTCTTAAAACTCACTATAAGATACTTTTTTGCATATTTATGTGTGTATGTTCCCATACACTTGGTTTCTCTTATTTCTGTTCACTAAGTTGCTCTTTACTGAACCTCACAGAAGTCTGCTAAATGTGGGCTCCATTCTGCTGTCTTCAGTGAAGGCTGGAACTATTTGCAGCGCAGGGATAAACTCAGGTTTCCTGTGCTTCACTGTGCTCCTTGACTTCCACTCTTACTGTGTGAAGTTAAATCTATCATTTTCTTGCTCCTGTCAGAACTGATTGTCATAGGGAACACAGTATTTGACAGTGTGCCTAGGTGCAAGCATGATGGCTTGAGCAAAATCTCCAGCTTTAGGAATGACTGTAGCTGTATTTTGTTCTTACATGAAGGGCAGAATTAGCTGATCTTAAAAAAAAAAAAACACAAAAAAACAAAACAAAACAAAAAAACCATCTTGAGTTTGTTAGCCTGTTTAATTTCCATGTTCTCTCCATGGAACGTGACCACCATTTTCAGAGAGAGCAACAATCTTGGAGAGCAATCCAATCCCAAAGCAAAAGATGACTGTTGTTGTTGATTTCTCCTCACTGCTACATAAGGCAAATAGAGTACTGTGCTTAGGGAATTACAGTGCAAACATTTCACCATTTTGAAAGCATAGAAACTAATGACTCACTTCTTTCAAATAGAGGTTTTCCCTAGAGGAAGCTACTAGGACAACTAGCTATGGTTTCTCATTTTATATGTCTCATTTAAAGTAATCTTTATCCTGCTTTAGAAAAGGTCAGCAGAAAGATGAGAAAATTATGCTGGTTGAAACTGAAGTTTTGTTTTTGACATTGTTTCTTTTGCTTTGCCCCTAGTAATACCAATTGCATTTCATAGGCTATGTTTTCTGCTCTAGAAATGTACTAGAAAGCATCTATCAAATCTGTTGATAATGTCAGTGAGAGAGGTCCAATAAGATACAATCATAAGAAAGAAGGAAAGCTTTTGACCTTATTGAGGGAAGGAATCAACCCTTTGCCAACAAAGAATTGGAGGTGAAGGTAATTTTGAGGAACTCCAAGCCTACTAAGAAAATAACTGTAATGACAACTTTCGTCATTCTTGCATTGTCAGTTCTAAACTACTAACTATAAAAAGATGAGACACGCTATTAAGTATCCTGTAGTATTATTTTGTAAAAAGGTATTGATATTTTTACAATGAAAATGTAAAAGGCAAATTAGAGAAGATGGGAGTTAACAGGAAAAAAATAAATAAAATTGAATAATACAGTGGATAAGTAGGATAGGCTGAGGACAGGCTGGGACTGAGCAGTAAGTTTCTAATAGTTGCTGAACTGCACAGAAACATGCAAGTAAACAAGTTGGTTGAGATTAAAATAAAGAAATTATTTATTTATTGCAATATTGCAATAAAGCAAATTGAGGGAATATAGGATAAAAAGGTCAGAAAGATGCTGAAATTTGCTGTTTTGGTTTTTCAGTGCGTGCTCTTTTTACTTCCAAGAAAAGCTTTACTCTTCATCATATTATTTTATAATTCACTCTTAGGTAAGAGAAAAGGTTTCTAAGTCAGGAAACTGGCGTGCTTTTTCATTGTCCATTTTCTTTCTCAGCAAAGTGACTCTCATTCTTACCTGAGAGAATGAATTCCTCCATCAGTGATATTACTCATAGTGTTTGAGGATTACAGAACAATCCAAACCTATTGAAATCAACTAATTTCAGAATAAGCTCTTCAATATAATGGCTCTTGCTGAAAAGATCCCAAGGTATTTTTAGCTGTCAAACTCCAGGTTTGTTTAAAGAAGGCATTACATTGGTGTGGAGTAACTATCTGATGTGAATATTTCTGAGCTTAACAGGGTTCTGAAAATAGTCAGTACATCTTGTCTAAGACTGAACTGTAGCCAGTTCCAGGCAAGAAGCTTGCAGAAATTCTGGAGAAACCCAAAGGAAAATGAGCTCTCAGATCCAAAGATTTGTGCCGATTTTCTAGCTGTTATATTGTAACTGTGGAGTTACCATATAACTGCCCAGTTGTCCATCTATTCCTTGAAACGTTCCTCATAAGCAATTGAAAGCCACTTGTGAAAAATAATCCTGTAGCCTGTATAATTCATAATGAACTGTTGCCTACCCTAAGCTGTATCTCTTCCAGTTTTTGGGTTGTTCCTTTCCCTGCCAAAATCTCCGAAACATACCCTTTTTTATTTTTGCTGTTATCTTTTTTCATTTTTTTTCTGGTGGAACAACACCACCACTAACTGCGTTATTCACCTGCATTTTTTAATAAAAACAATGGGTTCTTAAATCTCCATATTAGATTGTTTTCAAACCATATGCAGCAATCACACTTTATTGTAGAATGCAACTTTAGGCTTCTTATGAAATTAATTTTTTCAGCTCATCTAAAAATAAAAGTTCAGAGGCTTTATGATCGATTAATTCTTTACTCTCTTAGATCATGATGTACAGATTACTCATCAGTTTTATAGTGTAATGTATCATGCTACTTATAAATATCTCATTACCTTTTCTATTAAGCATAACTTGTATCAGAAATATAATTACTGAATGCAAGCAGGATTTCTATTTCCCTTGGGAAAAGTAAAACTTCAGAATCATTGTAGAATCCCTGCCCTGGCTGGCATACCAGGTTTCATGTGGGTTTCTGAGAGCCCCTTCTAAGCTTAGGACAGTAATAAAATACACTCTAATCAGGGTGCTGGGCAAATATTCATCTTGTCTTTTGACAAATCAATGTTATGTCATTCTTCATGAGATGTACTTCCTTTTCTCCTTGACTTCTGTTGTGAGTTGGAAGTTCAGTGAATATATTAAGAAAAAATAATTCTTTATTTGTAGGGCTTGTTCCCATGTGCAAGAACAACTTGATGGGCTAGAAATGATGTCCTGTTAAAGGGATGATTTTATTTAATGTTTTGTGGTGTTTTGTTTTTTTTTTTTCTTGTTCTCAGTATGTTAAAATATCTTCTTTCTAGACGTTTATGCAGGCTCTTCAGAGTAACATTTTCAAAAGAATTATATTACTCACTGTTTGTACCCAGATGTCTATTTTTATGGACAGAACTAATGTCAGAGTTAATGCATTTACTTGGGGAAATCCTTTCTTTCCTTGAAATAGCCATGTTAGAGTTCTTTATGGCCTCAGAATCTGAGATCTGTCTTGTCTATCTCTAGCTGTCTGAAAGTTACATTATTGAATTTCCTCATTAACGTATCAGTTCTTAGGGATTATCCAATCTGGTATTTTGTTTTCATCAGTGGCTATAGTTATCTGCTTGGGGAGAATATAAACAGGGACTAAACTTCCCCTGAGTACTTTCCTGTACTTTACTAGCTTCCAAATGTTTTCCACTCAGTTGACTTCCAGAGTCTGATGTAATTTTTGTGTATTTACTAACCCCCAATGGGTGCTTCTTCTGAGTATTCCTATATTCCTTCCTTGAGCATACTTATAATGTTAGTATTCAAAACACTTCCTATCCTCAAGCTCCTTTTGTATGCTTCCCATTGCACAGAGAACTACCTTGTTTCTTTGTGAATAAGCTCCTGGATTCATCTGATAACTTGTTTTTGTATTAAAAGAGGCGGCAAGCACTCTGTCTGCTTCATTTTTCCATGGCATTCATGATTTCTTCTATAGAAGTTGTTCTTGCCATTGATTTTGCTCACAATTTTTTCCCGAATCTGTTTCAGTTCTCTAAAGTAACTTTTTTGAGATAAGGGGATAAGAGCTACATGGGGGAGCCACATGCTCACAATCTTCCAGCTTGTTCTTTGTTTGATTTTCTGTTCTCTCCCCATAAACAGCTAACCATTTATTTTATGATTATTACTGAGCATTGAGATAGCCGTACTATGAAAGTAACAGTCATAATCAACAATGCTTGTGTGACACACTGATAATCAGCTCAGAATCTACAATATTTTTCTATAGGAAGTTATGATGGATTTTTCCTGTGTGCACAGCTTCATATTTATCTGTGTTACATTTAATTACCTAGTCATCCAGTCTTAGAAAGCGCTTCTCAGTTTTGTAAGGCCCAATTGATCTGAGTTAATCAGTATCAGTACCACCTCAAACCCAAGGCATTCTTGAACTGGGAAACTGAAAATGCAGTTAAGAACCCCAAAGTATTACCAAGGGGTGACCTTCCTCTACAGAAAGTTTGTTCCAGTATCCATTACCTAATTCCTCTTTTTTAACCATTTATTTAACCCTCTTGCTGCCTAGTTTTTTGTTGTTGTTGTTGTTGTTTGTTTTTTGTTTTAGTAAGGGAAAGCCTTCTTGAATACTAAGCAGATTTTATGTAAAAATAGTTGTATTCATGTATGTATTGATGCCTCCAAAGAAGCACAATCTCGCTTCACAAAAGTAACATTGACTCTTGCCAGATTATATGTGTGTGGGTATCTGATCATTGCATTTGTTCTTATAGCTTCTACTAATGTGACCTACAGTCCTCATACTTGTATCAGACTATTGTGTTTTCTATGTCCCCTAGAATGATCTTGTAAAACAGCTCATGTTTACCATATTCAATTGTTGCAGGAGCTTGTAGGGAGAGGTGCATTACTGCTAGTAACCTCATTTTATTCCTGACATATAGAACTGCTCATTAAATGCCAGAAAGCTTGTACAGTTAATTAGACACTTTTAAGTAGCTGTAAAATGCGATATGGAAGTCAGAGTTCTCTTTTCATGAGTCTTCCAAAAAAGGATTTCAGTATGGAAATTGGCCTGGTTTCTTTTCCAGTGAAAAGTAGTATAAAGAATTTTCTTCTTTGCAATCTTAATCTCTCTATCCCTCAGGTTTTTCTCGTATTCTTTGGTCACAAGTTGATCTTGCAGTTTTTGCCAAGCTTCTTGCTTGCAGTATGTTTCAAGAGAGGTTTTGTATTTAGTTTTGATTCCTTTCCCCATTTGCTCTTCAACCTCTGTTCTGGTCCCTCTCAGGTTTGTCTTCACATTTAGTGTGCCACAGCTTCAGTCTTCTGAGGGATGCCTTCCTGCTTCTAATAACATACCTTACCTACTGTTCCGTCTTGTTGATGTTTCCACCTTTTTTTTTTTTTTTTTTTTTTAAATGCAATTGTGAAAATGTGCTGTGAAAGTGCTGCAGAGTAGAGGTCCCTCAATAATCTTCATACTGTCTGTACGACTTAACTGTCTTTGGACATTCCTACCTCTTAAATTGAGAAAAATTGAAGCGCATCTTTTTGGCCTTTATTGTGCCATTAGAGATAGTGACTCTGCTTATGTCTGCAGCCACAAATGTTAGCTACATTCAAATGTGCTGTTTTGCGCCAAGCTACATGTGATAGAGAGGTAAAAGCCAAGAGAGATGTCCAGCTTCATAGTATGTCTTCACCTTTGCATCAAGAAGCGTTCATTAGCGGCCTCACAAAAATTTGATTTCTGTTATGTGCCTGTGTGAAATTTTCCAGCCTCCTTAAAGATAACTGAAGGCTCCTTCTATTCTTGTATTTTCTTCCCCGTCTGTCTCTAATCTCTCAAGACATAGCAGCCAGTACTGCCATTTTATCTGGGTGCCTGGCGAGGTCTTATGCTCTTCCTACTGAGACTTTGAAGTTTAATCCAGAAGTTGATTAGGTAGTTGAAGACAGAGCTTTTTAGCTGATAGGGCTTACAAAGAGAGGGGAATAGAAATAGGATACTGCTGTCCTGGTGCTTGGCCCAATAAACTAGTATTTGAATAAGACAAATCCCATCTCAGTCAGGGGCCAGTCCTGCTCAAGCATGGAAGAGCAGTTCCAGGCACCTGAAGGTTTCTGGAAGCCAGATTTTGAGGGCTTAATATGTTAAATTTTTAGTGAAAACTGATTCTTCTGTATATAAAGAGAGATCAATAGACAAGGAGATAAAAAAAGGAAAAAAGGATAAAAAATGTATTTTTATAGTTGAATCACTTTCACAAGTTTTGCGTGTAAAAATAACTAAATCCCCTTTACAGAAGACGTGCATTATTAATCAAGAGGCACAGACCACTTGTATTGATTTTATATTACGAGTAACTTGTTTTGAAAAACATATAAAGCTTAATATTGGACAATAGGTAAGTGATGAGTCTGGGACTATTTCAGTGAGACTGGAATATGCCATTCTTGTTGAAAAGATGTAGGAAGTATACCATTTCTCATTTGAAAGTGAGGTAAACTAAGAAAGCCCATGACCTCTGGTGAGCTATCTACAAATACATAGAAGATATTTCAGCATCTGGTGTAAGTTATCAAACTTATTTTTATTCTCTTATGTGTTAAAAGATAAAACCACAATTTATCTGTGAATGTCACAATAATGAAAGTCTTGCTTTGGTCAATTTTATGTTTTGTAGACATTTGAAGGAGTTGCTATGTTACTGTCTGAGTTCTTTAATGCTGGAAGGAGCTCCTTATGGGCTTCTTCGGCACAGAATGTGCTGTTTTGTTCTAGATCTTTTTTATGATCATGCTTAGAGGAAATATTTAACTAGTGACAATTCTCAGCTTTGAAGTCACTTTTCAATATATATGACCCTGTGGACTACATTTCATAAACAACATAGCAGAGATTTTAATGATCAGTTTTTGCCTAACTTAGAAACTTTTATATTACACTTACTTTGTAAAAATATTAACTTTCCATTGATGCATCCATGCCTGTTTAACAACCCAGTAAAACTGCATGAAATCACAACTCCCACTGAAATCAGAATTATTCCTTAACTGTAGTATCCTATACAAGCATTTATATTTGTTCCATTTTGTATCATGCAGATTTTTACACTGTAGTGTCTGAACAGTTTTTGAAGAGCAGAAAGTATTGTGACTAGAATCTATCATATCTGTTCTTGTATCCTTTCCCTATGGGAAAAATGAAAGTAGTGGAGATGCTTTGATTTAATAAAAAAAAATTCAAAGCTGAAAATAACTCTGGCACACAGATGTCCTTTGGTTACTCAGGAAATATACTCCACATACTTCTCCCTGGAAATAAGAAAAAAAATGTTTCTAGTGCAGACGAGCTTCACCCTCACTATAGAAAATTGCAGCTTATTACAAAAACAGTGCTATTGGCAGCATTGCTAATGCTGGCCTTTCAGTTAACCTTGGGTGAAACAGTGACGTACCTTGAAGATATTATCTGAGACCTTGGACAAGGATAAATGCTATACAGAAAGTCAGTTCAGGAATCCAAAACAGATTTGCTTTCCAAACAATAGAAAAAATATTTTGAGGGAAGTGCTGCAACATTTTGAGCTCTTCAGTGTATACTAGCTGCTGAAAACAGCAAACCAAAGATGCTGTGTTGCCTTCCTCAGCTCAGAGAGCTTCATTCAAATACATGATCAGTGCCCATTGGCACAAAATGGAGGACTTCATGTCAGTGCTGAAAAGCAATCCAACTGACAGACTGATGTCAGTACTTGCAGGTGCCTTTAGCAAAAGTATTATTTTGAGATGACTTTAAGGTCTATCCTGATAAGATACCAGCTCTAATGCCATCCTCTGGCTAAATAGAAATACTAACCAGCTAAGAAATGAGGTCCCATATTTTCCACCTAGAGGGATTATAATTTTTTTCTCGTATGGGGATTTCACGGCAGGTCCAGATATTAAAGCTAACAGAATAATTAGTTTCACACCTTCCCACATTCTACAGATGATCTAAATAAATAAACCCTACCAGAAGATCCATGCAGTTTATCTTTTAATGCCTAATGTTTCTCCAAAGCCAAATACCTATTGTTTTTACTATCATGGGGGCTGTTTGTGTATAACCATGGCTGAGATTTGCCCCGTAACACTGAATGTATCATCACTCTTTCTAATGTAGGTCAAGAGAAGAAATTAATGATGACATTGTGCTGCTTGTTCTGGCATTTCCCAGGAGCTTGTGTGGTCCCTAGTGATCGTCTTGAATCATTAATCAAAGGGTAACTGCACTGTACAGCCCACAATGTATTCTCAGCAGACACATGCATTGATGACGCTGCACCAAGAAAAAGGACTTAATTGCGTTGACAGTACGGTTTTTTCACAGTTTAAAGTGTTTATCAAAATTGTGCTTGTAGCATCTAAAAATACTGTAATTAATGCAGCTTTTGGCCTCTTCACACACTGTTTTCTCTTTAGTTTCTTCTGTTAAAGAAGACAGCTGTTTGGTAGGAAAACAAATTCATCTCTTTTCCTTCTTTCTCTCGCCTCCTGTTTTGTATTTGAGTGCATCAGTAGGAGGCTCACAGTTTGTTGTAAATGTTCATTCACAGTTTCTGCAGATTCTTACATTTGTATTCAAAAAGGCAAAATATTTCAAGATGTCCTTCATACTGAGCTACTCTTACTTTGCATCAGACATGCGTAATGCAGAATACAGAGTTCAGAGGCTTCGCTTCACAAAGCAAAACAACAACCCTCATGGGAACGAAACCTTTTCCTCAGGGAAAATGTGAAAATTTGCATTAGTCATTTATTCTTTCTTAAATTATCTTCTTTCATTGCTAGTTTAAAAGTGGTCTGCAGGTATCATAATGTAGAGTATAAACCAGAATAAAGAAAACAGACCTTCTTTGATCAGATATCTGATCTGTAAGAGAAGGTAAGGCATATGTCGGTTGGCCAGTGGAGTTACCAGGCAGCTGGGGTTTGCCTCCTGTGTAGGCCAGGATGAGGATTTTCTTTTCTCTATTAGATGTTCAGGGCTGTGAAAACAGGGGAGAGCACAGCAGTGTGAGACTTGGCTTGTGTCATCAGCCACAACTCCCATGCCAGGCAGCCTGCACGTATGTATGAACCTGCAAGCCCCTGAGAAACCCACCTTGCTTAACTGCCAGCAGACTGAAGTAAAGAAGCTGTAGATGTTATTCTGTCTAGAGGACAGAAACAGGAGCAATGGAAATCTGTCATTAAAAGGCATCAAATTAAGTGAAAGAAGATATTGAAAAGGTGTCTTTTTGAGCAACAAGAAAAATGAGACATCACTTTGCTCTCACCTTTAATGGAAAATATTACTATCATGACTCATTTTCATTATCCATCCACTACTGTTAACTACTGTGAAGTGCTTTGCTCCTTCAAAGATCCACATCAGGTTTTAAAATGTTCCAGGTGCTACATATTTCCTTGTAAATCTTGTATTACAGTGAGGAAGACTGTGTATGCAGCAGAGCTTTACAAGGCTGAAATTTCACTAAAATTACTATTATTACTTCATAGACTGCAAGGGTAAAGCTCAAGTGGTTGCAGTATATGAAATCCTAAGGTTAAATAATGGACTTCATTGTAATTTTACAGTGGACTTTATACTTCTACTGCTGGTGTAGGACTTGCAGCTCTATTAAGACAGGAGCCTATTGAAAATCTTTATCATCTTCTGGCATAAAAGCCTGCACTGTGTGCACACTGTGAGAGCTCAGGATTGCAGAGGAGGTGGGAGGGAGCATCTCGAGTTCATCAGATGCTGTCTGAATGAAGATATTAAGGGGCAAACTGCCAGTATATGGCTACTTTACAATGAATGTAAGAAGATAATTTTTGAGTTTACTGATCCAGGCTGAAGCCCCAGAGACCCAGTATGGGGATCTACAACAATTCAAACAGAGCCTGCTGAGCAGCACCAGACCTGGAAGAAACCAACACATATATCCTGCACCAACTTCAGCCTCTGGGCACATTTTCACCTTCAGTGAGGACTGGATGGGTTTGAAAATCAGCAACAAATCCCATAATCAACCAGTCTACAAAACAATCAAAACCAAACACACACACATGAATTATTCACATTAGTACCTGTTCTGGTAAATAAGGGCTCTGGGAAAAAGTGCAACCAAAAAGTGTTTGAATGGGCATTTCGAGTCCAAAAGAACAGTGTCCTCATTATCTCCATAATGAGGACAGATCTGCCTCTTCTTTCCTTCAGACTGTTAACTGTTGCCTCCTGACATTCAATGATTTATAGGGCAAGTAAAGAGAAATATTCCGGGCTGTTTTGTAAAGGTGTAATTTTTGTTCTCAGTTAATCTCAGTTGAAAACAATTTTATTTCTTTTTATTTTTATTATTATTATTATTTATATGTATCCTAGGATAAACCATTTTATCTAGGAAAAAAAATATACATTTGTGAAATCTGAATTATGAATACTTAATGTTTAATTTTCTCTCTCTGTAAATGAAGGATAATTCTTACCATCACAATAACAACCAAACCTGTGCGAATTAATATTAACATATGCAGAACACTGAGAAATGAAATAAGGTGTAATAAAAGAATAAAATATCTTTTTTTGTGAAAAATTAATGAAAGTAATTATTTTAAATATGATCTTTATATGATGGTGGCTGTCATAACAGTAGAAATTCTCAGTCGACATTCAGTGTACTTAAACCTGTTGATTTCCTTCAGTACCTTAATGCAGAATTTTCACAGGATGAAACCACTTGAACATTTCTGCAAGGTAGTCATATATATGAATATATATGTATTTGATTATTCAGGCTCTGAGCTTCTACATGCCTGCAGAGTAATTTGATTTTACGTTTTGAACAGAAGGTGCTACTTTCTTCTCCAGTACAAACTCTTGTCTTTGATGTGCTGCCACAAGGAGTAAAATAAACATAATGCAATTGGATTGTAAGCCTTAAAACCACTGAGGAAGCACGGTCTCCCTAGACCTGATGTGTCAGCTTGTGCTGGCATCTCTTTCCATTCATTACCAAGACAACATTAAGCTGTAATGATGCCACTGCTGCTAAAATTGCATCAGGAGTTCCTTTTGAAGAAGGTGAAAAAGCACTGAGAACATATTCTGTACCAGATACTGCTGGAACCAACAATGGTCTCTGCATTGCAAGATTTTTTCTATGTATAATATAACTTGGAGAATGATGGGTGCAACTTATGAATTCTCCTTTGTCTCTGTTATAGACTATAGATGAAAAAATTCTTTTGTAATTTAAAATTATTTTCTGTCTTCAGAAACAGTAGCAGTCTGAACTGTTAGATAAATAGAGATAGGGTAAACCCTTACTTCACAGGGAGCTTTTTTGAATTATGACTGTAAGCTGCCACGGAGGTTTTTTTCAGCCTTTCAAAGAGTCTGTCATAATGGATGAGCATAAGGACATTAGAAAGCACTTTTACATGCTGATGCTGGAAAATGCTGGCTTCCTTCTCTCCACATCATTCACAGCTTCATTTATTTCTTAGCAATAGGAATACTGTAATGCCATGTCACTACAGTGATGTTTCAAATGTCTTCAGACAGAGGAAACACAACAAAAACAGCAATATAGTTACTCCCTTGAAGCAAGTGGGAAAGACATCTGAAAGCAAACTAGATGTTTGGCTGGGATCAACTTGAAAAAAAATAAAAAGTAGTTTACATGTTACTGGTGACAGTTTGTTCAATGAAAGGTGATATCTCCATACAGGCAATCTTAACTATTTATTCTACCCTTGAGCTTTCTGTGATTCATCAATTCACAGAGTCTTTGATAAAAGTCATCAACTATAAAAATATCAGCTTACGTTCAATTTTCATTTTATTACTAGATGTCTTCCTGTAGTCTGGCTTTTGTCCTGTGCTATTTTTAAAATGCTTAGTAATATGAAATGCTAAAATGCAGGTGCTATTAATAATTTTAAAACTCTACAGTTATACTAATACTACAGATCCAAAAATGCTACTGCTTAGATGGAGTTTGGGTTGGGACTCCACAGGAAACACTTCTGGGGAAGAAGAAACCAGGGTAATCTGCAAACAGTCCCCATCAAGCAGCTCCAATTGCTTTATAAAAAGCCAAATTGTAGTTTTCAATAACCGACTGCTGCACAATACATCTGATACCTAGTGAAAAAGTGATCTAAGTCTGCTGTCTGTTACACTGAAAAAAAGAAGTCTGGAAAATTGATCTTTTCATGAGATGTTTATATAAGGACTTTGGAGAAAGGAGTTTTAACCAATTTGCTATATAAAATTTTAGTCTGCTCCTGCGCTTGGAGAGTAATTCTTAGTGATATTTCAGATGTCAGTAGACTTGAAATGTTGAAAAGTTTTTGTTCCACATTTAATTTTTACTCTAAGCCGTCACAGGAGTTGGGAACACTGCTGTCTAGCTCCTTATTATTCTAACTCAAAATTTTGTGTTTATATGTGAATGAAATAAAGACTTCTTTATTTATCAAGGATGTATAGACAGCTGAATAGTATATACAGCAGCACCTGTGGTATTTAATTTCCTCCTGATATTATACTTTCCTTCATTAGGCAAATGTAGAATCGAGGAATTTCATGTGGCAAATGAGGAATTTTGTTTCTTCAGAAAAAAACACACATTAAAAAAACCCACTTTTTGTCATCCTAGAAAGGAGAGCTGTTTTGAGTGTTGGAGCCAATGACTGGAAACTGCTTTGGTCCTTATATTCCTGTGGCCACACATTTGGGCATTTTAACAGTTTGGTGCTGTTTGTGGAGTTGGTGTTTACTGCCCTAAAATTCAGACTGCACATCTCCCCATCATTTTTTTATACACTGTTAAATAGTATAATCTGGGTCACTGAACTAGCGCTCCATCATCCATAGGAGCAATAATAGTGGGTAATAATCTTCCCCTGGCCTCAGCTGGGTGTTCATAATGTTCCTGTGTGTTTAGGTCAGATTTTGTTATTAATACAAGAGTGTTAATCTTTCCACATTCTAATTTATCTTGAGCATGCTTGTGTAGAGTCTTCTCTTGATGCCCACTGTGTGGTGTTTCATGTATTTCTGAGGCTTCATTGCAGATCACCAATGTCTGATCAGGATTTTTATGGAATATCTATTTTTGTATCACTCCCATAAATTATTATTTTTGTTTGTTTGTTTGTTTTTTAAGAAGGGATGAAGTCATTTCCTGATTTGAAACCAATACATAAAATGTGATTTTTTTCTTTATGTTGCTGAAGAAATCTCCACTACCCTGCTCTTCAGACTTGCCAGCAGGTGTGTCCCCTGGGCATCTTGCATGACTCAAAACATTTACAGGATCAGACTCTGTTAATGTGATAATTTTTTCCATTACATTTACAGCTATCCCAGAAGATAATAGGTACTATTAGTTATCCCCTGACTGTTTGTACCTTAACTTAATAATGCCTTCCCAAGGCAGTGGACATGCCCTGTACTGAAGTCCAGCTTCGGCCTGTGGGGCTGAAGGTGTTGTTTTCATTTTGCCAGAGATCATTAGTACTGGTTTCACAGCCTAACTCTTGGGATTCCCCCCTTCACTTCTACCAACTTATAGATAAAGGCTGTAAGAGGTTTCTTATTCTGTTGGCTATATCATCTCTCAGGCTCTCCATTTGTGTCTTCAAAACTTATTGTTTTCCTAGTTCAAACTCCTCGTGACTCATCCAGCATAATATCTGCACATATTTATTTTTCTGTTGTATTTATTTATCTTCTCTTTTTTGTGTGGGTTCCTTAAGCTTTCCTTCTTCCTTAAGAATCTTCCTATCCTTCCCAGTCTGCCCTTTCTGGTCTACCTGGATTTCATTAGTGGGTTTCAGAGGTCCTGTATTCACTTTCAATCAGAAAGTGAATCCTCCAGTGCTAGTATTATGTCACAGCTGCAGACTCCACTTAAGCACAAGCTCAACAACTATAGTCAATAACAGCTTTCTAACAGTATTTAATTCTGGACCCATTTGGTTTTTGTTCTTCCAAATGAAGCTCTACAAGCATGAAATCAGATACCTTAAAAGATTATAAAGCTAGCTTCAACCACTGTAATGGCTGCCATTTCTGGGATTTCAGTATTACAAGTGGCCTATTTGGTGGCTGTACAGGATACCTTAGCCATGCAATTTTGATTTAGTATTAGTAAAACTAAGCTGTGCTTTTTAAGATAGCAGCACCCTTGCATAGATATTTATCTTCAAATGTCCCAATTATTTAGCTAAAGATCAAAACTGGGTAGGAGGTAATTGTATTTCAGTGATCACAGTCTTGCTATCTTCTCTCATTTGTGCTTTTCCCTGCCCTGCCATTTTCACTGGTACTGGTCTCCCTGGTTTGTACTCTTATCCCTCATAATTCAAATGGCCATAAAACTTCAGGGTGGGTGCTTGGCTGAGGAAAACTTACTTTCACAAGAAGTAGGCTCAGTTGAACTTGATCATCCCAATGTCTCTGTGTCAGTCCTCAGGATCCCATATTATTGTCATATTATTTGTACCGCAGTCACTTCTGTTTAATGTCTCATTTATCTTCTTGGAAAAGTCCTGCTTCTCAGCCTCTTGCCTTCCCTTCTATGTTTTCTCCAACACCACTGTTGCCCTAGGGCACAGCTGCCCTAGCTTGATCAAACCAATATTCGGCTCTTTGTGCTCTCTCGTTGCTTAACATATGAAATTTCTCAGTCTCTTCTTCCACCCACACCATCCCGTCATAGCTGCAGATGTTTTTCCCCTCTGCAATCAACATACATTCCTTGGCCTTGTCCCTGCTAGTGAGACCTCCACAGCACTTGTTGTCTTCCCCTAATGCACTGCTCTTATCTTCATGTGCTCTCTTGTGCTGCTGCATGCTGTCCAACATTCTTCTAGCCCAGACTGCTGCCCCCATTAACTCCTTCTTTCCCATCTTTTCTATTGCCTTTAAAACATCATATAACTTTTAAAAAAAGGCTTTTTTAAGGCTTCAGATGTCCAGGGATCAGGATCCTGAGTTTTTTTGTTTGGTTTGTTTGTTTGTTTGTTTGTTTTGTCCATGCTCTTTCCAAGGTAGATTTTGTAGTGTCCTTCAGTGGTCAACAGTACTCACCAATGGGCTTGAAAACTCTTCCATGTCCTGCCTTGTGATACAAAGGTTATGACCTTTTTACCATCCTTGTATTCAAGTGCTCTTGTTCACAGTATATGACAATGATACAATTTCTATTTCTGCTCCACTCAGACTCTCACATTCTTGCTCTTATAGCCTTGGCTTGTTGAGCTGCCTGCATTCTCCATCAGTCTGTTACACACACAATAAAACAGTGCCTTGTGCTGCTTTCACAAGAGAACAGAGCTGGCTTTGTTTCAAATCAAAGTTGGAAAATACTGATAATAAAAGTATTGTGCTAGGCAATACTTGGGGACATCAAAATGTGTATTAACATATGCAGACTTGCACGGAGAAGCCAATCAAAGGGGAATCAGTCCTTGCCTGGATATTCACATGGTAGGTGTACTCTTCTGTCCATTGGTGTCATTGGGTTGTGTCTGTACTTTTCTATGTCCATGTTTTTCTTTACCAGTTTCATGGTAAGGCATGCTTTATCTAATATGAATGAGCTTTGTTTTGTGCAATTTACTTTGCAGACATTATTGCGTGAATACAACTATATCATGTATCAGCAAAATTTAGTTTTGTGGGGGGTGCTTTAGTTTTACAGCAGCTTTGCAACCTACTCATATTGCAAAGCATTTAGTTCCACTAATCTGCTAAGCTCCTGAAAATCCATGGCAGTTGCTTTCTGCAGCAGAAATAGTCATGGTCAACCATAGCTACCAGTATTTTCTATACTGGATACTTCATACTTCTGGCAAAAGTTTGCTGTAGCTGAAGTGGTTTGTGGATACTCTTTCAGTTGTATCAAGAGGATTACAATTGCATTTCTTACTTGAGGCCTCAGGAGATGAACAAGTCTGTCAAGTCACTGAAATTGTTAGGAAGTTACACTCTGGAAGTTACATGCTTCACTTAGCAGGGAAAAAAAAAAAAAAAAAGTTTGATAATGGAACCTGCAGCAGGTAAAAAGGTCCCAAAGAACCCTTTGGGTTTTCTTTGTTTTTCAGTGAGAAGGTATTTTTCCAGTGAATCTGGAGATCTGGAGTGCGGTTTTCTGGTTTTTTCTTGATCACTTGTCCTATAACAAGCCCAATGAATGGTCTGCTCATGACTGTTGATGATGGAAAATTAAATTTCATTGCGTGGCTTTTTTTTTTCCCTCTATATTTTTTATTACTTGCAGTCACAAACACCTTTTGCTTATTCTAAGCAAATATCATATGTGGGAAGGAGAAACTAAAGTACCTGACTGAATTTACCAGAGGATTAGAATAGAATAGAATAGAATAGAATAGAATAGAATAGAATAGAATAGAATAGAATAGAATAGAATAGAATAGAATAGAATAGCATAAAAACTTTTCAGTAATGTAAATGGGTGTGAAGCAGTAGCATTTAGTGAAGTTAATATCATTCACTCTTAGTACTGGTTAATCTATGAGGCTAGCTGTTCAAAACTCCTAGTATCAAGAACTATGTAATGCTGTTGTTGGAAAAAGGTATAATAAGAATGGTCAAAAGACGGACTCTGACAATCTCTCACTTTCAAAAGAAAGAAATGAGAGTGCAGATGTAGAAAAAGCTGACAGTGTTGCAGATAAAATCTACATTCATCAAAGAGAAGCAGGGATGTATTTATTGCTAGAATATAGTGTTTTAACAAAGCTTACTCATAAATAAAACAACAAGACTGCAGATGGTGAAGTACAGTTGATTAGTCACAGCATACATAGTTATCCAGGAGGTCTTCCCATTGAATCATGAGGTTCAAAGTGTACTTTATTGCTTTCTAAACTCCTTCAACCACAGAGGTTGCACAGTCTAAGATACAATCTTAATGAAGCTAACAAAACTTTAACTATTGGTCATATACCAAACATCTGTATCAGCAAGGTGTCAGGACATCAAGGCATAAGGGATCTCTGGGCAGGTGTAAGCTAGAGGTGTCTCTGATTAAGTGGAGATCCTGTCATAAGGCCAGCTTGGGCTGGTCACTGTTTCCAGAGTAATTTGATTTAGTCATAGTCATAACATTTAGAATATGCCCAATTGGCGCTTGTTCAGCCACTTGTCTGCAATCAGTTCCTTGAGCATCCAGTCTGAGACAGTAGTGTGGTCATCATCTGTCTTGGTGATACTTTGATTTTTATCATTCCTGAGCAAGGTGTGTATCTCATTCTGTTCATGAGCAAGGCCTTGGGCATAAAAGCCAAGCTGAAGGAGAATGCTGGGGGCAGAGGGAAGCACACTGATACACAGAGCTTATTCCTTGTGAAGTTTGTGCTCCTTTCTGACCTTGTCCAGAATAGAGTACCTCTTTTTTCCTTTAGAAGTCTATGGTTACAAGATGCTTATGACTAGGCACAGACAGATCACAAACAGTGTAAGAGATTATATTTTTATCTTAATTCTTCCTTTATGAATCTTGTTTTCCTTTGGATCTACATGTGGCTTCTATTCTATAAAAGGATTGTATTAATTTTATGCCAGTAACTCAGTGTAGTGCAAGCAGTCAAGATTGTATGTGTTGTAATGAAAAATGAAATCTGCTATTAAAGTTGACCACACTATTCCTTTCCTTTGAACTTGCAAAAACAAGCAAGCAGAAACCTTATGAACAGTACCCAACAAATAACAAAAACCAATTAATGCATACACACACACATCAACCATCAACACCAAATCATTACAGAAAATAAGGGGTATATGTTTCCCGGTTTTGGTAGCCAGCAGTCTGTTAATTTTCATATTTTAATCACTGAAAAAATTTTGTTTCTTTTTTTTTTTTCCCTGAAGGACATTACTTTCAAAGTAAAAGACATACATGTACAGCTGCCTTTCACAAAAAACCCTTAGCCTTGACCCATTGCATTTTTAGATACAAACTTACCAGTACATGAAGGGCATTAGTACAATGGCATAGATTGTGTTGACAGTGAATGAGAAACATCAGCTTAGTTCTCTGCTTTAACTCTTTTGCGAATTTTGAATGGATTATAAATTTCTTGAACTGGACTGGAAGACAAAAATATATAATTCAAAAAGTCGAAATGGAGGGTTCAAATAGTCTGAAAGGGGAAAGCATACAAAGTGTTCCTTCTTAACAGTCTGTGCTTTCTTTTGGTAGTGTTTGTACCCTTGGTACAAAGAAAACAACATTTAGTTTTATGTCAATAAAATTTCATGTGATGAGTCAGCTTTAGGTTTGCAAATATTAGTCATCATCCTTGCTGAAAAAATACCATTGTACTTGATAAATTATGTGTATATTAGAATGATAATAAATTGGGTTTATAGGTTTTGCTTTGAAGAATACTTGATATCTTTGATTAATATGTCCTATCTTGTATTAAAGCAAATTCAGTGTTTCTCTGAGAATAATGAAATGTTAGTAAGAAATCTCTTTCTTTGCAGCTGCTGCTAGATAAGGTTAGGTAGAGGTATGTACCATTAAGAATATTATTGTTTTGCAATTGGTAGATGTGAGGTCATTTAACAACCACTGAAGGCTGATGTAAAACAATAAGACAAAAATATTTGCAGTCTAGATTTTGTTTTCATCTTGATCTGATTCAAATTAAACATAAAAACCACTTAAAATGGATTGTAATTTAATCATTACCCAAATATCTTTTTTTTTTTTTTTTCAGCGAGAATATGCACTTACACAGACAACATATACTATGACTTAAAAATAAACAAATAAATAAAAAATGTACAGTTGCACATCTAATAAATGTGTTGTAAACTCTTTATCATTGATTGTGCTGCCATTGTTGGCTTTGATGATTGGAAGAACTACAACTTGAACCCCTCTAATACTTTATTTAATATTTTCCTTTTTGAAAAATAACATTTAATCCCACAATTTATTTTCCCTACTTCTTTTGTTTTATTTTGTTATTTATTTTTCCCTTTATGCTTCTTTGCACAAACAGCAATTTTGATGTTGTTGTTGTTACTGTTCATTCAAGGCAATTTTATAGCACCCTCAACCTCTCAATGGCTAACCTTAAAATGAATTGGCATCCCGGAGCATAGGAGAAAACAGGGTACAGAATGGGAAAAAAGTGTAAACTAAAAAAACCTGAAAAAACATTTGTACTCTTATTAAAAAAATAATAATAAATCACACTCAAGTGTTGTAGCTCTAGTTTCATTTAATGCTTGTTTTGCATTGATCAAAACATATTAATTAACACACAATTGTTTCTACTGCTGAATTACTGTTAAAAGAGAAAGAATTGAATGAGAACTTTGAGAAATGACCCAAGTGTTCTTTAATGGAGGTGTAAAAATAAGGCTTGACTATAGGTAGAAACTCTGCCCAGTATGTTTGTGTTCTGTTCGAGTCTTTTATATTATCTCGCATAAACTTTTCTCCTATTCAGGTGCTGTATATTTTATTCACAGGTATCTAGCTTTCCACCCGTCTCATCCACATATCATCTAGATGGGGAGACATCTAATTTGTCACTCGATAAATAGAAGCCCAAATCAAGTACCTGAAGAAAAAAAAAAAAAAAGGCAGCTTATTACAGCTTTGGTGAAGGAATACTTTGCTTCTTATTTGTTAAGGTTTAATTTAAAAATAAAACAAAACAAAAACCCAAATGACAACAACAATAATAGAAAATTTATGAACAGAAATAATCAAGCAAGAAAAACACCAGAACATAGCACTCCACTGCAACTTCAATAATTTACCATACTTTGAGCCCAATATAAAAGTAATGTTCAGAATATCTATGGCAATAACTGAGTCTTTACATATGATCTCCTTAGCAGGGGCAGGTGCAGGTGGCAGTCCCACCAACCCTATGAAGAGCTGCCTAGACATTTATACAGAGTTTACTCCTTTGAACCCTTATTCACAATATTTCTCTTTTCTTAAAGTTGACCTTATTTAAACTATTCAACTTTCTTTTCCTTTCTTCCTACTACTCTCTATGGTATCTCATTTCATATACACATATTTACCATTTTTGTACTCTACTACAGCCACCTGGAAGGGTGTTTATGGAATCACAGATCCATCTGGATTGGGAAGGACCTCTAAAGGTCATTTAGTCTAATTCCTCTGCAATGAACAGGAACACCTACAGCTAGACCAGGTTGCTCAGAGAATCATCCAGCCTGACCTTGAATGTCTCCAAGGAGGGAGCATCCTCCAACTCTCTAGGCAACCTACTGCAGTGCCTTACTACCCTTATTGTAAAAAGCTTCTTCCTTATATCCAATCTAAACCTCCCCTCTTTATTTTGGAAATATCTCCCCTTGTTTTATCATAAAAGATCCTGTTAGCAGATTCTTATAGCCCTCCTTTAGATACTTCTGATGGGCCACTAGTAGGCCTCCCCACAGCCTTCTCTTCTCTAGGCTGAACAGCCCCCAATTCTCTCAGTCATTTTCATAGGGGAGGTGTTTCATCCCTTGGGTCATTTTTATGGTTCTTCTCTGGATTCACTCCAATGGGTCCATGTCTCTCCTGTACTGAAGCGACCACATCTGAACCCAGTACTCCAGGTGAGGGCTTGCCAGGACAGTGTAGAGGGGCAGGATCACCTTCCTTGCCCTGCTGGCCATGCTGCTTTTGACACAGACCAGGATACTGTTGGTTTGCTGGGCTGTGAGGATGCATTGCTAGCTCATTTCCAGCTTATCATCCCCCAGAACTCCCAAGCGCTTTTCAGCAGGGCTATAATTGTATCACAGCTCTCCATAGTCTCATTTCTCTTCTCTGTGGTCAGAAGCCCATTTCCTTTGAGATTATCAGAGATCTCTATCTCTCAACATTATTTTCCTTGTGACAGCTCTGTAAAATATTCACTGAGTACACTTACATTAGCCACTGACACAGCTGTAGCTTGTTGAAAGCTAATTGGATATCTCATTTACCAGTAACTGACCAGAATGCAGGTCAATTCTACTGCTGCTTAATCTTATACTTTTTCACCCCATATATGAAGTTAAGAAGGTATTTATGTAATCCCTGCTATAACAACTCCAAATGCTGTCAACTATAGGTTAAGCACCTGAATTGTTGATGAAGAGGTTTGCAACTATCCTGTTCTCAGAAAAAACAGCTGTGTCCTGTTGTTTCTCTCTGTGACCAATGGTAACAAATTTTTGTTTTTAATTTAACATTTATTTTCCTGTCTTGCATATGTACAATATTTATAAACTATCTACGGTAGCTTTAAGAAATATCACAAGTTATTTTTTCACTAGCAATGTCAAAGCAACACTTTAGCAAAGAGGATGTGAGACCTTCTAAAATCTACCTAATCACCTGGGACCTTAATTCCGTTTCAAAATTCTCATTGCTGTCCAAGGTAGGCCTTGAAACTCTTATTCCTTTCAATTTATCAGGATTACGTTGTCATGACACAGAGCAAAAGAGAAATAAATCGGTCTTTCCATGCATTTCTCATGAGATTTCCATGTCACTGTTTGTTCCAGTGCAGAAAGTGTATCTTTGGTATTTTTATTTATTTACTGTCTTGGTTTGTAAGTTTAAGCCAATCACTGGGGAAAAAACAAAACCACCACCACCAAAAAAACCCAAAACAAACAAACAAAAAACATAAAAACAAACAACAAAGACTAACCAAAAATAATGATGTATTTATGCTCATCCATGCATCTATTTTTTTTTTTTTTAGATTACAGCTTGGATGACCCAGGAGAACAGCATTTTGCCAGTAAGGCAAATATGCACCAGGCCATAATTCTGTAGAAAAAAAAAAAAAATAAATAGCACTGGGAGATATTTTTGTTTTCAGAGTAAGTTAGAAAATGCAATTTATACCAGCTTATTATCCAAGGAACTGAAGCGTAATAGAAAACAGTCTCAGAAAAAAAAGTTTTCTCTTGTGATATTGTAATACATTATAAGGAAGTGAATGTTATTTTTTTTTTCCTTGGCTTTTTTTCTGAGTAGATATTTAAAATCTTTATAACATCCAGCTTTGCTTTCCAAAACTGATTTTTATAGTATAAGTCTTGATGGTATTTGCTAACTTTCATTAGAAATATTTTATGCTGTTACAAAGAAAAAAAAAGATTGTCTTAGAAAATCATTTCAAACACACTTACTTATGAAGAGAACTCTTTGCTTGTACATGAATTAACGGTACTATTTATTTTCTTTTGTATTTTCTTTTATGTGACTGGTTTCTTTTCGGAATCTCTAAGTGTTAGGTTAATACATTTGCTTTGGTGTTGAGTCAGAAATTCCCCCACAAAGACTCTTGTATGATATTTTCTGAGTTTAAATGTTGTTAACTGCCATTACTTCATTTCAGCAAAAATGTGTGTTTATCAGCATGCATTAGAAATGAGAATTTTTATTTCAGTGCAGCTGAAATGAACTATTATACATTCTTCACAAATGTCTAGACATCTACTGAACACGGTAAATTAAGAAATAATTATAATAAAAAGAACTAGAAGGTCTCAGGAGAGATAAAGAGCCCCTGAGAAAAAGAAGATATTCTACTTTTGCAGCGACTAGGGAGGGTGCAAGGTACCTCCTGGGAATGGCTTGACTCTGCTTCAGCCTCAACAGCAAGCCTGAGCATGTCACAGCTTACAGACAACCTGCAAGTCATATTGGGTTGGGCTTTTTTGTTATTTTAATGGATGCAGAGCTTCCCCAGGAGGGCTGCAGCATCATCCACCATCAGCTGTCACACTCGTTATATCTGCGCTTATTTGCTTTGCAAGGTTATGCTTTATCTCCCCAGATGTATACCCCACGTCACAGCTTTAATAATGAAATCAACATTTTCCACTTTCTTTTGGCCCTGGGAAACATCTTACTCTTCTTCTTAATGCGTGGTGATCACTACGAAGATGAGATTTTTGCAGTTACTCTCAAA
Source organism: Coturnix japonica (assembly GCF_054131305.1). Lineage (NCBI taxonomy): Eukaryota > Metazoa > Chordata > Aves > Galliformes > Phasianidae > Coturnix > Coturnix japonica. Next base: position 131,654,501 of record NC_140663.1, read on the forward strand.
ATGTCTCATATTTTCTCTTGGACAGGGACATATTTCCTTTTAGACAGGGAGAAATCTATAACAGCAGTTGATAGAGGATCTGATTCATTTCTATAACTCTGCCTAAAACTACTCTCTGTCCACCAGAACCAATTGGAATGGTTCCTGGGAAAACTGCTGGAATTAGAGTCCTGTGAAACTTGTGTGGCACAATGATAAATCAAATCTATTCCTTTTATAGCTGTTTTTCTGCATTGCTGTTTGTATTTGTACTGCTTCTGGAGGTATGCTTAGTAACTATGCCCGTTATGAATGCTATGTTTGTGGGCTTTCTGGATGCCTACACATGTCTCTGAAAGAACCATCTGGCGAAATGTGCTTGGGATTGTTATTTATGTAGCATTTAACTATGCCTGTGTAAGATTCAGCAATATAATGGAGACCAGCAGTTTCTACTGAGCAACTCGTTGAAATGAGGTTGTATAGCAAGCTGTATCCAACCATTAAGGAAAAGGAATCAGTGTCAAACTACAGGGGAGTTCCACTAGAAAATAAGAAAGTTTTGTCCTTTTCTTAGCATCAGTCCCCATCTCAGAGGTTACCATGAGCAGTTCCTTCAACTTTTGACTTCTTATCTTAATCCTCACAATCTTTTTGTTTCATACGATTTTTCTTTGGGGATGCTTTATGTCGCTTTCTTTTCATCCAGCTACAGAAATAAAAGTTCTCCAATATAACATACAAAGGATTAAGGCAACTCTGATAATTTTCTCTGTTTCCATTGATGCAATTTTGAATCATTATGATGCTGCCAAAGGAGGCTATTTATCCACATTATTCTTTTGCTATTTATAAATGGGATCTTATTTATATTTAGAACACAAAACCTTCCTGGGTGGAAAGCTGCCATCTTGTGTATCTGCATGCAGTGCAGTGCAAGAGATCCAACATGGTCACTATCAGTATCACTGCTGTGATACAGAGAACAGTAAGAACAATGAGCAGCCCGCAAGGTTCAATTTTGTAACCTTGTCATGTGGCAGTCTCTGCCCTCATTGGTACACGATGTTTGAAAGTGACTCTATGTTTAAACACATGCCTTTATGAGGGAATATGGAACAGATGATATTCTGAGCAGATGTCTGTCTAAACTTTGGGAGCTCTGAGTTCCTAGCGGTGCATCCCAGGTGCACCCCAGATATACAGTGGAGTAGCAAAGAAGATGTCTACTCTCCTCTCTGTCTTCCATCCCCCTCTCTTTCCTCTCCTAGGAAGCAGGCTGAGATGCTGGATGAGGAGGCTGCTGGAGAAGGGCAGGGGGAAAGTGGAAAGAACACCCCAGTAGGGGGTGTTCGCTGAGGCTGCCCTACAGCTCAGGTGTAGCTAAGGAGAACTGACTTTTTTCAGTTTGTTTGCATTGCTAGAAGAAATACAAAAGGAGGACAAAAGTAGTCAGAACTGCCATCCTGTATCGAATGAACAGGAGAGGAAACTATGCCACTAAATAGGACCACTTGTGGTTCAGATTAAATATTCTGGATATTGCTCTAATTAATATCCCTCGATCTGTCCAAAGTCTTTTCTGATATATGTGAGGCTTGGATTCCCAAATTCAGCTCTGCTTTTACTATTTCAGATTCTTAGGATGTGTTATAGGTATTAGTCTTTATCCATGGATAGCAAGTAAATGTGTTGCATTGAGAGTGATTATTCAAGGATGTAGTAAAAGCATCCAGCAGGCATCTTTGTTATTTACATGCATATATATATATATATTATAGCAATTGTAATGAGGACCTTTTATGAATCCAAGTAGACATTCTCCTTCTCTCAACTGAGAAAAAGAATGACATGTAGAAGATTTGTGAAAGCTTTCTCACTTACCTGTAATTTTTGTAATTTTACCTTACTTCATAGTATTTGGCACTGTCATTTTTGTAATTTTGTCTTGCCTGTTAGTACTTGGAATTGTCATTTTCAAAGCACTTTGCTTTGCAAACATTACTTAATAAAAGTTAAATGAAATGTGATTGCTCCAAATTGGAAATATTCTGTAGTGACCCAGGCATTTGGAGACACAGTTATTTTGTGTGGGAGAGGCCATTCTTTCCCATCTTAACTATCATTTATGAAGTAATTGTTATTCAATAGCGATTACAGGAAGTAAGTACGTGAGTACAGCCACATAATTCATAACAGTTTGACCATTTTGGATTAACAAATTACTGCCTGCCATCTAAGCAGCACTAGCTTGCCATATAACAGTTATAAAGATGATTTTTATTACTGTTAGGGTAGGTTTTGTTAAAATTTCTCTTGGGACATTCTATAATAGAACTGCATTTGTATACAGCTTTGCTTGATGTTTGTGTACTTTACCAGTAAAGCCCCCACAAATCACCTATGCATAAATCTACAGTATTTTGTGTAAGATTTCAAACTGGCAGAGTCTGCTGTTTATGTTATTGTAATATGAGTTTTCTACTTTCAGTAGTTGTAAGGAAATAACATTTTTCAAATAAGACTAATAAAGAAAAAATAATCATTTATGGCCTTATAAGGAGATCTCAGGACACTGAGTTGCATTTTAACTATACCAAAGGTATGCATTGTAGTATTTTTTTACTCCAGTTTCTGGCCATTTCCCCTTGTCCTTCTCCACACACTGCTGAAAAGCGTCTGGCCTGGCCAATTTGCTCCCCACACCTTAGATATTTATAGACCTGGATCAGGTCGATAATATCAGACATTCTCTCCAGATGATTTTTAATTTTTCCAAAAAATTCACAGTTTGTAGATCCTTACTGGGAATATATCTTCTCTTAAATAATTTGTCTACATACTTTGTTAGAGAGATCTTACCCCCTTTCTTCCCGAGCACACATTCCGAAAACTTGAATGACCAATACAGTCAATTGGCAACCTTTTTCTCTGTGTTGAAGGACTGACTTAGTACTTGAATGTGTAGCTTAGTTTGAGAATTGGACCCTAGTCCTGCAAAAGATGTGTATGTGTGCTCTACATATCATCACAGAATCACAGAATCACAGAATTATCAAGGTTGGAAAAGACCTAGAAGACCATCTAGTCCAACCATTACCAATACTTCCAGGCTAAATCATATTCCTCAGGACCACATCATGGCATGAACAGTTCTACTGCGATCTGGGAATGTATTATGGGTAAAAATTAAAGAGCTATAAATCCTTTAAAAATGAGGCTGTTTGAAAACAACAATTAAACTGAAAGCTCAAAGTGGGTCAAAAGAAGTTGGCATGCTACATTAGTAAGATATGATATATTGACATTCTTGCATTAATTAGTTTATTTTTTTTAATTAATAAAATAACACATTCTGTAAATTGCCAAAATAACTAATTTGAATTATTTTCCCATCTTTTCTTTATGATAACTGTTTCTTAGCAATCAAGTATCCACTAATGCTATTTCAAAAACACAAAGTTACATTTTATTATGAATTCAATTTGCTACAGATTCTCCTACTGACAGATGAAATGCGCTTGTGTGTGTGTGTAATTATTTTGTAGAAAGCTTGAAAAATCATCTTTCTTACCCATGCATCAGCAGTTCTAACCCAATTTGATGTTATTTCTGTTTGGATCTAGGTAGAAAACTCTGAAATTACCAATCTTTTTGCAAGCTTACTGTTAGGTTAAATCTACATTTTAAAAGTTTGCTACAGTTTTGCAGGATTTCCTTACTATTTGTGTACATTAAGAGTGTTAGCTGTGCTGAATGTACTGAGTGTCAGAAGTGTTATTTATAAAAGCTGTTAAAATGCTCAGTCAATTATTTCCACCACCCCCAGGCCCACTCCCCTTGCCCCTCTCCCCGCCCCGCCCCCCCCCCCCCCCCCCCCCCCGCCTACGCACATTCATGAACAGGTAACCAAGAAAAAGTTTGTCTGGTTTTGAAATGTTTTCATCTTTATACATCCATCAATGCATAACACCAGGGAGGTTTAGATATCAGAATGAAGAAAGCCCTTTGGAAGGGCTTTACTGTCTGTGTGCTCCTGTCCAGAATGAACCACTGGTCACTTGTATTGGCGCTGCTGTTCCCATCATCAGTGATATTGAAACTGTTAGTGTGGACATTTGTCATAGTTCCATATTATCTCTGAGCAAGCAGAATAGCTTCTGGTTTCAGAGTACTTTTAAACATCATTTCACCTACTGTTTTTTCTACATCAGTTTTTTGTAGAATTTTTCAGCCTTTGATTCCTGTTCTGTTTTCTACCACTTTGTTTACAAAAGGTTTTATATTCTACATTATATGTCCCTCAGCAGTTTTCTTCAGTTTCAGTGTCTCACTTATGAAGCCTGGAGCCCTGTAAAAGATGCAAACCCATAAGGCTGACAGCCTACTGCACCTGTAGTTACCAGTAACTATGCCTTTGTTTCTCTTTCCAGTTAGTCAACCTTAGAGAAAAAGAGGGGATAAGCAGATAGAGGGAGCCTATAACTATTCTTGAATAGATACAGGACTAAAGAATTGGACTTTAGTAATTTGTCAAAACATTCTGATCGAAGCAACTAGTGAGACCATACTTTTTCTTCATAATGGTGACCTGTTAGTTCTGGGAATAAAGCTGGTTGGTTGGCTTGAGGCAGAAGCAACTCTCCTCTTCCTCCTCCATTTGCTTTAAATGGTACCTTCCTCCCCTCTTTGTGTTGCCCTTTCCCTTTCCTTTCATTTTCTTTCCTTTCCCTATCCAAACTGGGGAACCCCTCCATGGATGGGGCAGTCACAGTTTCTCTGGGCAGCTTTGCCAGCATGTCACCACTCAAATCCAGGGGGTATTTTTTCTTTTTCTACTCTCTTATAGCTTCTAAATGCAACACATATTGTAACGCACTCAATACAATCTCTTTTCTAAACCCAACATCTTTTAAGAAAGAACTGAGAGGCTTCACTTGCAAGAAAAAATATATCACCTGTTCCCATATCCTGTTGTCTAAGTGATGATATGGTGACTGAGGACAACATTTTCAGTTTGTTTAAATATCTTCCTCAATACAATGTTATTAAGATGCTGGACAGCTACCACTGTGCAATTAATATTTGGGTCTAGTAATGTATTTTTTCAGTGAATGGTTAGTGTAAACATATGGTGTGTAGGTACACAGCTGTATTCATGTTGAACCTAATAACTATCATCCTACAAGCCTGTGCTGTGAACTGTGGTCTTAAAATTCTTCTTAGGTTCTTACAAATGATTGGTAAGTAACTTAATAAGATCAAACAAACAAACAAAAAACCAAAACAACAGTAACCCTGAAAAACTGCTTAAAATTACATATTTGTTGAGCAATTCTGAGCATTATTTGACCATTGGGCAGCAATAAGATAATATATGTAGTGAAGGAAATAATGGTAATATGAAATAGCATTAATAATTGTATAACTTGCAAAATTCTGTTCTAGATGGAAATATCACTAGAATTAATATTTAATTTTTTTTTCTCTGTTTTGCAGACTTTTTATTTGAGGATGTTGGGATAGAGAAGGGAGGTGAAATTTGATGTGAAGTAGTCTTCCGATAGGGATTGCTACTACTAATTTAGTTTTTGGGCAGAATGTTGTGATTTTTGATTGTGCATGTTAGTTGATACTGGGTGCAGTTTGCTCTTTGAAGAGAACTGTTAGGATGGTATTTGGATTTGGAATGAAGGTTATTTGAAATATCTGAGGAAATTGAAAGTATGCAGTTGTGAAGTTTTCAGCCTTATTGTTTCATCAGAAATCCCACTGAATGGTCTTTGATCCTTCATGAAGTCTTAAAACAACTGATGTGGAAGTGGTATAGATCACTGTTTTCATTGCATGTCTGAATTCTACTTTGTGTTAAATAATTATTTAAAAAGAAAAAAAAAAAAAAAAAGAAGATAAATAGTGAGACGTTTTATTTTCTCTCTGTGTGAGTAATGAGCATATTTGTATTATTGTCACAGATGAAGTACTATCAAAATAATTCGACGCTCTTACAGAATTTTCAAAGGGAGTTTTGGAAGGGTGAGAACTTGTGATTGCAAGTGCTATTTGTTGACATGTACAGCTTTACACAAGAACTGAACTTCTCTCTCTTTGTGTATGTGTGTGTGTATGTGTACATAGTTTCAAACAACATGACACATTAAATCTGTAGCATGTGTCTGGTGGCAGCTGCAGTAAAAATTCGCGCCAGAGGCACTGCCCTCATCATTCAGCCAGCCTGTCTTCAGATTTCAGCAACATCACAGAACTAGCAACAGCAGCACTTTCCCAAGATCTCTCATGTTTTTTTGCAGCTCAGTAAATCTCTGTGTAAGAAATAAAATTTGTACTGGTAATCCATTCGTATAATCAGCTATATCTTACAGTCAGAGTAACAGGACTTTTTGTTTTGTGGGTATGAATAGGGGTAATTGGGTCTTTCTCAGGGTAGATTGTGTGTTCTGCCCCAGAGCCTCTTGGTTCACATTACCCTCTGTATGCATGCAAGGACTTCTTCCTCTAATTAAGCATTCCTATGAAGGGAACTACCTCTAAGAGATTTATATATATTAATAAAGTTGCCAAGAAGTCTGAGTGGAGAAATACTCAGTGTATGAAGTGAAGCCCTTTGTAGGTGATGTTCTTGGTGAAAATGATATTAGTGCTTTCTACATCAATCTATGATGAATTCTTACTATCCCTTGTAATGTGTGAAAACTGCTTAAGAAAATTAACTATTGCAAAGCATAAAAGTACTTGATTTTAAGTATTTTTAATGGAAAAGTATTAAATTCTAAGTGGAGTGTGCATACTATGAACAAGCCTAAAGATAGTTTTGACTAAACTTTCTGCATTAACACTGTTCGTATTACAGAATATACTGTTTTTGTGGTAAATAACTAATGTGTCTGAAGGTAGCCTAAGGAGAATTGAAAATACTGTGCAATATTCACAAAAGGCCCTATGCCTACAATACGCAGAGGAAGTATAATCTTCTTAGCATTAAAATCACACTGTCATTGTGTCTGAAATATTCCCTTCTCTAGAGAAGGTGTTGTAGGCATAAAGCTCTGGTACAGCCCAGGATGCTATCTCCCCCGTGAAAAGCATAACTTGCTATTTCCAAGGGATGTTGTTGTAGCTTTGAACACCTAACTTTGCATCTCCTGTAATAACTGATTTAAAAGACAGTAAAAACCTAGTGTGAGGAATTGATTGTCTTCTGAGTCAGTTGTAATGAAAGTAAAAGAAACTGTAGGAAAACAAACAAACAAACAAAAACCCACCCTTATTTTAGAACTTAGCTTTCCTATTTAAGAAAAGTGAGGAATTAAAAATAAATTCCTAGAGTGGTGCAAAATGCAGTGACAGAGAAAATGAATGGGAAAATGTTTTCTTAAGATCTCCAGTTAGAGTTAAGACCTGCTTTTCATCTAGGAGGGAAGAACTCTCATCTTTTGGAATGCTTGAGGGATAATTAGCTTTATTCTGAATTGCCTTTTCTAGACTCTTTAGATATTTGTAAATGTGCTCATTGTAGTATGATATTTCTCTGCTGCCATTATTTATTGAAACAGAGGGCATTCAAATACTTTTCTTTCTAGGGTCATTCCTGTAGCACAAATGTTTGGCACAATATTTGTGAAAAGCTTTAGATTTAACTAGACTTTGTCTAGTCAGGTAGCATCTCTCCAAACGTCAGAACATTTTTCATATGAATTTAATCTTTAATAGCACTTGTTGCCAAAACTCGTCCTCAGTTACTTATTGCTCCAAGCTCAGTTTTCTGACCTCACTCTTTCACATCCCTGGGTTTAGCAGTCAATGATGTAATGTATTTTGAAGTGAATGCTTAGGAAGGGAATAATGATGCTCAGCTTCATAAGAGTAAACATCAATGCTAATGAGAGAACTGAACTAAGATTTAAGAGGAAATTAATGCTGGAAATGTTTGTTTGGTTTTTTTTTAGTTTCTTTATTGATCATTCAATTCATTCTGAAATTTAAAAGCAGACTGAGCTGTTTGAATTTATTCAAGATATGGGATTTCTGTGTGCATGTAAACATATCTGAAAGCTTTCAGAACAGAGTCCATTGTCAGTACATGTCCTGGGGGAGAAAACAAATGGTTGAAGTTGTGTTTTCCAGACTTTCTGTGAGTGAACCAATTGCTTAGAGAAACATCTGTCACTGAGTAGCAATGAGCTAATGAGCAAGCCCATATTAATCTGGTTGCTGGTTATTTTTTTCTGGGTGAAGATGAATTTTAACCAAAAAATGTTTGCAACTTTCAGTATTCAAAGTTAAACTTTAAATAATAATATAACAGGAGTAGGAAAGATAACTGCTGAGGGGTAGCTTTTTTTTTCCTGCAACATCCTGTGGTCATTTTCGAATCCTGAGCAATTTTCATGCCATTCCCCTTTGAGGTAGCTCAAATCTTAGTGCCTGTAGTCTAAAGCATAGGATGTTTATGAAGAAGATAAATTGCAGAAATACAAGCAATAAGATGTGCTAAGGAGATTGTAGGGGGCTCATCTTGTCATACGTTGAAGTAAGGAAGGAGAGAAACAGACACACACCTGCATTTAAATGCCAACGCTGATGTAGGACAGAGGCATGGCAGCTCCTGCTTTGCTGCAAAGTATTTGTGCAGGCTCCAGTGAGTAGGGTAGGCAGGAGCAAGCAGCTTTTCCAGCTGTTTTCCATGGAGGTCAACCATTTTCAGTGTTACCCTATCTAATGGCACAAATTCTCAGATTGGTCTTATTTTTTGTATATAATTTTGCTTATGTGTATAACCAAGCATGTACACATATACCTATTTTAGTTTGATATATGCATACCAAGAACAAAAGCAGTGTCCTTCCTTAAGTTAGCTTTAGTTGTTGCTATTTGCTTTCTTTGTTTTGGAAAGTTATTTATCCATATTTCTTTTTAAGTGATTATGATTTGGAAGTGATTATGATTTATGTGCCTTCCAAGGACAATTTAAATGTAGTCAGCCTAATTTTGAACCACTGCTTCTCTGGACAACCCTACAACAACTTTTTTTTCTTTTAGAAACCGTGGAGGTGTTTTCTCAGATATCCATTGTTTCTATTTAGTTAGCTTTCCCTTACGAAAAGAGGGAGGGGAAGAAACAACCTACTGAGCATACTTTGTAAAACCTCTGCTAGGTGTGTGAAATAACCAAATTTGAGAACAGGCAAAAAAGGAAGAAATGTTTTAACTTTGGATAAATAGACTAGTTAAATAGACTGCAACCTGAAACTGCTACAACTATCCTTAAAGAGATTTTTCCCTGTGTAAAACTACACACTCCTGCTGGAACATCTTCCCCCATAGATGGTGTTGGCTATGCAACAAGCAGTTTGGCAGGAGGCTGAGAAAAGTGGCAAGGTTTCTCCCTTGTTTCATGATGTGGAATATCCATTTGACTGTGTGATAAAAGTAAATCCACAATTTAGGTTTTGAATTTTAATTTTTCTAAACATATTTTTCTTTCAATTAAGCTTGTTATTTTTCTACTATAGCTCTACTGGTCAGTGTTAATAATAAATAAACTGGTATATCTAATGACTGTTTTTGTCTTTTTCTTAGGAAATACGAGCAAGAATTGAATATTTGGGGCACAGCCAGCTGTTAGGCAGCCACTTTAGGGTCTTGTTCTGTCAGTGCTGTCTGGGCTTCAGTACTGTGGCTGGGCTTCAGAAGATGCAGTTTAATCTCAACTCATGGCTTTGGTCCCATGGGTTGTGGAGGACACTTCGATCTGGAATTCACTTTGGGATCAGTTACTGTGATTGTATAAAGAAGGGGAAATAACAAGCCCTCTGCTGCTCCCTGTTCGTATCTTGAAAAGATTGTCTGTGGACACTGTTGGGCAAATGAGATCAGGGCTGTGGATTCCAAGCAGACTGACAGTTGAAGCTCTGCAAAAGATGATCTTACATCTCTTGTTTTTTTGTATTTTCTACTTCAAAGCTTTTGGTGAGCTCCCCCTCAGAACATGAATCCCTTGCCTTGTTTTTAATTCTCCTTGTGAGTTGTGTGCTTAATCTGTGTGTCTAGCTCTGAATTTTCTATTCCACTCTTTCAATGAGCTTTACCAAATTAGAAATTATTTAGACAATGACATTTAGACATGCTTAATTTAAGACAGATAGTTCTTCTACAACAGCTAATTCTTTTACTGGATTATTTTTTAAGACCTTTTATGAATTCAGGCCCAGACATTTTAAGATTTGGGCTTCAGATGTTTGGTGTTATAATGCTCTCAGTCACTTTGTAGATTTAGTAACAATAAATTATCTTGAGAGGTTTATGGAAAAGCAAGAAATGGAGTCTGCATCCAAGGCTAGGGCTCTAGTCAAGAACATTTTCCGGGGTATATGCTTTTCTGAGTTGCTCTGCTTGTTTGATTGATGGGTGTCAGTAGATTGCTTTATAATCAAGCATGATTCTTACTGTCATGTTTCTGAAAATAGGATTGAATATCTATACAGCCAAGTAGGTTTCATAAGCAACAGCTCAGTGTAATACTTGTCAAATCATAAAAAATGACTTGAATTTTTTTATTTTTATTTTTTCAAGAATGAAAGACAGCTCTCACAAATGTCCTGATCTCCTGGCTGACTGGAAAAACCTTTTCTCTGGGAGAAAGTCTAGTGGGAATTAGTTTCCATTAGTTTCCATTTAGTGGTGTGACTCATCCAAGGAGGTGGAGGGTGGAAGAAAAATGTGTAAATGAAAAAAAATAGGTCCTATATCTACTGATTTATAAGTACATTTTAATTTTTTAATAGTTCTGTTTCTTTCTGAAGTGTGCTCTCCTTGGATTTTGATCAGCAGTCTGGCCACTGGGAAAAACTAAAAATCAGTACAGTTCTGTGACTATGTTTATGTACAAGATGATACAGTTTATTTTCATACTTATGATCAACCAGCACTGATGAAATCTAACTCAGAGTCTAATCACCACCCAAACCCCAAAAGACTGCCAACTTCAGTCTTTTTTTTTACTTTTGCAGCATGAAGTTGACTCAGTGATTTCTCTTGAGGAGAATTAACTAGTGAAAACTCAGAATGCAGGGAATCACTAGAATCACTATCAAACTTATCCCATTTGTCCTGCAGCCCTATCCATGCTCACAAAGTGTAGTGCACAATGTCAGGATAGAGAATGGAAAAGCAATTTTGGCAGCAGTGCACAATTAGGATGTGGTAGGTGTAATATATTATGTGTTCTGCTAGAGGGCATAATGATTTAATATTTGTGTTAGGATAATACTGAGCAACAGTGTTATTTTTAGGGTAATATTAAATAAAGTTGACTAGTAACGTTAGAATGACATCTAGAGTTCCCCACTAGAGTAGGCCCAGTTCAAACAGGTGAGAAAAGGACAATTGTTGCACCAAAGCAGTGTTAGGATCATAAGTATAGAACAGTGCATGCTTGAGAAGTTTGTTAGAAAATAAGCAGGAAGATTCATCTGCAGTGAACATAAATGTCTTTCATTCCCTATTTATAAGTGTATGAATCCTTTCTTAAAGTTATATTACTAAAAGAAAATAGAATAACATCTGAGTAACTAGTTGAAGTTTAAGCCAGAATTAGTAATCTTTTATAAGTCTTAAATGATTTCTGAAGTTATTTTGGTTTGACTTTTTTTTTGTGGCATTATTTTTTTGCATACTCCTGACATTTTTCACTTGAGTATTATTTGTGACTTGTGGCATCTGGTAGAGCCTGCAGTCTAAACCAGCTCCTTGGAGATTTGGCTGTTGTAATGTAATGTATTGTTTTGGATGGAGAAACTGTTAAGTCACTACAGAAAGATATTAAATAATTTTGAACTCATACACATAATTTTTACGGCATCTATTGAAGGACGGTCATTTGTTTCTAATTAAATAAGAGAACAAAGTATTATTAGTTTAGCTATTTAAACTTCAGGGCCACTTTTATAGACTTATTGGTATTTAATTTGTTAATAATTGGCTTTGAGAGATGCAGAGAACAATGAATATTGTCAAGGTTCTCTAATTGCTAAACTGATCTTTCATTTGTTGGTAAACAATCAAGTACGTTATGGCTAGGGGAGCATATGCTATTCTGAACTTCCTGGAACTGTTGTGACTGGGAAAATACATTAAAATGGATTTTGCAACACTTATTCTTCTACAGATCCAAATATCTAGCAGAAGTATTTAAGTGTTGAGAAGTAAAATCATAAACAAATACAAGTCAAAACAAAGTAACTAATGCAGAAAAAATCATAGAATCACAGAATGGGAGACATTGGACAGAACATCAGAAGAGCATCTAGTCCAATGTCCCTACCCAAAGCAGATTCTCCTAGGCCAGGCTACTTAGGACCATATTGAATTGGCTTTTGAATATCTCCAAGGATGTAGACCTCACACCCTTCCTGTTCCAGTTTTTATTCTCTCTCAGAGCAAAAATGTTTACTTATGTATAAAGAGAATGCTTTGCATTTCAGTTGTTTCCCGTTGCCAATTGTTCTTTTTCTTGGCACCACTGCGAAGATTTTGACTGAATCTCCTCTGCTTCCCCCATCAAGTATTCATACGTGTAGATAAAAGCTCCCTGAGACTTCTCCATGCTGAATGGTCCCAGGTCCTCATCCTCTCCCCAAAGGATAAATGCTGCAGTCCCTTCATCATCTTCTTGGGCATTTGCTGGTTTGGCACCATGTCTCTTTAGTACTGGGCAGCCCCAGTACTGCATGACTCTAAAATAAATCTTCATCATCTCTTTTCTCAGTTCTATCTTTCACAGAATAGGTCTACTTTTTCTGCATATAAAAATAGACATACACATGATCAAGCTTCTAATTTTATTCTTAATAAAAATTTTAATTCAGTACTTGTGCAAAAATATGTATTTCATGAAGTCATGGCATCTGTAATGGCTAATAGCATAGCAACTGAGTAAGATTCTTAAATCTTTTATTTATCACAATGTGTGTTTCTCTCATCATTTCATACCCCTTCTTGGCCTGAAAGGTTGTTAAGTATCAATTATTAGTAGTTCAAAAACTAAGTGAATATCATTAGAATTGCCGTGACTCAGAAAACATGAGAATAAAACATCCTGAACACATGAAACAAGTTGATGAGCACTCTCCTGAAACTGGAGCAGGTTTGTTCCTCATGGGAGGGCCCCCTTCCAATAACAGCAAATGCCGTTGCCTCTTTCTGCATCTTCAGAATGAGTTCAAAATTTGCTATGGGCTATTGTTGGAAAGCCTTCTCAGATTCTATCCTCTTCTACACCTGGTTTGGTGGAAAGATATGGTCTAAGAAAATCATGAATTAATGTGGAATTGAGTGATTCGAGGAGTATGGGTTACCACTGTACACAGCAGCACAAGTGGAAAAGAATTAAATAAATGTGAAAAAACTTGTCAATTCAGGTTAAAAAGTTTGCTGAATTCTGGATGAAGCTGAAATGTAATTAGGGCTGAATGCCACATACAACAAGCTGAAGTTTAAGAATGTTATATTTTGTTTCCTGATATCTGGAATTGTACTATTTGAAACTTGTGCTTGCTGTGCTGTAGATAGTCCCCAAAAATGTATTAATTAAGGCATTAATTTAAATCTCAGCACAGAGCCTGATATCTTCTACCTATATTCTTACTTGAGAGTGGAAAAAAAATCTCTTCATCAACTGAAACAAGCCTCCTCTTTCAAACATTTGGATGCATTGTTATCCTAAAAAAATATATATAGTTCCAAAGGAAAAAGAAAATAAAAGGCTTTCATTTACTCTGTCATGGTGCCTGCATCAGGATGGAAACTGACACCCTTAATAAGTCATACTTTAAGCCAATAATTAATGAACCATGTCTATTAGGAAACGATAGTTACTTGGTAAAGTATCTTACAAATATGCTGAACATATGTGAGAATTTGGACACTGACCAAAGCTGGATATGTGTGTCAGGGACACAATAAAATTCAGCATTTCTGGTACAATACAGACAGTTACCTAATGAAGTTATCATGACAGAGCTAATATAGCTGGATTTTGCTTTTAGAAAAAAATATACACGTTCAAATATTGTTTTCTAATGTGCTTTATCTTTTATTAAATCTTATTTCTAAAATGTCTCACATTATATCCTCAACAGTTATAAGAGATATATCTTTATTTACAAATAGTATTAACAGTTAGATTATAATATGTTTTTATAACAACTAACATACCTTTATAATCAATAGTCTTTTTCCTTCAAACCCTTCCTCTCATTGCCAAATTCTTTAGAATATTGGGAATGATGCTTATTAAATGTGTCACAGTTTCCTCCTTTGAAAATTCAGTTTAATAAAGGTGTTCTAAGGCCAACTGGGTGATTGAAGGAAAATCTCTAGATAAATGATTTTATTGCTTTTTATGTCTCATTCTTACAAGTAAATAATTTAAAATAGAGTTTTTCCTCTGGTGTAAATATATCAGTATGTTGGTTTCAATATTTTGTGAGATTTCATCTGGATATTTCATTTATCCTTTTAATTGCAATTAATTAATTTGAAAACAAGTAGTTTGCTTAATTTTATTATTCTGCAGCAAAAATTGAAATCTTCTGAAACACAATTTTCACTTTAAGTAGGACAACTTTTGCTCAAGTTGATTTTGCTGACTACAGCATTCAGGAAGATGATCTGTAAGACTCAGTTGCTGAAGGATATAAAGTGCAAACATTATGCAAATAAATAGAGATATGTATATTTGCTTCTCTAGCTGACTGCTCAGGTTTCTGTCAGACTTCTCAGACATGGTATCTCAGCTGGATCTGGACAGCTGCACATCTGAACAGCAGAATTAGCATAGGTTTGTTTTTTGAATTTCAGGACCATGTCTTATGACAGCTGCAAAGTGCAGAATGCTAAGTGCTAATGTTCAGATTATAAACTAAAACCATATCCAAAGTCATGTGTGAGTTTTCTCAGAAGGTTTGGAATAATACAGGACAGTTATATGTGTAATTTATGCTAATTATTTGGCCAAGATGTTAGCTCATGGTTCTGTGAATATTAACATATCACAAATGCATCTTTGATGCCAACACTTTGAAGCTTGTGAAAAACTGTTTTTTGTCACAGCTAACATACCTTTATAATCAATAGCCTATTTCCTTCGAACCCTTCCTCTCATTGCCAAATTCTTTAAAATATTGGGAATAATGTGTATTAAATGGGTCATGGTTTCTTCCTTTGAAAATTCAATTCAATAAAGTCCAACTGAATGATCAAAGGAAAATCTCTAGAAAAATGATTAGTCGTATTTCATTATATTGCTGATAAGTTTCTTCCCCACAGCAAGAAGAAAGCTGCTTCTTGTAAGAAAGGTTAGAGAAAAACATCATTCATGATGCAAAACAGAACATTTTGCTGGCCAAATGCAGGCATCCAGACACCTCAACCATCTGATTACTGAGTTATCTATGAAGTATGAAGACCATGTATCCTATGTTAGCATTCATTAAAAGAATGTTAAAAAGAAATGTTTATTCATGTCTTTTAGAAAAGAACAGGTCTAAGGCAAAAGAACTGTGAAAGATCTTAAGAAGTGTGAGAGATACCAAAATGTTAACGACATGTTTTGTGTTTGGAGCCATCGTCATCCTCAGCCAGCATCTGAGGATGTGTGTGCCTTTCTACTAAGAGAGAAACAGGAGACCACAAAGATAGGACGGACCTCATGCTATTCAGTCATGGCAGGACTACTTTCTGCAGACTGTTATGGCTTTTTCCAGGTTTAGAAAACCATGTGGATTTCAGCAAGAAGACTTTCTAGAGCTGAACAATCTGTGGTCTAAGAACAACCAGGTTTTTTACCTTCATTTGAATTATGTTTTGTGCAATATTTTAATTGGTCTACACCATATTTAACATGGTTGTTAGTATAGGAAAGTGATAATGATGATGCAAGAAAATGTTATCAATTGTGCAAATGTTAGTAAATGTCCTTAGCCTTTATTTATGCTATTGTTTTTAAGTGCTGCTCTTTATCCTAATCTCATTTTCAGAGCAATTTCAAAAGTAGTACTACACAAAAACTAGTAAGGGGCAACTGTCTTGTTATAAGATGTTCCTTCTACGCTGAGGTTTTATGCATGCAGATTTAAAATTAATAAATAGATAAATAAAATCTCCAACTCTATCATCTGTAAGATCTCTCTGGGGATACAGAATTATTCTGACCATGCTGGCTTATTCTGGCTTCCTTGAGGACTTGTGAAATCAAGGGAGTTACATGGAGGCTTTGATTTAATGGATCTTCATTGGCTGGGTTCCGCATTATTCAGGGCATACTGGGTTAGTTTCATTTCCTTTGATTTCTTCTGTTACTAATGACATGGAAAAGTAAAATAAACATAGCCCTGGCCAGCAATTGTTTCCTGTCACATCATAAAAACACTTGTTTTTTAAACAGTGTTGGTTTCTCCATTTTTGTTTAATTCCAGAAGTAACAGTCCCTGACCTTGCTTTTGAATGTGCTAATGCAAATGTTTTAATTAAGCTAGTAT
Organism: Coturnix japonica; assembly: GCF_054131305.1. Classification (NCBI taxonomy): domain Eukaryota; kingdom Metazoa; phylum Chordata; class Aves; order Galliformes; family Phasianidae; genus Coturnix; species Coturnix japonica. The sequence continues at coordinate 131,671,039 of NC_140663.1, forward strand.
ATCTCCAGGAACTGAAGATTTATTTAGCACTTGTATGCATTTGACATTAAATGTTTGTAGGAAAACATCTGTTGTGTGTAGAATACAAGTTCTAGCAGTACACATACTACTGCTTTTAAGATAACTAAATTTTTTTACACTGCACTTATTTTTCCTTCTTTACTGTTGAGAGGGTATATTGGTTAGCATTACCATTATCTTCTGATTTCTGTGGATTTGCTTTTGAAATGTTCTTTTGAATACATACATACGTACATACATACATACATCCCTTGTATTCAAGGGACAGTAGCATGTTGTGAAATCAGAGGAATTAATAATACAGTCAAAAGTTCAGTCTCTTCTACAACCTCTGGACAACTTTTCCCTGACTCAGACTCAGCTGACAGTGAATAATGTCTTTCTAAACGTTCTCATTTCTGATGAAACAAATTATGCCTTGATTGCATGACTTTTGGGAAGTGGCATAATCATGGCTAAGTGAGAGCATCCTCTAGTACCAAAATAAAGGATAAAAGGGGGGAAGTAGAAAGAAAAGGGAATGACTGTTCTCTCAGGTTCTAGTCCTCTTCAATTCTCTGACGAGTAACCGAGAAATGGTAACAATTAGATGATAAGATTTCATGAGATGCCTCATGCTAACCTGCATACCATTGTTTTACTAACTCACAAATACAGTTTAATATAGTCAAGAAAATAATACAAAAGAATGATTTGCATGCACAGGTACTGCATTAAGTCCTGATTTGTAGAAGCCCTTTTGCAAAGATATTGTCTGGAATTTGCGTTTACTTTTTTGATACATGGTCAATATGAAAAATGAACTGTTCCCCAGCCCCAGAAAATTAAATAATATATATAATATACATATACATATACATACATACACACACACACACACACACACACACACATATATATACATATATATATATAAAGGCAAGTTGACAGATAGAACAAACTTCTTGTATTTAGCAGGTTGCCAGCATGAGGGCTATTTGATAGAAGTTTTCTCTATATACTAATAAATGCAATAACTAAAGCCCCCCATAGCTGCCTTCTGTGACACAGGAATGTTGCTCTTTGCTCTGTTTTGTTGACAGAGATATAGAAGGGGAGAAAGTAAACAGCCCAAGTAACTAATTTCCTGAAAGCCTCAAGCTGATAAATACCCACATCATGTTTCCTTCCTTACATTCAGGAGTATAGTTTGCCTCCTTAAAGCAAGTCAACGCTTTGGTGTCATTGAATGATACCATAGCAGCAACCTTGGCATGTTCTGGGAGGTGTATGTCAGTTAAAGTCAGTATTCCATGCTTTCCTTCATATTGCACTCTTGCACAACCAACCCCCAGTGAATGGTACAAAATGAATTTATAAATCTTTGCAGTATTCCTAAACTAGCTCCTGAAACTTGTTTCAAAGATGGCTTTAAAATAACTAGGTAGAAACAAAAGGTTGTTCTTTGCTTAAATTTCTTCTCGGAACACAGCCTCCACTTGGTGGCCTTTTGATGTTAAGGGTAGATCCCATAGGTATAGCTTAAATGTTAAGCTGATCCTGCAGGATCCCTCCTACTACCCAGTTTTTTGTTTTTTGGTTTTTTGGTTTTTTTTTTTCAGGAATTGTTACTACACAATGCTGTTTGGTTTGTCCGAAGTCAGTGATGTAGTCATACCTTTTTCCTTTGGTTACTAAAAAACAGAAGAAAATAATATCTCCTCCCAAAGTGACTTGCCTGTTGCTGAGTCTGTTTTTGCAGCAACACTTTGATATTAGATGCTATGATCAGTGTTTCAGTTGCAGGTACTGCACCAAAAGATCACTTGTGGGGTTCTGGGTAGTGTTAGCCACATCAAACTCACACCAGGGTGATGGGATGAGCTCATTTCTTTCTCCTAGAGGAGGAGTGGCATCTTTTCCCTTAAGCTTTGTAGCATTGGACATCACATAATTAGAGATACTCACTGTTCTGATGTAGAGACAGGACCAAAAAATCCAGTATTTCTTTGATGCTATTTGATTTTCTTAGTTTCCTGAGAAATTTCTCTGATGCTAAAAGGAAGAGGTTTTGCAATTAACATTTCACTTCCTGCTTCAAGGAGTTGCAGTAAGAGTGCTGCAAAAGAAAATTATGCAATAAATAGTCTGTAAAACTCAGTGCATTTTCAGTCTATAAATAAGATTTTCCAACTCATACTGGAAGAATGGGAAAAGGGAAAACCAAGGCAAGAGGAAAATCAAGTTCAGGGACTTCCGTTTGCTAAATAAATGCGACAATTTTGGTTAAGAAACCTTTCCTGAGTAAGGGGGGTCATATCATTGGATGCGGAGGGCTGCATCCTGACCTTTCACATAACTGCAACATAAATAACTGCTCCTGAATGAAGTCTCATTTTTTTACAGTTCCTTTTTTCTTAACAGTTTAATCAAACTAATTGTGACAAGCAGTGTATTTGTATAAATATTTAAATGCAGAGCATGTGGATTGAATTATTTATTCTGCAAATGTAAGCTTAATGTCACTATCTTTGGAAACCATTGCATTCTCATATGGCTGTGCAGTTAGGTTGTGAATACTGTCTGCTGAATTCCATGTTTAATGTTGCAAAAGGCTCAAATAAATTACATTATTTGCATTAAAACCAAACAAGATGGTAGAAGAAACAAGGCACAGGTAATTACCTTCTTTTAGCACACAAAGAATAGTTATATTTCTAAATCTTGATGTCATAGGACCCAAGTTTCTGGAAAATGGGTTAAGAAAGACACAGATGATGCCTTTTTTTTTTTTTTTTTCTTCTATTTTCTTTTTTTTTTCTTTTTCTTTTTTTTTGCCCAATATTCTCTCATGCAAGAGGAGGCATATGTTCTGGGATGGAAAAATATAACATTGATGGCAGATGCCAGGCAACACAGAGACATTCTGAGTCTGAATCTCAGAACTGGATTTTTCTCTCACGCAATGTGGTGGCTTGCAGTGCCCATCTTAGGGGAGAATGCAGGACTGCTTGTAACATGAATAGATGAGTTATGGATCTCGAGGGAAAGATATAACAAAAACTACCCTGCATCCCAGCAGATGGGGGGCTGGTGTAGTCTTTTTCTCATTGCATGCATTAAAGGGTGGCTTAATGATGCATAAAGACCTCTTCCTTACGTTCTCCACATCAAACCCCTCTGTTGCTCCCATGGGCAGAGGCAACCGTGTGAGGAGCTGTTCTAGCAGCTCTGCTTTTGAGGCACAGCAAGGAGGAGAAGAGCAAGAGTGGAGATTTGATGATGAATATGAATCAGTGTTTTGTGTGAATTAGGCACTGTTTTTGACCATCAATGGTATGTGCTTCACCAGAAGGTAGCTCGTGCCACCTCTTCACATATAGTACTGTGGGGCGGTGGCAGAAAACTGTGGGGATGTTAACGAGCTGAAACTGGTTAACAACAGTAAAGTCCAAATTCAGCAAGTGCAATAGGAAAGTGATTTCTTTTCCCCCCAGATCTCTAAAAAAGTGTGAAAGCATTTTCTGAGGATAGGATTCAGTTGTTCACCTCCCACTGACAGCCCCCAGTGTTGATATCACTGACAGCAAACTCAGAGAAAGCTTTTATTTTCTGACTTCTGAGACATGCAACAGAGATGCAGCAAAATAATTCTCTTTGGCTTTTGAAAACGCCTTTTTATGAAGATTTGCTTGTTCGGTGTGTCAGCTCTACTTCAGACAAGTTTACTGGTTGATGCTGACATTAGAAGACTTCAGTGGGAGGTAAACTGTAATCCCAAGTAATGCTGCTACAAAAAAACCAAAAAAAAAAACAAAAACAAAAAAACCAAAAACAAAACAACAACAACAAAAAAACCCAACTGTGTAGTTGCTGATGCCTTCTGGGCCCATTTTTTGATATTATTCTTCTCTCCCTCAATAAAATTTGTAGAGATTCCCAGCTATCCTGCTTATTGAAAGAGTCAGTCAGCTGGCCTAAGACAGCATGGGATTGCAGTTCTATTCACAAGCAGCTATGTTAGCCTGTATCCTTACTGTTTGAATTGTGAGAGAACCAGGTGCACTTTTCTGTGTTGGTACTGGGACTTCTCTGTAGTTCTGGATGAGCTTTTGTGTCTCTCTGTCATGGTGTCTGATCAAGATAGTGAATATAGTGTTATGGAATCTTTTTTTCTGCACAACTTGAAAAAGTACTACTTCATCAATCTGAAGAATATTTTCATTGGAAATGTGTAGAAATTGCAAACTTGTCTTATAAAATGATAGAAGGAAACCACTAATAAATTCCTCAACTGAAAGGTACATGGTGAAGTACAAAGTATTCTGCTGAATTCTGTGCTATTTCAAAATGACAGTAGGATTTTGCTGCAGTGTTTGTGTCAGTAGGAATATCCGTGGAGTATCACCAAGATACTGGATTTAAATATTCCTTATGCTACACTATGGAAACCCAAATCCAAATGTTTGAACTTCAAATAAAAATTCTTGCTATAGATAGAAAGAGTGTAAATATGAGAAGTGCTGGATTCTGATCACTTTTTGAAGTGTTAAAACTCATTTAAACACTTGAGCTATTCTAAAAACTTGTAGTGGTGACCACAGTTATCTTCTAGAATGAAAAGTGTTAAAAAGCATGTGCTTCTGCTCAGGTTATGCAAAAAACAAACAAACAAACAAACAAACAAAAAAACCCCACAACAAACGTGTAGATGCCTAATGAACAGTCCTTCCAATGCAAACACACTAAGTATTATTCATCCCATAAGGAACATAAGCTGAAGGGATAGATATGGGGGGAAAAAAAGCCCTTTTGATGTTTTCCGGAGGAGGTTTTGCTTTTCCAGGTTGGAGTTCTGCTGGCCCATGGCAACCCCCAGAGCGTGTTTTACCAAACACTGCAGTTTCAGGCTTAAGCTGGGTAGAAGTGGGCCTCCTGGATGAGAGAGCCCTATGGAAAGGAACTATGGCTACCCGAAGAAGCAGGATGTGGGCTGTCTCACTTTTTTTTTTCTTTTTCTTTTTTTTAACTTACTGTGAAACTGGGGAACTGCTAACTTCAGCTGGGTCTGAATATGGATGAGTGATGACTGACACACATTTTTCAATGGGAAGGAGGAGGCTAGAGAAGTGCAGTACAATCTTCAGAAGGTGCAGTGCTACCCTCATGTCTGCTTTAGCTCTGTTCAGTGACAGCCTCTCAAGCGGATGTGCTTCTTTTATAAAAATGACAATGGTTGATTCTTTAAATTATATTTGTTTTTGTATTTTAATGCCTTTATTCCATGCTGTGTATTTAATCCTTCAACCAAAGAAACTAGGTGTTCTTGCCTGCTAAGAGCCCATTTGACAAAACTACTTCAGATAGAAATTTTCAGTTACATTAAATATATATATATATATATATATATCCTTAAAAACAGATAACATTTTCAAGCTTTTTGTAGTAGTGGTAGAAGGGAAACAATAACACTGTAGCATGCACTACAACGTCAAAAAGGAATCTGAAACTTGTCATCTTACCAGACAATAAACCCATTGGAAGGGTGACAAGGAAACTCTGGTTGCTTTTGCAATGGATGAGGCTTATATGTCTACATATACGTCTTATATATATTTATATGTCTACATATATGTCCTATATATACTTATATGTCTACATATACTTATATGTCTACATATATATACATATGCCAAAACACTGCATGATTTGTGAAGATAAAGGAAATGATAATGAAGGAGAAATGTTATAGGAAGCCTTGAAAACAGGCACAGCTTTTGGAAGCAGATGAAGGAAGTAGGAAAATGAGCTAAGCCCGTATTTGGGGATTGTTGTTAAAAAAAAACTCACACATTTCTTACTTTCAGGTTAATGTTTTATTGTTACTTTATATGAAGAATACATCGGATTAAAACAGTGTAGGAACTCTCAGATGTCTTTGCACAACTTGCAAAGTTGCAATGTTATTCCTGTGTGCTATGCTGATACGCTTCGTGGCTGCTTCTCAAGTTAGAAGTTAGAAGAGAGAAGTTGATGTCGGCTTCAGGGTATTTACTTATCTCATGAGTGTTAAACCAACATACACCTGTCAAATCTTCCAGCATATTTCAGGGTTAGATACCTTAAAAAATGGTAGCTGCACCGATTGCAGAAAGGTTGTCCTATATTTTTCCTCAAGTGCATGGAAAATGTCAAAGTTCTGAAAATTTAAGTGCTTATTTATAAGCAGTGTTTTTTGTATATGTCCCACTAATTTAATGGAATATATTCTAAGTACAAGTGATAGCTGTGGTGAGTGACATTAACTAGACTTTTACAGAATATTAAATCATGAGAATAAATTAATTTAAGGAGGAAGGAGTGAATGACTGAAGCAGTCAAACGCTGTTAGACAAAGCAGAAAAGACTGTGCATAGCAAGTAGTTCAGTCAACATCTAAGCTCTGCCACTTTAGAATTTCTGCACTGCTATCAATTTAAATTATGAAGTTACCAGGTAGGATGGAGTAAAGGCAGAAATAATGAACTGCTTATTCTTTAAGGAAAATCAGGAGGGTGTCAGAGCAGCAGAGCCACATTGCATATTTCAGCAGAAGTTGTACATCAGCTGTAAAATGAGCACTTTTTTATATGCAGGTTTCATAACATACAATGTAAGATGTTCAGATTAATTGACCAAAAAGCTTGTGAGTCAATGACATATTTTAATAAATATGATAGTGGTGATGCATTTTAGAGACCTGAAAAATGTAATGGCTCATCATTCTACAATTGTTTTAAGTGTAAATACAGACTGATTTCAAACACTCTAACCTGGTTAGATCATCGCCAGTCCTTGAAGTAACCACAGGAGATCCAGCCTGTAATATTTTAGCAGATGAACATTCTCTCAAGTCAGTCAGTACAATGTTATGAAAAATGCAACTTTCACTAATACATTAATATTGCTGTGTCATGCAGAGATGACAGCTCTGCCTGGTGACTGTGTTCCTATAAGGCATGTGATTCAGGATCACCTATTCTTTATTTGGTGTTTGGGTTTCTCATGTTGAGAAGGTTTATTGCACTTACTAAGATTTTTATCTTAGCAGGTTTTCTTACAAATATTTCAGATACCTTCTACATTTCTTAAACTCATTATTATAATTTCAACTGCTTTTCTTTAGGAACTGAAACTGCTGGATGGGATATCAAATTGTAATTGAAAATCTAAAGGAAAAAATGGGGTTGTTTTTATTTAAATGCATAATATTTACATATGTTAGATAATACTGTTAGATCTAATGGATAAAAGCTATTAGAGATTTTATGGAAATCAGCGTTTAATTTCAGTTTAGAGTGATTTGTGTTTCCTATTAGATATTAAGTGAAGCATATCTGAAGTCAGTTTCTATGCAAGGCTTTCTTCTTTTGGCCAAAATACCATCTATATAGGTTCACATACTGAGGGAACAGACATTTGGATGTACTTGGTCATATGGGTGCTCCTACCATCTTTGTCATGTTGGCACAAATGATTTGTGAGTGGAGGAGAAGCAGCTCAGAGAACATCTTCCAGTTATATGGAAGCAGACACAAGGTCAGTAACAGACAATGAGTGTTTGAACAGTGATGTTCTTCCACACACTGAACCACTGCCTGTGTGTGGGGATGGCAAACTGTTCACAAAATCTTTACAAGCTCCCAATAGGAGATTAAAGCTGAGGTACTAAAATGAAAACGTAGCACATAAGACTTTTTAGTAGGCTGAGATCTGCTCATTTTGTGGTATGCTGCTATGTTTTATTTTTCTAAAAACCACTGAAATATATGTCAGTGTAGAAAAGAATTGTACTGTGTGTTTTCTGATGAACGTTTTTTAGCATGTTCCATTATTTTTTCCATGCAACAAGAGTCTTAAAATATTTTTATTAAAGAACTAAGCTATATATAGGTATTATATAATAAATTTTAGCATAGATGGTGTAGCTTTTCCAGTTGGCTGGTGTTCATGGTACACCAGCTAGTCGTATTTTCAAAGGTCTGATTGATCTGTGTTAATTTATAAGACAGGGACTTTGTCAAATTCCTTAGTTTTTAAGTTGTTCCTACCGCATGAGAAAGGAAAAAAATGGATTTCAGAACAGAAATTTTTAGATTTACTTGAGAAACTCCCTGTGAATCAGCATAGATGCTTAAAAGATCACGAACCTACAGATGAGCACTAGGAAGATACCTTTGAAGATGCCAGCCTTTATTAAAAGTGACTGAGATCATCACACCAACATCTGTGCTAATTGATTGCATTTATTGTTTGGAAATTAAAAAAAGGAAGTTTTATCTATTTTAATATGCTTCAGAGATTTCTTGAGTCTGAAATATCATCTCTGACAGATAAATTTCATGGAGAAAAGTTTTAAGAACATTTGGGTGAATCACTAAGTAATGTCCCTGAGTAGGTTCACATGAATGCAAGAATATGACTTCTATCTTCATACAATAGACTAAGTTTCTTATTTATTTCTAATAAGATCTGAGATCATTTGGAAAAGGTCATTTTGGTAAACCTGAATGTTGGCCCTTAGGACCTGGAGGTGCTTGAGTGAGTTTGTGCTGAAAAAGGAAGAAGGCAAAAAACTCTCCAAAGCCAACTTTGCCTGTGCACTGTGCAGGGTCAGAAGTGGCTTTTCCAGCTGGCTGGCTTCCTCTGTGTCACTTTTTTAAAGTGCTTGAGTCAGAAGGTGAGAGGCAGAAGTGACTCATTAGCCCCATGATATGCTCAACCCCTCTGAGGGTTAGGGCGTCTGATGCCATCCATAGCCCCCTTGGATGTGATGAGCAGCTTTAGGCTTATTTTCCCCAATTGTTCACATTCTTAGACTGACAGAGATTTATCATATGATAGAAGCAATACAGGTAGTAGGCTCAGATCCTGTATGAACATTCACCTATAAACTATTTTAAAAGTATGATGTAACAATGACTTAATTCTAGAACGCATTTTTATTTTGGAACATAATATATTTTATAAAATCTAGAATTCTTATGGTATATATATTGTTTAGAACATATGAGTTACAATAAATAAATAAATTTATTAGGGTTTCTTTAGACTGGAAATAACTGGCAAAAGAGGAATATAAGTACAGACAAAATTTAAGCAAAAATGAAATAAAAAAAAATAAATAAAAAGCTGTTAAAATGAGTATCTTGAAAATAATTCTAAAATGAGTTAGCAATTAATGTATTCCTGTAACTTAGTACTAACTTAGTACTACTGGCTTAGTGGGAGAGACTAGTATGCTACCAAAATACCGTTCATTCATTTGCCGAACAATTGATATTTTAGCTACTTTTTTAAAGTTAGGTTTTATTTTTTTATCTTTTGAAAACATCCCTGGGATGGGTGCTATGTCTTAGCAGGTCTACTGCTTATTAGTTTTCAGAACTTTACCCGCTCACTAGACCAAATCCAGTCTATACCTTGCCTGTCATCTCTAGATTTGAAAGAGAGTGAAATGAATTCTGGTTCACTTTAAACATTACCAGAAAACAACTCTCTGAATCACGTCTGATATTTCCAGACAGAGAACAGCAAGATTACACACTTAGTTTGTGTTCCATCCAGTGCAAGTTTTACTAACATCACAAGGCTCTCTACTGCTTTCCTCCAGCAGTTTTTCTGTACCTTAGCCATAAAAATTTACAGCATCTTCATACTTCCAAATGCAACATATTTGGCAGAGAAAGTTCACCTGCTCCAAAACTGTGAATTCATTCTCTGCACCTGCATTTAAGGAATTGAATGTCTGCAAACTGGAAAGCCAATATTAGATTGGTTGCTGTGGTAACAGACTCATTTTCAGAAGACTATAATGAATGCTGCTAGAAGGAGTACTGCTATTCTTGAATTTTATTGATGTGTGTTTTAAATACCTTCCTCTCATACTGCATCTCCTACTACTAAATTTCATGTATGAAGGTATTGGTATTTGAGATTTCTCATGCAGTTGAGATACCAGTAGGGACTATTCAGTTGGGTGAAGCTGAAGTAAATTCAGACAATTCTAGAGGACCTCTATTTATCACCCCAACAATTTCCTTAAAACCTACCTTCAGAGCTGACTTCTACTGCAGCTCTGATCTGCTTTTGAGTTTTACAAAACCTCATAGAAGAAAAGACCTTATGGCCTCTTGGTTTTTACCCAAACTTTTGAGAGAGAGAAGTAGATGGTTCTCTGATGCCTCAGAAACTAGGTGTATGTTTCAGTTAAATAATGATGTTCTTGGAGGCAGGAACATTGTTCCCTGGATTTCTTGAAAAGTAATAAAAGCTCTTTAAATCACACCACAAAAACATTAAAAGAATGTTTCATCATTTATAAAGCTGCCAGTACCTTTATGAAATGTTTTTGTTTTACCCCCCAGAGCTTGGATCTCTCTGCAATAACATTTAAACAAATGTATTTGTGCACATTTATCCATTTTTAAAGTAATATATTGAAACTTGTTGGCCTGCTCTTTGTCCTGCCTCTTGCCCTAATCCCCAGCACTGTCACTATCAGAGAGCAGAGCCCAGTGCTGCCCTTTGCTCTGTGTGAGCATCTGCAGCTGCCATGAGGTCTCCCTTCAGCTCCTCTGCTCTCCACTGAGAACACTGAGGGGCTTTAGCTGCTCCCCATCAGATATTTTTGTTTAGCTTATTCGTGTCAAAACCTAGAGACTAAATCCTCTAGCCTTAATCACCTTGAAACAAGAACCAAATTAGAGATAAGAATAGTTCAAAGCTTAAAAAACTGGTGAAAAAAAAAAAAGTAATATTTGCTGAACACTATGTCTTTCTTACAGAAAATAACTTATTTTCACTACAAAACAGCTGAATAAAGCAAACAAAATGAATGTAATTCTCAGAGTCAGATATTTCCCAACATAGAAAGCATACTTAAGGGGATTTTTACAATCATTACAGAAAGTTAATGATGAAAAAATTATAATGATACTGAGATAACTGTATTAAATCAGTTCATTACTCAGAAATAACCTAACCTCAGCCTATAATTTCACAATGAACTTGGAATGAAAGTCCACCCCTCCAAGGAATGTAAGATGGAGACTGATCTGGCAGCGAGACAAGATAGAGATCGCTTAGAAGGAGTCCAGCGCATGGCCACAAAGATGATTACAGGCCTGGAGTGTCTCCCACATGAGGAAAAGCTGAGTAATCTGGGTCTGTTGAGCCTGAGGAAAAGAACGTTGAGAGGGGATCTGATTAATGTTTATAAATATCTAAAGGGATGTGGGAGACAAATGGATGAGGCTAGGCTCTTTTGAAGGGTGAAAATTCCACAGAGAGGCTGTGGAGAGTTCTGTGAAGGTATTCAAGACCCATCTGGATGCCTTCCTGTGAGATCTATTGTATGGTACCTGCTTTAGCAGGAACTTTTGCAGAATCTTGAGATCTGTTCCAACCCCTGAAATTCTGTGATTGTTCAGTCTTCATGGAACAACTACCAGGCAGTTTGACCTGGTAGGTGGTGGCCTTGCTTATGGGAGAAGGTAGAAAAAGGATGATCTTTAAGGTATCTCCCAAACTAAGGCATTCTGTGATTCACAGTAATTTTCATTTTAAAAAAAATTCCTGTAGAACCTGTGTACATTAATAAAATATTTATGAATTCACCTTAGGCTATTTCTGCTGCCCATAGCAAAGCACTTTAGGGAAAAATTAACAGCATTTGTCTTTCCTTTTCATGCTGTTTTACACAAGTTTTTCAATAAATTAAATGATTTTTTCCAAAAGCTGTAGCAGTTAGATATTTTGGCTCCAAAGCTGAATCACATTCAAACGAAGCAAACAGGTTTTATTCTTTGATAAGAGAATGAGGGGACAGTGAGGGGACAGTTTGTTTCCTTGTTAATAAATTAAAAGCAGTTTGTTCTTGTTTTCTCATTTCAAAACCCCAAGTCATTGATGGGAAAGGAATAGTTTCGTAGTATTGGTCATGCTATGGTGCTATGGCTTATTCTGAGCAAAGGAAAAACTGATGTTTCCACAGTTGTTTTCTGCGAAAGCAGCATGGTGTTTTGTTTGCTTTTTTAAAAAAGAAAATACATACATATATATATATATTTTAAACTGCTGTTGATAAAGTCTTCTCAAAACCAAAATCCATTTCTTCTAAATCAGTGCTGTGGTTGTCAGAATGACCCTGATTAGAAGTGGCCTGAATAAATCTGTGCTTATTACAGTTAAGTTTCCAATTGCACTGTTTGCATCCAGTTCATAGACATTTATGTTGACATCTTTCTGTTTGAGTATTTCCCATTCCCACAAGTTAAAAGTTGAGCACTCTTGCTTTAAGTAAATGGCTTTATTCACCACTGGTTGCCACATCCCAAAGAGAAGAAACACCAGTACTGAATCTTGCTAGACTACACAACTAGATATGTTTGATGTGTGGGACACACATTAGAACAATTTCCCAGGTTTTACTTAAAGTAAAGGTTAAGAATCATGATCAGAAATGTTAGAAAAGGTTTGAGACAACAGATGCTAATGTCACATTTAAAAAACAGGGCAGCTTGAAAACTGTGATTACTTCTGTGTATCTGTAAGTGCCTTCCATGAGTATTTGCTCCGGGTGACTTTTAGGGTCCTCTGTTTCCAGTGATACATCAGATTGCTTCGTTGTCCTGGCTGCCAGGCTTCAGTGTAAAACCTCCTTTAAGGGACACCAAAATATTTCACTGTTTCTTTGGAATGATGGAATAAAACCTTATCACGTTCTTACAGTCTGTGGTCAGAACTAACACTAAAACTAGAACTATTTAAATAGTGCTTAATATCAAATTCTAAAGAGGAAAAAAAATATATAAATTACCAGCTTTCAATTCTACCAGTTTCTCGTATTTCTCTTTTCCTGATGAAAAAAAACTTTATATGGTTATACAAACTGGATATACTGCTTATTTCAAAATCTGACAAAATGCCAGACTCTTAAAATGTAAGAATAAAAATCTAAGCATTAGAAGTGAGGCCTCCACTGCAAACTGCTTGTCAGTAAAGACAGAATCATAGAATCATAGAATCACATGGTTGGAAAGGACCTACAAGATCATCTAGTCCAACCATCCTCCCATTACCGTTGCTACCACAAGCCACTAAACCATCTCTCATAGCTCCTCATCCAGACACCTCTTGAACACTGTGAGGGATGGCGACTTCACCACCTCCCTGGGCAGCCATTCCAGTGCTTGACCACTCTCTGAGAGAAAAAGTTTTTCCGTATGTCTAATCTAAACATCCTCTGGTAAAACTTGCAGCTGTTTCCTTGGGTCCTGTGGAGGAGAAGCCAAACCCCTCCTCATGACAACATCCCTTCAGGAAGTTGTAGAGCTCAATGAAGTCTCCGCTGCACCTTGTTGTCAAGACTAAACAATCCCAGCTCCCTCAGCCACTCCTCATAGGACTTGTGCTCCAGACCCCTCACCATTTTTGTTGCCCTTCCCTGGACACGTTCCAGGGCCTCAAGGTCTTTCATGTAGTGAGAGGAAATAGATACGTAGTATTTGCTAAAGAGTAAGCCTTTCTTCACTCCCTGTTTTATGTTTGCTGGTAATAATGCAGCATACATTTATAAGGTAGTAATAACTTCCTACATAATGCCAGGATATGCTTGGAAAAAATTACAACTTAGTATTAATGTATGCCTTGGAAAATAGAGCCTAGAAATGCAAACGACTGATAAGACCACTGTATTTTCTCTACCAGCTGAGAAGTATGAAATATAAATGTAAAAGACTCAAAATGGGGCTATTTTGAAAAAAGGATGCTTTTAATAGAAAGCATTTGTTTCATTCCTCTGTTGTTTATTTTATTTTAGAATGTGTTCCACAGTTTACACCCTTACCTTCTGGAACTTGTACATTTCTTTAAACCAGATTGTTGTGCAACATATTTAGTGCTTTGAGTATTAATATCAAGCTATGTTAACCATCTGAATTTCTGCTACCATGCATTAAATGGCTTGAAAGTATACTAGCTCAAATAAAACCTGTTCCTTTAAAAGTGCCAAGTTTCAAGCACCTAATTATACAGTATTTTGATTGGTTTTTGTCATGATTTCCCTTTATTATGCCATTTTCTGAGAGCAGGGGAACATCTGCATCTGTCTTTTAAGGGAGTCCGTCAGAGTTGTCTATATGCAGATCTCCCTTCCGAGCTCTCTTGAAGCTTTTTGGATGCATCTGGTGTTTGTGATGGGGCTGGTGGTATGCACTGACAAACAGGATCTACACACATCTGTGTGTATATCATGTGTTGGTTGGGTTGCTTCTACTGATTATTCTTTTTAGATGATGTCTTATATTTCTCTGCAAGGAGCAGTGACTTTTGCTATTCTAGAGCTAGTCCTTCTTGTCAGTAGGTTGAAAAATATATTGCATATAATCAGATAAAGGACACTTCTTTGAGGGTGATTGTGGTTAGCTAAAGACTGCTATATGCAATAGTATTAGAATCACTCCAGTGGTTCAAAACAAATGTTCACCTAGCTCTGCATCATTTTGCACTCAACTGGCATACAGCAAACAGCTTGTTTGGGAATAGTCAAAACAGGGTGGGCAGACAGGGATGGTTTTTCTAGAAACTCATTTTTCAGTGACAGGAACCTTAGGGGCTTCCATAAACAGAGGAAGCATGAATGAGTTTAGCATGACTCAGAATTTTTCCTGATATTTTCATCAGTTTTGCATCCGATGTAATCTTTGATTCATCTATTGTACTGATGTCTAAGAGCTAAACCACTGACTTTGTTTCTGTCACACCTGCCCTCTCCTGATCTCATTTGATATCACACTTCTTATATTCTTTTCACCTTCCCTGTAGCACATTTGAAAAAAATGGAAAGCACTTAAGGGCCCCACCCTCAACAGTATTATTATCTGGGCTGAAGAATTCTAGTTTATGTACAGGGCCTTCCATTTTGATGGAAAACTTCATTATAAAGCTGACATTTTCCCAGCATTTTCTACTATTTGCAATCAGATTTTAATTCGAACTTTCCTCAAAAATCCAAAATGTAATTTGGGATTGGAAGCAATCAGTGTCTGACTTTAAGCCTATTTTTGCCTTTCCTGTATCAATTGCTTACTGGGTCTTTGTAATGTTTTTAGATACACATTCTAAACAGATCTTTAATATATATATTATATATATATATATTTATTTATTTATTATATTAAATATATATATGTCCCCTGCACATGCTGTAGATTTTTAGTTGTACCAGTAGAAAACAATAAAGGATTAGCTTTCCTTTTAAGTGTGCGTGTGTTTGCACAAGTGTGCATGAAATATATCAGCAGTTGCTATGGGAAATAGTGTTGTGTGTTGAATCATACTTTGACTTTTCTTGAGTTATGACATTCTGTTTGTTTTATAACAATTTTAATAATGAATGATCATTGCAAACTAAAATGCTGAGAGGTAGAGTCTGAATATACTTTAAACGTGATTTCTTGTTGTGATATATTGCACAGTGTGTGGCTTTTTAATGTCACACTATAAAAGAATACATATAAAATTGTTTGTCATAAAAACATTATATAGGAAGAACAGGCAGAAGTAGTTTCTGTCTATGTAGTCTATATTTCAATTTAAATGTGTTCTGAATTACAGTGGGATGGAATATTTGGAGACGAACTGATGGGCGTTCACGTCCGTCACAGAACAGTCAATCATCCAATCAAGATATAAATCCATTTTTTTTCAGACTCTCGTATATTTAGTCACTTGACCAAAAAGAATCTGATGAGCAATGTTCTCTGAGTTATGAACAAAAGTTTAAAGTACCTGATGTAAGTTTTGTAGCAAATGATTTCTAAATGTCTGCATCTCATAAGTGTTGTTCTTGTCGGCAAAGTTTTTTTTAAGATTACTTCTCTAGACTTTCCTTCTTTTCTAATGTTTTTCTTTCTTCTTCTGAATAATAATAATAATAATAAGGCAGTATTGTGAAAAAAGTCAAAAGTGTTCCAGCCAAATATTTGGATCTGGCAAATCATTTCACATCTGTTCTCTCTTCTTTAAAAATAATAATTAAAAAAAAAACAAAACAAAATAAAACAACAACAACAAACAACCCCAAAACAACAACAACAAAACCCCAAACCCAAGAACAACACTAAACAACAACCCCAAAAAAAGACTGTGTCACCCTGCACTGTATGGGAGATTTGCTGATGAGCTGCGTTTAGATCATTAGGTGAAATTTGCAAGAAGCAGGAAAGAGCTTCTAATTTCAATTAACATTTCTGTGCAGCAGCCAAAACAAGTAAAATAAGAAGGACAATGAGAAATAGAAAATTATCATAGCAGACTAGTATTTTGCAAGTCAGTTTATGATTATATAAACATACAAGGGTTCAAAAATTGTTTTTGTCTTACTCTCCATCAGCCCCTTGTAGTGAACTTGAAATCTAATGCAATCTTTGTGAGCTTTATAAAATGGAGAATAAATCACCAAAACAAATGGCTGGTATAGGTATATATTTTCAGGCTGTTCTGTCTCCACTGTATAACTCTTCTTTATTAAAGTTGTGTCATGAAAACCTTTAAATTTGTACTAGGAATAAGAGATTAGAACTATTCAAAAAAGGTCTTATTCATGTGGGCCTATTACATTTTTTATCTTTATGCATAAAATAAAGAAAATTGTGAGTAATTGTTGACTACTGAAGTAGAGAATTCAGGTTGTCCTAACACTTGTAACAGAGAAGCTATAACAATGAAAGATGTTGGGTTTGATGATCCATATGGTTCCCTTCCAACTTGGGATATTGTATGATTCTATGACTATGCGCAATAATAAAGCAACAAATCTCCGGCAGTATTAAATGTGTTTTAAAGTCTGAAAATTTCTGAAGTGCAGGAAGCTTTGAGCTTAATTTCATCTGGAACATAAAATAAGTCATGTGAGATTTTAGTTTCTGACCCCTCACTTATATTTGTAGCTGTACTTTATCACATACAAAAATAAAACAAGAAAGTATCATGATAGTTTTCATTCTAATTTAGGCTTTTTTCTTTTTCATCTTCTACAGAATTTTCTTCTTTCTGTTTCCTCATATATTTTTAAAGGTCTTCACTTCATGTGCACTCTTGCTAATGGTTTTATTTCACATTTCTTAAATGGCTTAGTAGTAAACAGTATATATTACTTAGTAACCTGAAAGTAAATGATCTTACAATGTACTGTTTTTTGTTTTTTTTTTTGTTTTTTTTTTTAATTTACAGTGGAGTCTATAGTTTTATCTTCAAATTAAATTACTTCAACAGTAAGCAAATAAAGGCAGTGCTAGTGAATTTCATTTATTTTATTTATTTGACAGCTCTGGTCTGTATCGAACAGTATTGTTTCAACTTTATGATAGAATCAATATTAGGTCTTGAGTTCCAGGTAACTGAATCATCTTTTGTGTCATAACACTTTGCAGCTGTTTACTACCTTAGATTGTTTGAGTGTTTTCTTTTTTTTTTTTTTTCTACTCATGCATTTGGAGAAGCAAAACAAAATAGAATAGCTTGCTAGAGGAATTCCTTTTATTTGTGCTTTTTGTTCAATGTTATCTAGAAGAATTTTGATTGTTTTCAGTAATAGAACACTGTTGAAATACATCCAGATGAATGGACAAAGTGTAGAAAATAACAAACAATGGTGAAGCAGAGTAGAGGAATGTGGGTGCTTTGTTTCATCATTTTATTGGTTAACTTCCCCTAACACACGTCTCACCTGAATCACATTTTCACGTAGATAATGTTTTGAAGAAATCTTTCAAATATTTTAACATTTGCATTATTTCAGGAATTCTGTATTGGAAAAATGCTGAGCTACCTGATATTGCAAATAAATGTTCTTATTAGATTGCAACACTTGATTAAAGAAAAGTTTGAAATTCTCTTTTGCATATGCTGAAAACACATTTTGGTCATGTTTATCTTCTGCATGTTTCCATACTATGCAGATGTCATTTGACAAGTATAACTAAGATATAGTTGAGGTTTACTGGTTTCCAACATAACTGTGCCTTTTCACAGGATCCATTCTGAAGTTATAGATATGTTCTTTCAAGGAGTCTGAGACTCAGTGCCTCTTGAACTTGCCCAGAGACCAGGAGTTTAACCAGGAATGTTTCTACTTCATAGTGCCTTCTCATGTTAAAGCTGCAAACCTTAAACAACCTTTTGTTGTTATGTATTTCTGGTGGTTGGGTTTTTTTTTTTTTTTTTTTTTTTTTTGTTGTTTTGTTTTTTTGTTGTTTTCCCCTTGAACTATATTTATCACCATTCTTTCTTACCATCTTACCATTCATTTTCTCTGCTTTCCTTAAGCCTAAAAAGATGTGGTTTTCATATGTTTATATTCTATTCAGTTTTGTATTTTATAGCTTTATTCCATAGACTGTTTTCTGTGCCTTCTCGTAGAAGCTGCATCACTGTATGACCTGCAGGAGGTTAATTTATCTTTCCACCTGATTTTCTCTTCTTAGAAATTAGAATTACTCTAAGTTTTCATCATTCAGCTGTGTATACATTTAAATGAACTATTTATAGTAAATATTTCAGCTACTTGGAAGGAAACAAGATCGTGAGCTTTTTTCTTAAGATTTTATTGGTGTTCTTCTAATACTTTACCATTTCTATTTAATAAGTTACTCTTAGCTTGTTTAAAAGACTTATTACCTGAAATTAATCTTCCTAAACCTGTACAGCATCATATCTCAATTTTTGCTTCAGTGTATGTTTCAAAACTTTGACGTGTAATTTTCTGCTTTATGTACACCAAGGTGAAAGTTTGTTGTGCTAAATTACATAAGTATTTAAAAACACATTGATAAGTAAGTCAGAGAATCTTGCATGTTTCTGATAGCAGATCTGTCTATAGAAGACTGATATCTTCTTGTCATCTATCAATAGCATAAAACTGTTCTATTCTCCTATTCTGCTTTAAGCTGGTTTAAAAAATACATATATTTTTAAACATGCAGTTGAGTATATAGGTATATTATACGTATGTGTTATCTTTGGGATTTGGCTTGCAGTGTTTTTCTTCACCATTATAATGCTCAATTCTTACGCTTGTGTTTGATGTTCTACTCCCTGTTTTGTGAGCAGCAGCAGCACTGAGTGAATGGGTGCACACCATTTGTTAGCGAGGCAGAGAGTGAAGGATACTTAGAAAAAAATTGCAATTGTGCAGTCCATCATCTTTTTTATAGTTTTCAACTTATCACTGACACTTGACTGTTTAGATAGTATGGAGCTGTAGTATCCAAGCTGTGATATCAGTAGCGTTTTTATTTTGTTTTTAAAGTCTATTTTATATCAGTAGCCTTATCTTTAATACTTGTCTAAAGAAAAACATCGGATAGGTGAATTCCTACAATTCTGTGATTCTGTGATTCTGAATATGTAAGCATCATGCTGACAGCACTGAAGCTATAATATTGCTTGTTACATGCTTCTGCATGTTAAAAAAAAAAAAAGGCATATGAATAATGTGGTTACTGCGGAAGATAATCAACTTACTGCTGTCTGTGATGGTGCTTTCTCTCATGGTGGGAATTAGGTGGGGGTTTTTGAGGGTTTTTGTATGCAATAAAATGTTTTAGACTGTAATAACAAGAACAAAACTGAAGTTAGGAGAAATGTAGAAATAGAGTTAAAATTCCATGTTGCAAATAGTAATATTTTCTATGAATTAAATATATAAGTGATATATCTCACTTCCTCCCTGTAACAGCTAATAGAAATTTCTGTACAGGTGGTTGCAATGAATAATGATTGCAATTCCAGTGAACTTGTTATACTCACCCAAACTCTTCTCTGAAAAACATTATTTACATAATGTAATTAACCTACTGCCTTTTCATGTTCCTGCTGCATACGAGCAAGTAGAACAAATGGCTCGCTTATAATTATCTTCATGCACTTTCTTTCCTGTCACTTGCCTTTGAAAAGTTATCATAACTTTCACTTTGTTTCCTATTTTGTTTGCAAAATTCTAATTGTATGTTGACTTTACCAGAGTGATGGAGAATCATTTTGTTTGAATAAAGCTGTCAGGAATTTTAGAATACAGTGACCAAGAGGGACTCACACAGAATTTTCTCCTCTTATTACAGGCAGCACAGCTATCCATTTTATAAGTTGCTCCACATCAGTAACTGATTTTCCTCTCCATTACTCTTCTAGGTAAGATGCAGTACAGTATCACTAGTCTGATACTTGAAAGGCTATTTTCCTTCCTCAATTACTTTTCTTCTCCATAATTTATATTCATATTTTTCTTCAACCAATTCTGTTTCAATTTTACCTGAAACAAATTATTTTTAAAAACCAAATACTTTTGTAATATGTGTATTTTTTCACAAAATCATATTCTTGCTTTCTGTAAGAATAACTAAACATTTTGTTGCCTTTGATTTAAAAATGAAACCTCCAACTATTTTTTATTTAATTTTTTAATGCAAGTACTCAGGCTTTCCTGCAGTAATTATAAGACATAATTCCCAGCGCAAGGCACAACTGCTTCACAAAATAAAGGGTATTTGTGCTGCCCCTGTTTTGATGTCCTTTTCTTTTCTTTTCTTTTCTTTTCTTTTCTTTTCTTTTCTTTTCTTTTCTTTTCTTTTCTTTTCTTTTCTTTTCTTTTCTTTTCTTTTCTTTTCTTTTCTTTTCTTTTCTTTTCTTTTCTTTTCTTTTCTTTTCTTTTCTTCTTTTCTGTACAATGTTATTAAATTAGGCTTTTTTTTTTTTTTTTCTTTTTGGGTTACTCAACATTTGCATCATCTGAGGTGGAGGACTGGGATCAGTGTTAGAAATATTTTCATAATCTGAGATGCAAATGTTAAAGCAGATCTTTTAGAAACCAAATAAGGCTCTAAGAATTTTCTTTAAATTGAACTCCAAATACTCATCCTGGGAAGTGCTGAGAGTCCCTCGAACGTTACAGGAAGTTATTCAGTTTGAAGTGTTTGACTCGCTGATCTAAGAAATATGTATGTTCCTTCAGGCAGTCCCCAAAGCATGGCAGTTTTTGATCAGGTCATAATTTTCCACTCTGTTAATAGAATGATGCTAGATCAAATCCAGCTTTGAGTCCTTGCCATAGTTAGGGTATTCTAAACTCTTCTTGGGTTAGCATCAAATATTTGAACTGAGTAATGGATTTTTGCTTGGCTTATAATCAGTTACCTGGAGAAATTTGAGATAGGTTATGGATAATGTCTGGAATTTCCTTGATTGACAGCTGTCTATGAGGACAGGAATGAAGATTGTTATCATCCCTAACAAATTTCTGACCTCTGATCCACTGAGCATATTCCACAAAGGGAATGGGAGGAGACAGTATTGACTTCAGAAACTCATGGCATGCAATGACATGATCCTTTACTGTTGTGTGTTTAGTGAGTAGATTCTTGCTTTGTACATTAATTTTGGTATGTCTCATGGAATCCTTCCTTCTTATTTCACAAAAGATAAAATAATGTATAGCAAGCTAGATTTTTTTTTCCACTTACATTGTTTGCAGAGATGGAAAATAATGTGTTTGAGATCCCAACTGACTTTAGAAGGGGCAGGCAACTTGGGAAGAATCCAAGGATGATGCTAGGATATATAGATATATATACCACCAATGACAAGGAAAATGCTGAGGTACTCCGTGTCCTCTCTGTTTCTGTCTTTAATAGTCAGATCAGTTATTTTCAGGATGCTTCACCTCCAGTAATGGAAGACAGGGATGGGGAGCAGAATTAACTCTCCATGATTCAGGAGGGAATAGCAATAGCAGCAACCTGCTACTCCATGTTGGTTGTCACAAGTCTATAAGTCGCTGAGAGTTTTGAAAAAATCCTTTAGGCACCCAAATGGAAGTTGGACAATAAAGAAAATTATTGCCTTCAAAGCATTTTTTGATAGCCTTTTCTGAGGTTAGCATATAGAGGAGTTGTAGAAGACCAAGGGAAGGCATGCAAATTTGACCTTAAATAGCAGTTCAGGATAACTTATAAAAAATGAGTCATACTTAAGTTAAAAATAAAATAAAATAAAATAGGGATTTTAAAAGGTACAGGTACAGGTACTTCATTTTCTATGGAGTGTGCAGTTTATTTTTTCTACTTTTGAGACCATTCAAGAGATCTCTCCTGTCCTCTGCCTACCTGTACAACCATAGTCTTTATGCTCTCAAAATGATCTGGTCTGATTTCCCCCCCCACCCCAGATTTCCCTCTACTTTCCTTTCAATGCAATTAGACATTTCTCCTTCTACGTTGTATGCTGCACCCATAATTGCTGATGCAAGTTAGGTATCACGCAACAGCTGTCTGATATTCACGCTAGACAAAATATCAATGTTAAATTCAAACTGTTAAAGCATATCCTAATGTGCTCTCATTGCATTAGAAAAATTGTACTGAAGACAAGTTAATAAAGCAATGCATGGAGTGCATATAATCAACATCTCTACACCAGACATTAGTCAGCTTAGTACCTATTCTAATGTTGGAGGAATAAAAGTTATAACAGGAGTCCAGTTATTATGTCAGAGTGAACTATTGTAGCATACAAAGAGACCTCAGCATTCAAACACGGTTGTACAGTGTTTGGTATTTAAATAGTATGTCTAAATGTTTGGATATATTGTATATTTTCCACAGATTCTGAAAAACATTTTTGGCATTTAGTTATCTGTGCTATTGAGACCAACAGAAATACTGAAGTTTTCTGAGAGTTGTTCAATCCCCTTTTGAATTTCATATAAAGCTTACATGTAGCACTTCTCATCACTTCCTCAGCTCTCCTCTCTTATAGAAGTGCTCGCAAGTGCACTTTATAGAGGTCTTTCTCTTTTGTCCTGCTTGTTGTCCAATATATGATGTTCACTGAAGTGTGTTATTTTAGTATTATCATACTGGATTCAAACTTTGATGATTTGTGTTAGAAACAGTATTATTCATTACATGTTCTCAAACAGAAACGTGTATTATATGGCCAGTAACTCAAAATATTACAAATATGTGTCTTTATCTTGAAACAGAGTTGGAGAAGTAAGAAATATTTCCAATGGATTGTAGGAGTAACAGTAATAATTCACTATCTTTACACAGATTGTATATTCATACATGCTACTTATACAGCAGTAGAACCTCAGAAGCCTAGCTGTGTTCCAGAAACCCACTCTGTGCTGTAAAAATTCAGAGGAAAGTCAGTTCCTGTGCTATAGCTTTTATAAAACTGATGAATTGTGTCCTTATTTTAGGAAACATCTCTTTAAATGTATCAATACAGCAAAATTTTAAATTAATGACTATAAGGCAAATTGGTGCAAAAATGCTGTAATTCTGATATTTCCTCTTTAAGTCTGGTAGAGTACTATCACGTTACATCCCGAGTGCTCGTGCATGCCTAATACAACAGTAATATTAATAATATTTTGACTGAATTTCTGATGTTCCTTGCAGCTTCCATAATCATATTGCGTCAGGCCTGAACTTAACTACAGTGTTTATGGTCTAGGGAATTGTTTCCTTCCCCAAGGCACCTTTGTGTACAGACGGGTTAATGTAATAAGTATGGCATTGTCAAACACTAATCATTTATGAAGCAAACATGAGATAGCAAAAGGTACTAATTTATAAGTAAAATAATCTCATTTAATCATACAGTTGTATTCTTACAGTTGATATTTACTTGACACATTACTTGTTTACAGTACAGTGCATGATTAGCTGTTGTGACTACAGAATAATTATGATTATATTGCAGTTTTGGAACTATTATGCATGTATCTAATAACACGGGTTGTGCTATGAAGACTGTTGGACCAGAAGAGGTTAGTTACTTTTCTGAGCAATTAGGAAATGTTTACACTGTACTTCATACTGATATGTTATTTATAGTGAGCTATGTAGTACTAAGCCTAATTGACCCAGACAGTAGATCTTTGGTCTAGAATATATGTAGAGTATTATTTCCTCCATTTCTGCTTTGAAAATTCCAAGGAGGTATTGTTTCATTATGAAAAGGTACAATTTCTTCAAGTTTTAGTACAGATCAGTCCAGAAGAACTTCATGCAAAAAAAAAAAGACATCTGACTGGAAAGAGTAAGATGATTAAGAAGCTGGTAATAAGATAGGGATTATTTTTTACTGTTTTTCCTGAAACTTGTGCCTCTGATCTCAAGCCTTTTGCTCCCAAAGTGCAATATTGTTCAGGTATGACGTGTGTCTTCTAAATCATATTCAAACATTTATTGAAATTATTGACCGCATATCATAGGTTGCCTCCATCTCTTGGAGAAGAAGGTGAATTATATTTTACACGCTCTGTGTGCTGCATATTGCCCTAGACATATCTTGTATGGATGAGCTTTTGGCAGAGCACAGTCAGTTCACTGTAGCTGTTTCGTATCACAAGTTTACTTTTAACGACCCCAGTGTTCACTGATTGCTATTTCAGTATTAATTTTTTTTTTTCATTTAATCTTTTCCTTTTGTTTACCAAGCACAATTTCAGGGAAAACAGGACTTCAAGTGTTTGAATGTTATTTACAAGTGTATGTTTTTTGTTTGAGCTCATGCCAAATACAGACTGCAGATATAGGTGGATATAGTCTCTAGAATTTTGGTATAAATTTCATTTTCTACATTTTTTCTTGCTAAGTCTCCAAACAGACCTTTGGCAGCCTCTTCTTAATTTATTGTGGGGTGTTACTTAGGTTTCTACTATTTTGGTTAAAGAAATTTTGCGTGTCTTTCCTTTCCCTAAGTATTCTGGCATCCAATGTGTTCTTCTACAATAAATACAGCTGTGTTTCATCTCCAGTGCCCGGTAGGTGGACTTGTAACTGTTCTTAGTATTGAGTCTTTCTCTTTATTTAGGAAACATTAATTCCATACTCTTAATTGTATGTACCAGTCGCTCAACAGAGCACATCTAGAAAATGTGCCTTAAACAGAGCACAGTTAGAAATGGCTGTCATTTTCACAGAAATACTTCTTTTCTTCATGCACTGCCTGTTTTTGGACCTACACTATGGCTGCCTTTTACTTAACTCGGTGGGACACATTGTTCAAGTAATGACAACTATATGGATACAGAACTTCACCAAGAAATGGGTGTTTTGCAAATCTCTGGAACTCACAGCTGGAACAGTACTCTTCTGAGACTTTAAATATATATATATTTCTATTGATTTTGAGATGATTTTGCAAGAAAACCTTGGACTGTGATATTTATAAAACAAAAAAACAAAAAAAACGTAATTTCAGGCTTTGATTGGTACAGTGTAGTGTTTCAATGTATATTTCCAACATATTTTAAGTTTTATATAAGGAAACCACTTGACTCAAGACTGTCTCCATAGAGCTTCTGCAACTTCATTAGGGCTTTTGGGACACAATTTTTCTTTTCTGAAGGATGATGAAAGAAAAAAAAAAAAAATCATGTGAGTAAAAATGTTTAATTGAAATTAATGTTTCTGTGTTTTTTTATTGAGGAGCAAATTTTTCACTGTAGCTGTGTTGGAGCAATACCTAGAGAGCTGCAGCCTGTGGGAAGGGTGGCATGGAATGAGAGTGGAAGTGGGAGTGTGACCAGTAAGGAGCAGCAGAGATGAAGCACTAGGGACTGATTATAGCCACTGTTCCCCTATGCCACTCTGGAGTAGGTGGTAGAAGAGGGTGGATGCTGGGGAAGTGTTTGTATTTTGCTTTCTGTTCTAGTCTGTTAGTAAGAGGTAGTAAAACATCTTAATCCCTACACTGTACCCGTTTCACCCATCATATTTTCTCCCTTCTGTTCAGTTGAAAAAAAGAAGTGAGAAAGTGGTGTGGATGAATTTAATTGGCCATCAGTACTCCATTTACCATGCAAGCTTTACTTTGATTAATCTGGGCAGGCATCATGTATCTGGCAGAAAACTTCTTTTAATGATGACATAATCTGTCTGCCAGGTCTGTTTGAATATTCCTGCTTCATCAGTTGTCTCTGACTGAGGGGAGTATGAATTTGCATGAGAAATCTAAGTATGCTGTTCTTCAGTGACTAATATGTGTAAGGAAGATTTGACTTGAGGTCAAGGCTACTTTAGGATCAAAATGAATGGCACAGTCAAAAATATGGTGTGTGACACAGTTCCTGATTCTTCTCCTTATTGGAATATCTATATGAGATCCTTTCTCCTCTAGAAAATGATACTATATGTACAGCAGCAGAGGTGTTGTGACCTCTGGATCTGTTACAAGATGTTGACTTCAATTCTCTTTGAAAATTCTGCTTTTAATTATTCCAAAAGGCGTATTTAGGAAGTCAGATGTTTCTTGATACCCGCTGGATGTGTCTGTATCACTTGCCCGTGTGCAGTTCCTATGGGATCTGTTTCATATTGTCCTCCCTAACTCAGTGTATCATCTGGTGGCATTACATTTTTCTATTGTCCTTCAGTTTGTACCTTTTCATCTTTCTAGATTGTCTAAACATGTTATATGTGTTGGTGAATAACTTTTCTACCTGAAAAGGGAAGTTTGTAACATATTTTTTTTAATCTATAATAATGCAAATAGATCATTTATTGTGCTTTTGATATATTTTAATTGATTTGTTCCCTTGTACTGAGAGAAAATTTCATCTTTCTCATGGCTTCTCTAGTTTACAGCTTTCTACATTCAGTTACGTGGTTTTCAGTCTGTCTTCAAAGTTTACTTCTGCTGATTTTATTCTTGGGGGACAATGGGGAGGGATGGGAGGTGGGGGGAAACATGGCCTATGGATGCTGAATATTCATTTCATCAAACTGTTGTTCCCTCTTGATCTGTCCACTCACTGGAACTTAATTATGTTATTCTAAAGAAGAATTTAAAAGGTGTTGAAGGATTTTAACCTTCGTATGTTCATGCCTATGCAACTGGTGTAGATAAAAACTTGTTTATCATGTCAAACTTCATAAGCCTGTACTAATTATTCTAAAATGTACATCTTAATTATGTTCCAGTTATTATAAGTTAGTGACTGAACTGTATGCCCTGTGTGAAAGGAGGAAGTGATTTACAAGTTTCTGAAGAGCAGATCTTCTATAATCTAAATCTAGTAGCTAAAACAAGCATGTTTATAGCATCAGGAACTGCTTTTCTAAAGCTTGTCCTCTTGTAACATTTGACCGGTTAATGTAGGTGTATATAACTCCTGCCTCTCTCTCTTTCAGCATAGTTTCTGACTCATTCTTTGAGATCTGAATTTGAGTAGGTACAAGGAAATAACCTCCTGTAGCAAGGTATTTCAAGAAATATTCTTTCAGTCTTCTTGGGCTTATCTACAACGACTATGCCCCAACCGCCTTACTCTTTTTAGTAAGAATTTCATCATATTTTTCCTCTAACAACATGAGTTTCACTTTATATCATTAGGCATTGTAGCTACTTTTCAGCTGTACAGCATCTAATTTAAGGTAGTTTTCTCTAAAGCTATAGGGTGCTATTTCCTTCTTTCAGTAAGATCATCTAAAAACACTTCTTTGTGCTTAAGAAATTTCTAAATTCCATGTATTCAAAAGACAACATGACAGACCATAACAAAACTATAGTATTTATTTCAAAACCAGGATATTCCAAAATTTTCTGAGTCTCATTGAATTCCCTCATTTGCCTCTACAAAGACATCATTTGGGCAAAGTGGAAGACCTGTTTATTTTTCTAAACCAATTGTATAGATTAAGTTGTGTAGCTTGTCTTTCTTTCCTTCAGTTTCCAGCATTATGTATGAATTGCAATAATTCTTGATTTTCATAGAAGCCATCAGGTGGCAGTGGTCTACTTACGCTTGCATCTTCCTTAACATGCTCATATAAGGAAGACATCTTTTTGATTCTGTGGGAAAGGGAGTCATCAGGAATTCTTGAAATGAGTATTAGTACTGTGAAGACACTCCATTGCGTACAGAGAAAAGATACCTGCTTGCCTGTCCATGAGCAGTGTTTTGGAAGCATTTTGATCTTCTAGACCCAAAAGACTGAGGCAGCAACATCTGGTGTATACGAAGCCGAGGTCTGATCCTTCATACAGTTCTTGCAACTATTGCTATCAACAAGAGTTAGTCTGGGTGATTTTGGCTAGACAGTTCCTGAGGCTGGCAATACAGAGGTGCCTATCATCTCCTGATTTCATTTCTTACCACTTCTGCTTATTGTATGGAATCTTGTTTTGTAGGATGGGAGGAGAAAGGACTTACAAAGGCATAAAATTACGTACCAGTGTTTATCTTAGTCTTGTTTTCTCCCATCCTACCTTCCCCCCTCTTTCTCCTTTTTATATTATAGTGATTTTGTTGATATTTGTATATTTTCTAAGTCTACGGTATTTATTCCTTCTTTTTTTTCAAAGACTACAAGGGGGAGAAAGGGTGGAAGTCTGTATTACTGTATGTAATACCCCTGTGATTGACAGTCTTTTTGCCTCCTGCTTCCTAGTAGGTAGATAACGCTTGCTGTATGGGATCTTGTTTTGTAGGGTGGAAGAAGAGGGAGGACTACAACAAACACAAATAGTGGTATGTAATTTTCCCTTTTTCCTTTGTGTCTCCCTACTTACCGATCTTAACATGTTCTTGATCGTGCAATGTCCTGTACTACTATTTGCTGCTTTTTATTAAAAAACAAGAACAAAAAAGAACTCAAAAACCACATCTTCTCAGTTTTCATTAGTTAACTGGCTGACACATTTTAAAAAAGAATGAAAACGAAATGTGGTGTATGAAGCAAAGTTATTGAGATAGACTGTACTCTGAAGTTAAAGTGAGCAGATCCTATATTAAGTTATTATATCTGAAGTCCTCTGGTCATCCACTATCTTTTAAAATATTTAATAGGTTGCAGTATGACAGATTTTGGAGAAAACAGTTGTGATGGGAAAGGGTAATTATCTTTCTATTTAAAATAAAATCTCTGTATGCATAGTGTGCTATCTTTTCAGAAAATTAATCCTCTGGAACTCTTAGATAACTGCTTGATTTTCTGGGTCAAGTTTCATGAAACTATTGTAAAATTAAATTCTGCTTGCAAATTCTTAATTAGTTTGAATGGCACGAGGAGAATCTACCTAGCTTTGCACAACACAGATCCTGTAGAGGTTAGAGGGACTTCTCATAAAGTGAAAGGGACAACTGGTGCTAAACAAAGGACTTGTGTTGTTTTTAAAACTTAGCCAGTGTTTTCAAAAGTACTGTGTTATGTAGGTTTGGAACATTTTGCTCAAAGAATTTAAAAGTCTTTTATTTTTTATCTATTTTTTTTTCTTTTTTATTTAATCCTGTCATAAAGCTTACACTTCTGCCCACCAAGACTGTAAAAACTGGCAGTGTTTATAAGGCAGAAATATAGAGAGCCATAGTTGTGGCACAAATATTATGGAAAAAATACTTCATTAAATTCAGTTATTAAGCAGAATTGAGAAAAACAAACTTGTTCCATAAAAGATATCATCTTCATTAGAGCATTTTTGTTCTTCTGCGTTATTGGTTCATTGTTCTCTGAGAAGGAATGTACTTGCCCTGTGAATCATTTCTAGTTTCTGTGATATCCTTAAGATCTTGGTAGTATGACTTGATAAAAACAAACAATAATAATAAAGTCATACTTT
This sequence comes from Coturnix japonica, assembly GCF_054131305.1. Lineage (NCBI taxonomy): Eukaryota > Metazoa > Chordata > Aves > Galliformes > Phasianidae > Coturnix > Coturnix japonica. The sequence goes on from NC_140663.1 coordinate 131,700,712, forward strand.
CATTTCTTAAAAAGTTGTTACAATTTTAAACTGAACGCTGCATTTGTATTTGCTATGGTGATAAGAAGAAACCGAACTGACAAGTGTGTCTGTGCTCCTTTTGATAAGAGCACATTAGGAATCAGATTCTGTATGTAAACTGATCTGTGAAGATTGTGAGATAAGAAAGTAACTGGAAAAAAGTATCAGATGATATCTGATACTCAGTAAAATAGTCTCTGCTAGAAGAGCCTGAAACCTGTTATAATGGATTACGCTAATTCTCAGTGTGCCAATTTTGTTTCTGGGCTGGCCTGTGGTGTCTGTGAAAAGGATAATCCTTTCAACTGGGAATCTAGAATACAAGATGTATTTGTGCCTCATCTACTTAACAGGAAGTTCAATCTTTCAGTGGAGTGATAATTCCCAATGTAGGGTAAAACCTAAATTCACACTGTCAGTGCGGAGCAAAAACTACTTCATCATGCTAAGAAATTAGTCTCCAAAGAGTACTTTATACAGATAATAACCCAATGTTTTGGAAAAATATGAAGTAAGATAATAAAGAACTAATTAAGATGTAGAGGTTTTGCATGTCTTTTCCTTCTGGCATTTGGAAAAATAGTTAATTGCTTTTATTCTGAGGTTCATAACATTACCATTAATTTCCATTATAACTTTGTTGCATAGACATGACACGTACTGAATAGAGCTGTCTGTTTGATAGAAATTGCATGGGCTACGAAGATGTCAGAGAAATGGCACTTCTAGAGTTACAGTGGATATACATATTTTTGTGGATCAGGTACCACTTGAGCTGGATGTGGAAGGGATTGGTTTAATTTTATGTGATCACAGTTAGTCTGAATAACAATCACAAAACCTATGGAAATGATATACATCTTCTCTCCACGCAGCCTAGAAGTCTGCCCATTTTAATTCAAGAGATGTTCTTGCTCTGTGCTAAAGTGGCAACCACCTTCTTGATAATATGTTCTCTTCATCTCAGTACTGTGGATGGAAGATGTTTTAGTGGTAATAGTTGGGACATAGTGACTCTTACCATTTGGAGTGGAGAGGAACGTGAGGTACTCCAAGAGTTCTTCTCATTACCATGACACCTAGAAATTCTGGATAGCAAGAAAGACCCTATTATCTGTGTTGTCAGAATTGAGAGTGAAAAATATATGTTGCTATACATTAGAACAGCATTTGCAGTAACTCTCCCAGTGTGATGAATTACATGTGGCAGTTTACTAAGAGTACTATAAATCTTTTTGAGGAAAACTTTCCTGTGGACATAAGTAGATAATTAGAAGCAGATGTGTGGATGTGTTTTCTACCATTTGTTAGATTTTTATAATATTTCTACTGTAAGTAATGAAAGGCAACTTTTAAGAATACCAAAGGGATTATTTTAAGAATGAATACCTAGAGTATGAATTCTAATACATATTTTTTTAAATCACATTCTGATTCTTTAGTCATTCTGAAATTTTGCAACGTAAATAAGTGATGCTGTGGTTGAAATTATCTCAGAACATGAAATATGACATTCGGATGTCTCAAATAAGATTGATAGTTGTTTCACATCCGTGTCTGTTTATTTTGAAGTATGAATACAATTTTGTCTGGGTTATCTTTGATTCATAGCTTATGATTTTCTTGTTTTATGCAAAGTATTTAATGCTAATTTTACTGAGAGTATAATGATCTTTGCCCTTAAATGTCACCCCTGGTGCTCTTTGTTTTTCTTCTACTAGGCTGAAATTACTGTATCATGCTTAGAAATGTGTCCATCCTCTGTTTTGCCTGTTTTAAGGTATTTATAATTCTCTTCAGTGATAGAAGGAGAGAAAATGTCACTTGGTGAGCACTGAGATGGCATTCTGAAAGTAACATGAAAACTGTTAGTTCTGAACTTATATTGAAAAAAATAAACATCTGATGAAGGGAAGCAGAAACATTCTGCATCTTCCTCCTATGGAGGGAGAGCTGCCATTATGATATCTTTACTGAGGGTGGGGCAAGAGAAACCTATACTGAATACACAATGAAATGAATTATGATCTAATGCTTCTCAAGAAGCTTGTCTTCATGACATCACTTCCTTCATGTTACAACATCACTGACTACTGTGAAGTTATGTCTGACACCCAAAGCATCATCTTGTTTATGCATATCTCCTTTTAACCTCACTAAATGTGCAATGAAATGTGCAATGCCACTATGCTATTTTTCAGACTCTGTAGAGACAATGGTCCCATCAGGACCTGATCCTTCCCAATCATCTTAGTTAGACACTTGTCTCCTAGCATCATGACCTCACTTGGGGCAAGGTGAATTGTTTTTCACATTTACTGTCACGGTATTTGTAACACTGGGAGTGCCACTATTTTTGTTCATGTCAGCTTTTGATAATTATATCACTATATTTCTTCTGTATTTTAAGTATGTATATTAGATTTTCTCTATATGAGATAGAAGAAAAACTTTTCAACAGGTAATTTTATCTAGTGAAAAGAGCTATGTTCTCTGTAACAGTTTATTGTGCAAAGTGAGAATATGATCTTGATGGAAGTTAGAATTCTTTACCTTTCAAAGAGGAAGCATAGAGCTTTGTCCTTTTGCCTAAGGAAGGAACTGCATAGTATTATTTTCTGTTCAGAAAATTGGTAATGTTCTTCTTCAGAAAACTTTCAGAAGTTTTATGCTTCACATGCTGAATGTCTTTAAAAAAAATAGAAGTAGACATTCAGTAGAGAATTTTCTCTTCAGTCTTCACATAAAAGAATGTGGTTCATATTTAGTTAATTTATTGTGTTTTTCTTCAGTGATCATAAGAAAAGTGTATATAAAAGACTATTGTAAAGGAATATGGAATCTGCAGTAATATTAAAAAACTACTGATTGGAAAGTATATTGAGATACCAAGCCTAAAAGATGTTTAATCATCAAAGATAACTAGATACTTAGTAATTTTTCTAAGATAACATAAGGGGTTCTTACTGGGAAATCAGACTTATTTGATGCTGTACAGGTCTTTTTGTGAACACACATAAAGCCTTATTTATTTATTTATTTATTTCCTTAAAAAGGAGCCTGTCATATGTGTTTACTGCAGAGAGTAGTCTGCAGTCTTATGATCAGCATCTCTGATGGGAGTGACACGTGCTTGGCTGAGTATTTCATATCTATGTCTGCTCTTTTCTCTGCTAGTATACTAAAGACATAAATGTGTAAAATGAATCCTCAGCTCTACTTCACTACTTTTTTGGTTATCTATACTCTGCTCTTAAGCAGGAAGATTATGTGGCTGTTTATGAGGTAACTTAAAATATTTCTAACACAATAATAAATAATTGATCAAATTAATTGTATAACCAGATATACAAAATAGAATGCTGACAAAGGGAGCACTTGTTCCTTAATGAAAACGTAATCCTTCTTTTAAACAGGTGATGCAAATATAATGTTTTCTGCATTACAGCAGAGTTCTGTAGAGTTACAGAAGTGCCATAATGTAGACAGGAGAGGGGTCTGTGGCTGAAGAGCTCTTGCTTTTCTATCTGTTTAACTTGGTATTTTCTTGTTCTGTGTTCTTACTTTATATATTTTGCCTAGTAATTTTTATTACCTTATTTCGATTTGATCAACTGAGTTTGGAGCGTTAACAATGTTTATTAAGGGTATCAAATTCAAATGATTTACCATGGAAACCAAAGATTTCCCAGTCTTCGTGTGATATTCTTGGAGCTTGTCTTATTAATAACAGAATTTGTTTTGCCATCTGCTTGCTGCAGCTGATTTTGTTCACGTATGCTGAAGCAAAGTGTGATGAGATGGACTAAGTGATTTTGAACACATCTCTTCTTAAAAGAAAAGAAAAAGAAGAAAAAGAAAAAGATACCTTAATTTTTATTTTCCTGAAATGTATCCACTTCATTTATGAGGGCTCTTCTGGAAGTAAAGTCCCTTACTTTATTTTGTTGGCTCATGACATCAGAAGCCAATGCTGGTGGTATGGCATTAGAGGTTAAACCTTCCCACCAATATTCCATTTCAGTATGTTGTCATGTGACAGACGGCAGCAGAGGGGTGGTCTGACGGAATGGTGGCTGACGTGGAAATGCATGTGAAGCACTGAATTCCTTCATTCACTGATGCTTGCTGAATGTTTATAGAGTCCAAACCAGTGGGTGTGAGTACAGTGAGGCAGTGGGTGGTGCATTGCAGTAGTGGCAACAGTGACAGTGGGTCAACTTCACCAGTGCAGATTTTCAGGAGTGCAGCATGCAGGCTCTTGTTCATCGGTACAGAAAATGCATAGCTAAAGGTGGTGACTATGCTGAAAAATAGTATTCTGTAGCTGTGAATCGGCTCTATCAAATAGTGTCATTGTGTTCTTTGTATCTATTTTAGTTTCCATAGAAGTATGAGGCATTACTTCCAGAGTGACCTATGTAAAACCTCTAAGTCACATGACTGAATTTACAATGGCTCTGACTAGCACTCTGCAAGTCAATAGGAGCTAGGGCAGTCTGCCCTCTAAAAATAAATGCCCTTATTTTTAGACTTTTTGAGGAATTTTCACTAAAGTAAGAAAACTGTCACTGCCAGATGGTGATGGAAAGAGTACTACAGCAAGGGGATGGTAACAAAGGCATACTCGGCAAAGCAAATTGTTACTATAGGATGCTAAGTATTTTCAAATAGGTAAATAAAATTAGCCTGTATTATGTAGGTATCTCAGTAGGAAAAACTAATTTTGGATGATTTTTGTTTTTTTTTTCTAAGTGATGCATTTTATCCATAGTCAACTTAAAACTCTGTTAGAATGCTCTTGCTGAACAAGTGCATTTCTAAGTACCTTTGTCAACGGTATTTACTTTTTATTCCAAGAGAACTACTTTACTTAGTCTTTGCCCTTTCAGCATTCTTCCAGCACGTCTTTACAACTGAGCAGAGCATAACTGTCTGCATGTTTTGAGAGCATCCTTTAGAATTTTATAGCATAATACAACAAATGGTGACATTAAAAGTTGGTGTTATAAAAGCTCCAGAGTGTCTTCAGTTAGTGACTGGCAGCCCACTGTGCTACTTGTCAAACTAAAAGGCATTTTTATGGAACTGTGGATACACTGAAGAATTTAGAATTTGTTATAAGTTATCATAAAGTGATCTAAATAAAGCTTTAGATGAGGGAACAGTTTGTGTCAGGAAAGAATGTTAAGCTGGGAGCACTTTAGTATAGGAAGCAGTGGTGAAATATTTGTTACCACACAGTCATGGAGAACATCTTTACTGTTGCAGCCGTGTGCTGTGGATGTTGTGGGATTTTTAAACATCTTATAAATGCCATTTGAGATGAACTTTTATTTGCAAATAAAAAATATCTTATAAATCAAAAGATATACATGGACCATGTAAAGGCAGAGAAAATGACAGAAAATCATGTTCTCTATCAAGGAGAAAATTACACTGTTTGGGTCTTTCCCCCTTCCTCTTTTGCTATGGGTAATGATCAGATAATATGTATTTAAATAAAAATTGTGATCCCATAAACTGATAAAGATAAGTATAAGGATGGTCCAGAAGATGTCTAGAAGTGAGAAAACTCCCATCTTTACAGGGAGCAATGATGAGACCTCAGATGTTTTCTTGTGGACTTGTTTTTTTCTTTGTTTGAAAGAGTGTCCTGACCAAAGTTTGAAAAGGTTGAGATGTGACACACTGTCGTTCTTGATCTGATTCCACAACCTGAAAGTTTACATTGGAACTATGGCAGTAATGTTGTTGTTGCGAGCAAATCATTTTCTTTCTAAAGTGTTCACCACCAATCTGAACATATGGAAAATTGGTATTGCTCCCGTAGCTGGGCTCTCCATTCTGCAGGATCACACTGTGTGCTGCATTGGTACCATCTGTCGCTATTTTAAATATTTAGATTAATGGTCTAACACTAATCCAGTGTCTCAAACTATTAATTGCTCTAGATCTGTGGAAGGGTAGACAAAGAGAAACTGATTTCCTCCAGGAAAAGTTATTCCAATGTAATTTTTCACTTAAAATATTTTGTTGATCTGGGCCAAGTGCTCTAATGCACTTCAAGCAAGCAAAATATTCGGCTGTGAATAATCCATGAATATACATAACAAATCATACTTAATTACATTTTGGTGTCTGGATTGAAGCCAATATGTTTTGTCAAGTCTCACAGGGAAACTGCACAGTCTATTTATGCATCATTTCATACTTTGTTCTACCACCATGCTTAGTTTGGTTCCTCAGGCGTATTTTAAAGCTGACACCACTGGCTACGTCCAGCATCATATTAAAAAGAAAAAACAAATTGCAGTGTAAAAGCACTGAAGAACATTCCAGCGAAATCATTTCCCTCAATCCATCTGAATAAATTTTGTGTCTTCTCAGATGTCTTTTCATGCTTCTTTCAGTATAATGCATTTCACCCATTAAGCAACTGCTGAAATTTAGTTTGTTATATTAGGCAGTCTTAGAAGATATCTCCAGCCTCCTTCCAAAAGTCAGAAGAGTTAAAAAATCATTTTGTATCTGTGGAGCATCAGCATCATGTCTTGAGAGGATGTGGTAGGAAGCTGTTGAATTTATATTAGCACTTAATAATAACACACAGTTGTCCTGAAGAACCAATTTGTGTTCGGTCTGCACTGTATACTTGCATACACAACCTTTAAAATGTGTAATCCAATTTACTGAATTTAAAAAGCCTAGAATAGCTTCATTTCACTTACTCCTCTTGCTTCCTGGAATGCAGCTTAAAATAAATACATAAATACATGTATACATACACACATAAAATGACACTTAGTTATTTTGTTTTAACCTTTTTATTTTTCTTCTCTGTAGTAATAAGTGCTTCATTTTCTGTTGTTTCATAAGTAGATGAAGATTTCAAATATATTTCCAGCCTGGCCAAAAACAAAATCCTAAGGAACCAAGAAAATCTATTTCAAATACACAAGAATTATAAGTTAGTTGCATTGTTACACTAGCCTTTACCTACACATATTTACATGATGTGGAAATGTGTGAGCATAGATTTATTTGTCTTAGACTATCTCATCTTTTCCAGGCATTATTTTGCATGAATACACATATTATGATATGTGTACTTAGTCTTGTTAAGATAATGCTTTGATTTATTATAAAAGGTGTTATTTTCTTACACATGTGTAATTTACTTCACTGCAAGAGACAACAAATTAATTTGCCTTTGTTTGTTGTACAGGCTTGCAAACCCAAACAAATTAAGTAAATCTGGCTGAATCCAACAAAATACCAGGAAGGATTTGGGAATGGGTATTAGAACACGACAGTGCTATTTTTGGTTTTGGCCATTAATACTGAACCTAAGCCAGGACTAAATATTGCTGCTAACTCAAACCTGCATGAAGCCTTGAAGTAAAGATTATGTCTCCTCTGGAGTATATAGGTATCCATGTCATAAGCAATGCCATCTCTCAGGGCAATTATTGCCTTCTGTGTGCTCATACACTTAAAGTTTCTTGGCTGGAACAGTCATCCTTCTGCTTTGAGGTTCTTCTCCTGTTGCATTTGCTTTTGGCAGACCATTGCTGGCAAGGTTCATCTGTTCATATCACTTTCCCATGGTGTGTGTTTTTGTGTCCTTTGTGAAATAAATTACTTGTCACACAGCTTGACATCAAATATCTGAGACTTCTAATTTGTGAATTTACTTAGCGGGAGTTCTTTATTTCTCTCTTGTTGGAAGCTAACTGTCCATTTGGTGTTAGGTTTATATTTAAGTGATCTTCTAGTTGATGCCATATGTAATCAAAATAGTTAACAATTAATAAAACATTTCATCTGTAGCAAATTTCTGCATTTGAGTTGTGTTATATGAAATAATTCCATTAAAAATATCTGCCATTTTTTGGTAAAGACTAAATGGGATTATGTAATATATAGATACATTTGTATCTATAAATCTATAGATACAAATAGGTACATTTTATCAGTATCTAGAAATAACACAATCTTCAGGACACTCCCATCCCTAAAACCTCTGGGGCTCTTGTCTCTCTTAGTGGCAGAAAGATGGGAGGCAAAGTAAAAGGGAAGATGGGAACATAGGCGTATATATATATAATCCAAACAATTTGGTGCTGAGTGTTTGTTTAAAGTAATTACATTTACTTCCTTGACTAAACATGACCTTTTTTTGCTTCTCCATTCAACTAAACATTTTGAGCTGAAATTACACATTGTATAGAAAAATCAATGTGATTGTCTTCAGAAATATCTTTCAAGATATTGATATAAAATTAAGACAAAAATACAAAAAAATTTTAGCAATAGATAATAATTCTTCCCCCCCCCCACCAAAAAAAAACCCAAACAACAAACAAAAAACAAAAAAACCCACAAAAATAAGTAAAAAATCAAGCACCCCAGAACTAGTATTTAAACTTCAAATAATTCTGAATATGTAATGTATACATTACTATTTCAGATGCTTGTCTGATATCAAGAACCAAAATCCTCTACAACTGCATGTACTTTGAAAAACAGAGGTCTTTCAGAATATAAGGTCTCTTGCAAGATTGTCTGCTGAAATTTGATGATCATGGGGGAAAAGTCTGAACCAGTATTTTCTTTCCTCTTATCATATCTGAAGTTGTAGCCTGATTCTAGTGCACTGGACAGCATTAAAAACTTTCCATAAGTAATCTTGTTTGATTATGTGAATTTTATTTTCAGGCAATTTTCCTCCAAAGTCTAAATGCATGTATAGATAACGTAAAATGTCTAGGGAAAAGCTCCAAATATTCCCTCAAGTCACAGTGCTTATATACCAAGTATGAAATACTTTCCATCTTGGGAATAACTGTTCTGCAATTTGAAGTGTTAGTGAGCACACATTTGTTGTACCTTTTAAAAGTGTTTTTAAAATGTTTTTATTGTAACTGCATATAGCATGCTCTAAGATTTTGATTTTGCTTATAGTGCCCTCATCTGTAACTGGGAGCCAACTGCAGTTTAGTAGTAAAAGTGGCTATTTTTCCTGAATCTTAGCCTGATAAATACCTCCTTAAATACATTATTTTGACAGCTGAAAACAGCTATTATGTTCCAGTTTACTTGTATTAGTTTGAAAGATTATTCTTGAGACATTATCAAGGATTTCAGTGCACCCTAAACACAGTTTACTTTTAAGCCAAACATCAGCTGTGTGTTTTGCCTCTAAAATGGAGCCTGCACTTTAGTTGTAGTTATGACCCTTGATTTTACCATTTATCAAGCTGTCGAACACAACAGATCAAGACAGAAAGTAATTGGGGTAACAAATAAAAGTAATTTAGCTGTTGTTTTGGTTGACACTGCTTCTTTATTTCTCCTTTTCTTCAGTTTACTTCTGGGATTTCTGCAGGTGAAATCCCTCTATGACATTTACAAGAATTCTAAGCACATCTTTCAGTAACAGACTTTATATAGGAAACTTTTCAGAAACCCAAAGAAAACTAAGAAGGATTATCAACTTACTCTGGATGTGTTTTATTTTTATTCTTTGTTTTTGTAAGACTACTTAAACCTATCCCAAATATTTGTGATTTTTAATCTGAACACAAAACTAAATGAATAATGCATAGGGTAAAAAGTATATACAGTTTATACAGTTTTCTTTCTCAAAGATCATCTTGATTGGGCAGAGATTACCAATACAATGTAGGCCACTTGAATTTACTCTAACTCACGTTTTAGTACACAGTTGCAAAGCAATAGTCATGTAGGTGTTTTTGTAATGCCAGAGCAAATGAATGAGGTGCATGAGAAGATTCTCCCTGACCAGGAATTTAAATCTGGCAGGATCTGAACACTTGCAGCATTGCATAACTGAGATTTTATTGAGGAACTTTCTCCTACAGTCTTCCTGACTGTCAAAGTTCCTGTTTTGCCAATCAGACAACAGAAGCTATTGGATATATAATTAAAGAATATCAAATGAGAAGAGAAAAAGTTTTCTTCTTTTAAAAAGGAAAGATTGTCTCATAAAATGTAAGCTTTAGGTCCAGAAAGAAATGGTGCAGGTTGGGAAGAGGTGGACTGGGGTCAAAGCTTGCAAACACTAAAAGTTTAGGATCCTACGTGCAATTTTCAGGGCACAGACATCTTTCTTTAGGCATGTTTTCCTGGCAGAAGCTGCTTGGAGTTTAGGGATACTCTTAGCAAGTTCTTTTTACAGGGCTGTATTCTGTCATTCAAAGCTTGCTCACTTGCATGGCATTGCACTCTTTTTCCCTCTGTGTGTGCAAACACACGTCTGTTCATTTCATTCATACTAGCCTTAGTCTTCCTCTCACAAATCTCTGCACTGTTAACAGTGGATTGTTTAAACTTTGTGCCTGACCAGATACTAGTATTTAAGGATACTCTATTTAAGATACTGCACAATTATCTGGGCTTCATACAGACATATTTTAGAAAGGTAGATGAGAGAAAAACTAATTTAGGTAGATTCTGTATGAATTACTGCATTCCTATCTGCTTTATATATGTGTGTGTTCATTTACACATGGTTCCTTTTCTCCTCAAGTGCCTTGGCCAGGACCCCACTGTGCTGAGGCTGTTCCAAACAGCCCTTCTGGGTTTGAAAGCCAAAGTTAATGGAATATATGGGATCATGGCCAATCTAAATTTAGTTTTCACTACATCTATTCCATCATTACAGAAATATTTTTTCAATTTTTGTTGTTTTGTTAGTTTACTTCCCTGTTTTCATTATGGTACAGCAGATGGCCAATGAAAAGCAAGGAGAAAATGCTAGAAATAAAATTGGTTAGAATAAGTACTTATCGCATGGCATATTTTTATTGAACATAAGTTTTCGAAAAATATCTTTTCATCTTCCTTTTGAGGCAGTCTACACAAGCGTTTCTTTCAATGGCATTTATTACAGCATTAATCCTGAAGACTTGCTCCAATATACAACTCTACCTTATTTTTTTTTTTTCTCTTTTCAATACATAAGGTTATTTTAGAAATTGTATCTAAGCTGACTATCAGTATATATACTTTACGTCATAATAAGCTTTGGGAATTTGTGTGGATAAAACAGATGGAAAGCAGTGCAGGACTTTTTGCTGCCTTGTAACTTGCTTGACATTATAACCTTGTTCAAAAAAGTTTGGTTTGGCATTCCAAAAAAAAAAAAAAAAAAAAAAAAAGTTAGCAGACTTTGTAAATATTAGAGGTGGATAAGTTGAAAGTCCAGAACGTAAAGCCAGTATTTAAAAGCCCGCATCTGAAAGCTTTGGCCTAGGTTGAATGTTAGGGTGTCAAATACAGAAGCATCTTTTAGTGAAGCAAGCTTCTTGTTTACATGGCTGAGGAGCCGAAAGATTTCTTTTGAAATTTCCTTTAGAATCTATGGACCAAAGCAAGCTGTTGCATGATTTTTGTCCAACACATTATTTTTAAAAGGAAACTGAACTGCAAACCTTTATCTTAAGAACAAGACGTTCTTATAGCTGAACAGGGAAAAAATATCCTATTCCTTTGGCTTTAAATAGGGATGTGCAAGACTGCCATTGTAACTACAGCTTTAATGATACGTGATTAGCTCAAGCTGCTGGTTTGGATGGTGTTTGAGCCATAGCAACATTTCATTTTCTTTTCTGGTAATATGAGTTTTACAGTGCACAAAATGATAACTTCCTTTAAAATCTTTAAGGACAAGACTCCTCCCATGCAGCCTCAAACAAATATTGACTTAATTTTAGAAAGTCAAAAGAACTGTAAAAATCTGAGCCTGGGAAAATTATAGTGTCTTCACATTTTTATTTTTTAATATAAAAAGCACACTTTTCCACGCTGATGACTCAAAATGGGATTGTTTTTTTGATTTTCAAACTTGCAGTGCACTCAATTCATAACTAAATGTGAGTGAAACAAATCAGTTAACGTGTTTAACAAAGATTGAGCAGAGGCTTCTGGCATGATTCGCCCATCAGACAATAATTGTTATCATAGTTCTCTTAATTAAAATAACACATTTCAGCCAAACACTTGGCTAGTTAAAATTATTTTGGAAATGATATATTCTTGTAATGATTTTCTGTTTGTTAATTCTTCAGACTTTCCTTAAGTTTGGATTGGCATAATTGTTTTGTGTGTTATTATCTACTGTAAGACTCCATAATGATAGTGGTGACTGAGTACAGTGGCAGACTAACTTTTGACAAGGTTGTCCAGACTTTATTTCTATTATTTCTAGGACCCAAATAATTTCTGCTTTGACATTCATGGAAATTTTATTTTCCAGCATATTTCTGGTGTTTTTAGATAACAGTATCTTCTGTAACTGGCAACATATTCTTCCATCTCACCTAAAATGTTCAAACAGCAACATTTTCCTCAATACAGAATATTATGTTTTTGTTATGTATGTTTTATTGTTTAACTTATCATACCTCGTAATCATTTTCAACTCTTGTTTCTTACAGAAGAAAATAATTTCTTTCCTTAATGTAGTCTCTGAAATCTATTTCAGTGCTATGTCCTTTAGGCAATAAAGACCATTATTAAGTCTGACTTGCATTAAAATAGTTACTTTCTAAGCAGTATTTTCCTGTGTGGTTCAAAATTTCTTCCAGGGTTCCTATATTGCTTGCTACAGGAGCAATTAAATAATAATATGCGTAAACCAGCAGATATTTGTAAACATTTTGAAAAGACATATTGTCAAATTTTAAACCTGCCCATTAAATTGTGATTAAAAAAAAAAAAAAGAGGATACAGTATTGGTAATTGTGTATTTGCTAGTGCCAGAATACTGAGGCAGGTGTTCAATGACCAGCTTGTGTTTCCAGACATCTAAATTTGTATGTACAAAACAGAATATATTTTTCTCTTTCTGCTTTGCTGTGGGAAAAAAAAGGCCAGTGCCCATCACATTTAACCTTTCTATTGGCTGAGTATATTATTTAGTTAAACTTGTATGCAGTTTTATACAACCCTTCTACTGTGCTTTATTTCACGTTATTCACAAGTAATAAACTATGTTCTTCTTATGTGTATGTACTTACGCCTGGTATGATATAAAAACTTGATGTAACTGCTTAATGAAATTCTGCAACATTTATTTCATTTAATAGTATAGAAAATTGAGAATGAGCTAAAAGATAAGATTCTCACAGTCACTTCTGTGTTCATGAAAACCAAATGTGCTAGAGAATTAATTTGTCTTGGAAATAGAAGCAATAATCAGATCAGGTCATCTTTCCACTGTTCTTTTCAAAGATGTTTTTTTCTGAATCTCTAGTGTAAGAATAGAGTCCTTTTCCAGGAGCTAATTTTTGTTTATTTCTAATTCTTTTCAAGAAATATCCCTTTAATGGAACCTGCATTTGGTTCTAATATTGCAGATTTAAAGAGAACTCTTTTTTACATTGCTTTTAATTCCCATGTCCTGCCTCTGCTCATTCACATGTAAATCAGACATCAGCTGAAATTAGAAAGTTCGAACACTTTAATTTATGCTTCAGCCTAACTGGCTATTTCAGTAACCATTAATTGACTCAAACTATATTAAAAATCTTTATCAAATATGTTACTAATAGAAATACATATGTGAAGGCCATAACAAATAAGGAATCGGAGAATCAGAGAATCTTAGAATGGCCTGGATTGAAAAGGACCACAACGATCATCCAGTTTCAAACCCCCTGCTATGTGCAGGGTCACAAACCACCAGACCAGGCTGCTGAGAGCAACATCCAGCCTGGCCTTGAGTGCCTCCACGGATGGGGCATTCACAGCCTCCTTGGGCAACCCTGTTCCAGTGAGTCACCACCCTCTGTGTGAAAAACTTCCTATTAATACCTAACCTAAACCTCCTCTGTCTCAGTTTAAAACCATTTCCCCTCATCCTATCACTACCCACCCTTGTAAACGATCTTAAAAGAAACTTTAGGAATAATTTATAATAAATAATACAATTAACCATCTTCTTAAGGCTGACACTTTTAAAACAGTTATATTAAGTTATATTTGTCAGCATTCTCTCTGAATTATTCTATATACTACTTCTCCATCTGTGGGAAACCATTTTCTTCATATTTCATATTTTTGTGTAGTAGTTTATATCTGCTTCCTTTCTCAGGTACATCAGACTTTTTTCCCCTATTTTTATCCTTACTACTTGAGATGAATCCTGCTTTTACTAATGACCAAGCTGGGGTTCAGTGCTTGGGAATTAAAAAAAAAAAAAAAAAAAAAAAGTCCTATTCTGGAGGAAGGAAGCACAGATCTTCTCACTGATCAGGACAACAGTGTCCCACATTTATCATACAGGGCATTTGTTTCTAACGAGTTTCATTAAACTTATTACACAGTGTTCTCTGACCATCACAAAAAAGATGGAGACCACGTATACTGAAGTATTTCATTATGCTTTTTCATATTTCTTGATGCATGAATAAATATGTGAGCAGAAATAACAAGCAACAACTCTCTCTGCACCACCCCAACAGATATGAACATTTTCAAATGCATCCAAAATCAATTTGGAGTACTGTACTTGGCAGCTGTTTGGGGCTGTATCTATCAAAATCACTGAAATTTTGCCTTTCACTTAATTAGTCTTATCACTATAATAAAAATAAGTGCTCGCTATGAAGCAAGCTGGCATAAAAGAGGGTTTCAAAGTCATATTGAATACAAATTTCAATTTCTATGTATGTTCTCTCAAACAACATAATCAGTTGAATCTTTGTGTATGAAATAATCGGGAAAACAGGTCAGTGAACAGCTCTAAACAGAATTCATATGCAAATATTCTTTCTAGTTGATATTTTTTTTTTAATCTAAGCTTGCTCATATGGGTTAACTGAACCAGTCATTTGTATTTACTGTTGATTGAAGAGGGCAAATAAGTTTGGCAGAATACAAACCCTCTTTGCATTTTAGTTTGTCCTCACCTATCAGAGGGTCTGGAGATGGCTGAGCTTAGATACTAAGTGATGATACTCAATCAGCACTGAAAGTCCCATGATGTTCAGTATATGAACTTTCACAGTTATAGATTTATAAATAGCATACAGACCAATTAATCCAATCACATTCCAAGTGGAACAAAATCTCCAGTGGATTCCACGCTCGAGGTTTACCTTCCCAAAAGATTGGATATTTCAATAAGTCACCTCCAGGAAATAATTCACACTCACTTGTCCAGTAACATCTTTGAAAAGAACAGTGGAAAGATGACTTGATCTGATTATTGCTTCTATTTCCAAGACCAATTAATTCTCTAGTACACTGTGGTTTTCTTCTAGATAATACTTTTGATTGAGGGTGGGAAGAGAATTGAATTTTAATTTGATATAGAGGTCACCAGCCTATGCTGTTCTTCATCATTTTAATTCAATGTCTGTAGTCTTCTCCCCTTTCAGGGACTGAGATAGATCTCCACAGATACCTATGGCTAACAGTCATGACATAATCTGAAAATAATTGCATAAAAGAATCTATAAATGGTCTGAATGCAAATTAATACTTTAAAATATGTATGGAGCCTTTGTGGTGGAATATTAGTATCCCAGACTTCCTGTATCAGAAATACCCTCTGTGTTAACAGATCTGAAACTGATATGTAAACTTCAAGATATTCAAATATGCAAGGCAGCCGTCTCTTAGCAATCAAAGAAAAAAGAGGAGACTTGTATTCCTTGTAGCCTCATGCACCTATCCCTTGTAATATGGGAGGCCAAGTAGGATCAGCATGGTGAACCAGCAGATATAAGCTGCTAAAACTAATTTGTTTTTTTTACCATCAGATCAGCTGCTCAGACTCCTCCTGAAGCTGCTGGTCAGTGGAAGATAGAAGCAGCAGTCAAGAGAGAAAACTGGACGCTAGGGTTTAGATCAACATAAAATGAAACTGCAGTTCATCAGAATTTGCCCAAACAGCAAAAGAACAAATTAAAAATTGAAAGAACTTTTATCTCCACAGAAAAGTGGATTAGTGTCTTGAGCAACCAGCAAATTGCATTTCTGTACATCTAAATACTATTAAATCTGGAGAGGAATTCTTCCTGGTTTGTTATTAATAGGCCATACTCAATTTCCCTCTACATCCAGGCTTTGAAATTTGAGGTAAAAATACACAGAAAGGAAGAAGCTGTCTGCAAAAATTGAATGGCTTTGTGGGAGAATATTTATTGTGCGCATTCTACTGACATCTCTGTGGTAACTGGTTTTGCCTCTTACACTCTATTATATGCAAGAAGTGGTGAATGGCTAGATGTTTCTGAATTGCTTGTCAACCTTTTAATTTGCAGCTGTTGTTTCTGTTAATGGCTAAGCAACATACATTGAACTTTTCTCTTTAGAATGGCTTGTAAACCAGGCAGCTGAAAATTTTACTGGGGTTTACACCTTATATTTCAATGCTATGTTAGGGAAAAAAGTGTACTTGTTTCCAAGTAACTATTCCTTTTTTTTTTTTTTTTTCCATTTCAAAGATTAAACACAATGGGACCCCACTTACGTAGCAAAGTACATGCAGACTTGCAGACTTGATTGTGTGGTATATTAGCATATTCATCTAGGTATAGTGAGAAGAGCAGAAATCTTTAGATATGTTAGGGCATCCCTAAATAATGAGGAAAATAATCACAGCTTTAATACAAAATTACTAATATTTCTGCAGATATAACTGTGTTAAATTTGAAAATGCTTCCTAAGTTATGTTTCAGTGCCTACATACTAAAGATGCCTTACATAATCTTTTAAACAGAACACATGTTGGCTTTTATTAGAAAAAGGGAAGGGAAGGGAAGGGAAGGGAAGGGAAGGGAAGGGAAGGGAAGGGAAGGGAAGGGAAGGGAAGGGAAGGGAAGGGAAGGGAAGGGAAGGGAAGGGAAGGGAAGGGAAGGGAAGGGAAGGGAAGGGAAGGGAAGGGAAGGGAAGGGAAGGGAAGGGAAGGGAAGGGAAGGGAAGGGAAGGGAAGGGAAGGGAAGGGAAGGGAAGGGAAGGGAAGGGAAGGGAAGGGGAAAGAAAATCAGGGATATTGCAGCTGAACCCGGAATACTCAATTCAAACAAGATTTGTGAAGTACTAGCAGTTAATAACTTTTTAAATGCTTTTAAAATACCTTATTAAATTTCCTTTTTCAAAAGCTTATCTGAATATTTTGTATCGGTTTAAACTCTGTAAGAACTTAAACACTCCAGTCTGTTTTTGACATTAGAGGGGAATATAAATCCTGTGATTACCTTTACAAATCGTAAAGTGAGGTCTTGAACAGAGGGACTCTCTCAAAATCTATGCTGACCGAATGCCCCAGTATAAAAGGTGCAGAATATCATTGTGAAGGTCCCTCTGTTAATTCAAATTCTGTAGTAATTACTGATAACCTTATATTGTCATGAAAGGATTTTTCCATCAAGTCCACTGATAACTCAGTCCTAGTTTTTATTTGAAGCAGATCAAAGAACACACAGCAAGGCTTTTCCTGGAGCAGTACCCTCATCTTTTATTAGAAATGGTATCATTTCTTCTCTTTTATTCTTGAATTTGTGTTATGATTGAGATTTCCATTGCAGTAAGATCAAATCTGCTGATTGGTGACAGTATAATAGCCTTAGAAAATAGATCATTACAGTTTTGCTGACATGCTTTTCTGTACCTGCTTTTTCCACACATGCTTTTCCTACACCTGATGGCATTTATGTGGGAAAAAATAAGAAGTTTATTTTCAGTCTGCAGAAGAAGTTTTTTTGTTTGTTGTTGTTGGGTTTTGGTGGTGGGTTTTTTTTTTGGTGAATATTTGGTACTAGTTCTGTTTGAACTAGTTTGAATACTAGTCCTGTTTTGACTAGATTTGTTTGGATTATTACATTGGTCACTAGTTTATTTGAAGAATAACCCCAGTTACTGTTCAGTCTGTTTAATTTTTGTGCATTCTATTTTAATATGTATATAATGTACTTGTAATTCCTTTGCCCTTGTAGTAAAAAAAAAAAATAATCTGAGAATTTTCAAAAATAGATTTGATCTTATGTCAGTCCATCTTGTAGCTATCTTTTCCCCTTTCATCTGCTCTTGTCAGGCTACAAACCTGTTTGTTCATAATAGGTATGGTCTTACATTTCTGTTGGAAAATTATGTGCTTCTATATATTATATGAATAAATCTATAGCTTTCTAAAACATACTTATTAAAGGAATTCTTTCTAGGTAAAACTTTGTCCTGTAATATTCTCTGGGGTAGTAAATCTAGCTTTTTGGAGTTTGAGAACTATGTTGTGAAAGTTTTTCTAACCAAAGTTGATATTCGTAATTAAGCCTATATAGACCACTTGTAGATTAATTTTATGTGGAGTGAAGGGTTAAATGTTATGTTTTGTAAATCAAAGATATCAGAACACCAGTTTTTGATAGTCTACTGGAAATTACTTGTAAGTATTCTGTGTGCTGCTGAAAAGCATAAGTCAAGTGAAGCATATAAGGAACAAACAAGGCTTAAATTGTCAACAGCTCATTGTTAAATGTGCTGTCTTCTAATCATAAATAATTCCAGAGAAAGAAAAAGGTGTCTGCAGAACTTATCAGTTAAAGTACTGTATTTTAAATTATTTTGCATGCATTTTAAATTAAAAAAAAAGAAAAAAAATCCTCGCATAAAGCAGAAATGGTGTAGAGTTTTGGAATACAGAAATATCAAATTTAGAATAGCCTGTATGTTGTTCTGATACAGATCTGCATGCACAGATTTTTCCTTAACAAACTTTTTGAAAGAGGATGTCCAAGGGTCCCTTTCAACCTAAACAATTCTAAAGTGATCATAAATCAGGTTTCAGTAAATATATTTTCTGTACTTTTAAACCAGTCCTGAATCCTCTTTTTAATAAGTTGAGCTCCTGTAAGCCTTTTTTATATATTCTTGCAAAGCCTTAAATAAAATAGATAGAAAAAAAAAACCATCATTATTTTATATTACTGTGCTCTTTCTTTGTATTCCCTTAAGCCTGTAGCAGGGTTAAGAAGCAGACAGATTGGTTTAGGTCTGGTACAAATCTTGAAATACTGAAAAACAGGTCTGCAAGATGCTGACATTTTTCAAAAGAAATTAGGAACAAGATTGATTGTGTTTCCACAATGTACTGGAAGACAGTTGTTTCATTTGTTTGGGTTTATTTTAACATTTTTTGTCTGTTTGTTTAATTAGGAGATTTGAAATAATAAGAATTGATTTCTATGGAAGTTAACCTGCCCGTGTCCAAGGCTTTAGCAATAAGGTTAAAAAATGAGTGTATAATCAAAACACTATTATTTTGTGTAATACAGCTTTAAACAAAATCATTTTAAACTTATTTCTATAAATTATAATTACAGCAAACTATAGTACCCTATTCCAGATGTGTAAAACTGCAGTGGTAAATAAATATCTTTTCTCACAATAAATGATAGGTAGGTTGTTCATGCTTGAGACTCTAAGGCCCAGAAATGATTGCTTTGTCTTTGAAGAGAGAATATTAGTCAAGGAGCTATGGTTCACAGTAATTTGGCTGCCAGTATGTTCCATCTATAATGAGTTCTGTTCTTCCTTATCAGCGTAGCATAGCCAGAACCACTCGCTTATTATTTACAGAGCACAGCTTTGAATTGCATCAAAGAGAGCTTCCAATCATCAAGCTGTTTCCTGGTACTAATTTAGATCTTCCTCCCTACATCTGCAGCTAAAACAAGTTTCCTTAGTGCATAACCTAAGGTTGGAAATAAGTAAAAAATATTTGATACTTGGTGAGGAATTTAAATATATTTTTATACATATCTTTTTCATTAAAAAGTGTTCTACATTGCCTTATCTGAGCAAAAAAGGCAAAAGCAAGGTACACTTGGAGACTTCTGCTAACAAATGAATCCAAAAGTCTGGTGATTAACTGTAGCGAGATGAATGGTTTGAGAAAAGTTAGCTTTGGGAAGGGGCTGTGTTCTGCCTATCTGTGTTCAAGGCTGTGTGTGTAAGAACTGAGGGCAGTTTCATTAGAGAGCAGTTTCATTAGATCTCTCAGTTTAATCCAATTATTCTGTTTTGATTTTATTCATACATGGACTGATGGCTTCCCATTCACTCCCATCCAGTCAGTAAGAGGCTGTGAATCAGTCATCAGCTTGGTGGATGCTAAGGTTTTTCATGTATTGAAACACTGCCAGCTAGAAGCGGTATAACTCACACTAACCCTTCTGAACCTTGCTGCTTTCTGGGAGGCAATTTCAAAACAGTGTCAGGCTGATCTGAGGTTGTCTTACCACTGAGAAATGCACACCCACTTCCTTGCTTCATAAGCAGCTTTGCCAGATTTGTATATGGACAAGACTGCATGATAAATTGTACCAATGAACTAATCAAGCTGAAGATTAGCAAGTGAGAAAATCTTGAATCTGTGACTGACTTTTCACATGAAAAAAGCATAGATCTAGTAGACTTTCTGACTGCCCTTTGTATATGTACTGTCTGCATATTATTAGGCCTTGTACGTAAATTTTCAGCTACATTGGCCAGATAATGAACATTATGCTATGAAGACACCATATATTTTTAAGTGAAAATTGTACTTGTATAATAGAGTTAGGCTGGTATGAATTTTAGTGGGAGCTTAATAAGACACTTGTATATTGGGATTAAAAGGTGATTGCTGTAACTTGTAGCTCTAGGAAGATAATTTTTATTATCTGTGATTAAGTGAGAATTAATTTTCCTGAGTGCTTGGATCTTCTTTCTGTCTAAGATAGGTGGAAAGTCTCTTTCAACAAGCTAAGTTGATTCACAGCTAATCCTTCATCACCTCTGTGTGGGGGTGTTTCAGTTATCACTTTTCTTTCCTTATCCAGTATCTATATTTCAGCTTAACTTCTGCAAGCTTCAGAAGTTAGTATGCTGTTTACATTTTTTAGCTTGTTGATTTTATAGATTTTTTTAATATAAATTTTTTATAGAAGTAATGCAAAATGGTAAAGTGTTTAGAAAGATTTACAGAATCATAACCATGAATTTGTTAAGAAGAGAAAAGAAGGAATTTTAATTTTTTTACACTGTAATACCGTCTAGGAATTAAACTGAATACAGTGGGGGGTGAAAAAACCCATTCATGTAATTCTGTACTTATTTTTTTTTAAGTTACCTTCAAATATCTTCCTTCCTTCCTTCCTTCCTTCCTTCCTTCCTTCCTTCCTTCCTTCCTTCCTTCCTTCCTTCCTTCCTTCCTTCCTTCCTTCCTTCCTTCCTTCCTTCCTTCCTTCCTTCCTTCCTTCCTTCCTTCCTTCCTTCCTTCCTTCCTTCCTTCCTTCCTTCCTTCCTTCCTTCCTTCCTTCCTTCCTTCCTTCCTTCCTTCCTTCCTTCCTTCCTTCCTTCCTTCCTTCCTTCCTTCCTTCCTTCCTTCCTTCCTTCCTTCCTTCCTTCCTTCCTTCCTTCCTTCCTTCCTTCCTTCCTTCCTTCCTTCCTTCCTTCCTTCCTTCCTTCCTTCCTTCCTTCCTTCCTTCCTTCCTTCCTTCCTTCCTTCCTTCCTTCCTTTCCTCCCTCCCTTTCTCCCTATCTCCCTTTCTCCCTATCTCCCTATCTCCCTCCTCTTCTTTCCTCTCTTTCTATCCCTTTCTTCTTTCTTTCTAAGAAAGGAAGAATCTAACTTCTACCATGCAGTTGTTGATTAATATCTCAAACACACAATTTTAACTCAACTTGTAAGTAGTATAAATAATTCTATGTTCTTGCAGCAGTACAAGTAGAAGAAGGAAAATACACCAGTTTGCGTTGCAAGTTATTCTCCAGTCCATATATCTGTAGATTACTAGTGTAACACTGTCCACTGCTGGCAAATCAGATAATTGCACTGCACATTAGAACAGCATGTTATTGGAATGTTTAGCTGAGTTAACAGTCTTGATTGTGAAATACTTCATAGTTTAATTTTCTAGATCACTATAGGACTATTGGGTCACTGTATTAGGAGCATTCATGCTATGGCTGCTAATAATAAAGGCTATGTTATTTGAGCTAAGTGGAATATCAGCTTAGTAGTATCCTGGCATTTTGTAGAAGAAAACAGGATTTTGTTGTTATTGTTGTTGCATATTTTTTTCTTTAGTAGTATTAAGCACATGCAAAGAAACTCCTGTTAAAGAAAGTATTGCAGAATGAAATAAACATTAAGTGGAAATAAGCAATAGTAATTTCTTATGCTAAAATAAATAGCATTATCCTGTCAGATACTTCTGAATATCTTAATCAACTAAAAAAAAAAAAAAAAAAAAGAGTGAGAGAGAAATTTAAATTTGTCATTAATTTATTCAATAGAAATAGTAGAAAATGCACCACACTTGTTTGTTTAGAAAGAAGAAAATGGAACATGCAGCTTTTTCTGGAAAAAAAAAAATAAGTTGTGTCTGAACCCCTAATATGAACAGATCTTAGAGGAGAGCAAAGTAAGTTTACCCTATAAATTTACCAAGGTTGCAGTGTATCTACTTATTCTCTATTCAGAGACTTACTTTTTCCTGGTCAGCAGTACCCAGAGAAACACTTTATAACTCTGCCTCTAGAACAATAATGAGGTTTTATGTTTCAGGATTTATTTTTCCTTATATGTGTCTCCAAAATAATATCAAATGCCTTGCAAAACTGAAGTTATTTGAATGAATTTCAGATGAATTATAAACTGTTAAGTTATAAAATGTTAAGTTATAATTAAACTGTTCAGAATTATAAATTGTCTTTGAAAAAGCTACAGTAGTACATTAACTGCACTTCCATTTTTAGGTTTGATAGCATAAAGACCATAATTTTTCTGTAATTTATTTACTCTACCTATGTGTGTCTATGTATGTATGCAAGGGCACACAGTTGTTTTCCCTTCACCACTGGGAATCATTTTATTTACTTACAGGATTACTGGATTTATTTTAAGGGGAACTTTTGTTTCTCAGGCTAATAATTTATGTTTGTCTAAGCACATACTAACCACTGTTTTCAGCATTTCCTTGTAAAGCTCACAGTGTTTGTTTTTTCTCCTGACTTTCTGTGAGATAACCAAAATCCAGTAGCTCTCTTGTTTACATGGCCCAGAAATATAACATTATTACATGTTTTCATATCTGTTCTCCAGAAAGTGAGAAACCCTTACATAAGGTTTTAAAACAAGTATTAGGAAAGACTTTCAAAAAAACACTGTCTGGAATCTTGATATAAATATGGTTTTCTACTAACTTAAGTCAGAAGATGTAAATTCAACATCTAAGCTAGAATTTAGATGTATCATCTATGGGCAGGTTATGCACTCAGAAAAGGCAGGTGAATGAAGTATTCCCATACCAAGTATCCCAAATTCTCTAAAATAGAAAAGTCTTCTCATGATGGTGAGATTTTACATATATTTTCTACTTGTATGGTTGAGTGTTATTTGTATGAACCAATGTTATTTATTTCACAAATATAAAGACTAAAGGACCTGACTCTCCTATCTAGATGTTGACTGGAACACAGATACATAATTAAATAGTAAATATTGTGACATAATGTCAAATGTACATGAAACGGATCATCCCATGTGTGTATCCATGTTTGTATTCCTAAATCACTGTTATCCAGACAGTTGACATTATTTTCCTTTCCAGCTGGAAATGTTTGTTTGATGCCTACACTCAAAAGTCAAGGTGTGAGAAGGGCAATATTTGTGCTGATTCCATTCACGAGACTGAATTTTTTCATTGCAATCTTTTTTTTTTTTTTTTTTCTGTTTTAAGAGTAGGAAGCCTTCAAAAGAAAGTATTAAGTCGAGCAAGAATAATATGTATTGTCATGCTCTATCAACTTTATTGACTCTAGAGGAAGTTCACTATAGGCTTGGGACTGGATCTCTGGTCTCAGGAGTGGTGTTTCTTTTGTTTCTGTACAACAATATTTAGCAGACTCATATTCTA
Organism: Coturnix japonica; assembly: GCF_054131305.1. NCBI lineage: Eukaryota > Metazoa > Chordata > Aves > Galliformes > Phasianidae > Coturnix > Coturnix japonica. Next base: position 131,724,669 of record NC_140663.1, read on the forward strand.
GTGACTTTCATTGCCTTGAAAAAGTAAAGCCAATGTCTGCTATTTATTTTAGAACTCAAGCAAAAGAAAATACAGTCCTGTTGTGGCTAGATAAGCAAATGCAACAGATGTTGATATACAGTGAAAAATTGCCACAGAAACTCTTCAGTGCTTTTATGTCTCTAATACTTAAACTGCTCTACACATCTGCGAGGGGTAGAGATGGATATTATTATTTATTTTCTGTAATGATAGTTGCTATGTTCTGGGGACTATTTACTATGGAAAGTCATAATCATGTGTACGATTATTACTGCAGAAACAATCGTGCCTTTCATTTCATTACTTCTATGGTACTGGCTTTTTTTTTTTTTTTTTTTTTTTTTTCCCTCGTTGTTAAATATTGTTTAAGAGGCAGTTGTTGGAGATACATTTTAGGCCCCAATCATGGAGGGCTTCACATGATCCTGTTAAGAGTATCTGTGCTGTTAAGAGTATCCTCTCAATCCAGGTGGTATCTTTTATTCACCTAATCTCTGAATAAGAGGTATCAGAACTAGTAGATAGATGATAGAATGAAAACTGGGAACACACATGAAAGATGTCACTGGAGAAACACTGAAAGTTAGGGCCTATAATCCTATACCTTATCTTGCTGAATAATTGTAAGAACAGTTTGAAAATCTCTCATGATTCTCTGTAGAATAATAAAGAATATTAATATATTATTAATAAAAATATTAAATTTTAAAAACTGAAAAGTTACTACTGCTTTCAAAAACCCAGACTCATCCCTGTGTAAACACATGGCATACTTGAGGCAGATACAAGTTTGTATTTAAATGAGTAATCTTATCTTTAGTACTGTATCAATTTTTCTTATATTTTCATTATGCACTATTTGATAGGTTTTAATATGTAGAAAGAATTTAGACACTCAAATCACGCTCCAAAAAAAATTATCAGCAACCTTCAATAACTGTGATCAGTACTGAGAAGTGTTCAGAAACAAAAGCCTAGCTAGAAACAGCACTCCACTAATCAGCCTGCTGTCTCATCAAACACAAGGGAAGGTTGATTCCATTAATCAATTGGAACTGAAAAACAAGTAATTTTCACTGCTGAAACATCTTTTCATGAAATTACTTTTTTGTTGTTGTTGTTCAATTGCTCAGATGTACTATTATCTGCACCTTGTAATTCTTAGGACTAGACTGGTAAATTTTATTCCTAGAGAAGCCTTCCCAATTTGAAAGGAAGCTTATGGAGTAAAAAATTAATCCTGTTTGCAACTGTAGCACAGAATTTCTTAATAATAATAATAATAACAATAATAATAATAATAATAATAATAATAATAGCTTTTTCAGCGACAAAAAATGATCTGCAGCTTCTTAGATTCTTGAAGAACTTTTGAGATTCACAATACTAAACAAATTCCTTCTAGAATTCCTAAACAGGAATTTGCAGTATCGTACTCCAGAGTAGTTAGCCAGACAGGAAAGCTGTATCAACTTCTAGCAAGCTATTGCAACAAAAACTAGATCTCATGAAACAAGGATAAGATAAATAGCAATGAAATGGACATTTTACACTTCCATGGCTCTAGGAGACATCATGGTATTTTTCTTAAGGTTTAATTTGGTTTTTGGTTTTGATATAAGTAATGGTTTCAGGTTATCTGGGTGGCAAACATGTAAAAGGAAACATACCAGTAGTAATACCTTTTTGTTTATATGGGTTTATGAAAGGAAAAACAGTCTTTATAGCTTTAAAGAATAAGAATGATATCTTTGATTCTGAAAATTTAGATCGAGACTGTTAGGATATAAAGCATAGAATCTTACTTTAGAAAATGCAAGCCTCTATGAGAACTTATGAATACACACTAATATTAATGGTTTGTTAAACATATTAAACTTTGATGCTTTAAAATGGTACATTATAATTTACATTTAAAATCAGCTGGTGCTTTGTTTTCAGCAACATATCAAAAAATAAATTTAAGAAATGAAACTGTTTCATACTCTAGTATATGGTAAAACAAGTATTTAATATACACGTTATAACTGGTAAATGTCTTACTCTAAAATTAATTTAAATAAGTAACTATAAAAATATTTTTCTTTTTTCTTTCCATTTTTTTCAAAATCTTCTAATTAAAAATATATTAGTAGTTAGAAAGGAACAGATAGGAAAATAGAAAGTATTGAAAATCCCTTCCCCTCTTTTCTGCTTTTAATAATTTGTTTGCATGTCCATACTTTATTAATTACAAATAAAATTCTATTTTAATGTAGCAAAAGTTATCACTAAGATATTTTCAATATCCCTAAAGTCATAATCTTATGTATTAACTAGTCACTAACATAGTCGCTATATTCTTATTTCAACAATCCCTTCGTTAGTCAGAACTTCACTCGGACTAAACTGCACACATTTTATCACAAGTTAAGACAGCAGATGGCTCTCTTGAGTTTTCTTTGCAAAACCTCATGCTGTAAACAACTGCTCTGCATTTTTGAGAAGCAAGTAGAAAGCTATTGTTTTTTATCTCTGCAGTAAGAAGCACATATCGTCCTGTCTGTAGCCCCATCTTCACTTTCCTTCCTCCCTTTTGCTACCACTCTGATTATTATAGTATTTAAAAATCCTAGGTCGTTTTGGCAAAAGCCCAGTGTTTGAAGGAAACAGTGGAAATAGAGGAATAGATAACATAGAGTGGATAGTATCATTGGATAGTATAGGGGACTTCTTACAGCAAAGGGAACATGAAACTCACTTTATGGAGATAGTCTCATTAAAAACAAACAAACAAACAAATAAATAATAGATCTGTTTGTACGCCGTTCCTAAATTCCCATAAAAATTCAAGATAATGGAGTCTTTGGCTTTGTTTGGCTCTGCTCCTTGTTATTCACTCCTTTGTTTGGATCCAGGAGCCAGGTCCAGAAGGACACTTCGAACTGTGCGTCCCGTCGCCTCCTCTGCTGGTGGCGACGGATGACGCCCCAGGGCCGCCCGTGTTCAATCTTCCTGTCCATGGTGCTGAAACGGAAAAGAGCAGGACGCGGGCGACTGGCACTGGGATGGTGGGCACATGGAAAGCTCAAAGAGTGAACCTAAAGGACACAGCGCTGTGTCTGCTCTGCTTGCTATGGAGTATGGAAAAGTGAAGCGTACTGCAAAAACAGTGAAATTTAAATTTGGAAACAAACAAACACCAAAATCTAAAAAACAGCCCTCTCTCTAATTGCATTAGTGAAGGTAATTGTAGCAGTTGTAAGGAAATTGCTGCTCTGTAAGAAATGCCAGACAGAAAAAAACAGTGCCAGTGTTTTAGCTGAATCTCTTTAGAAACACTTTCAAATAGAATTAAAACGTATCATCCAGATCCAATTGTGCATGTTCTGCTCCTAGTTGGTCTAGAATTAATACAAAATCCTTGTATATGGGAGTTCCTTCCACACACTTGTGCTCTTTGTATAAAAATAGCTCTTTGTAGATTAAAGGATTTAGGGAAATAATGGTCAATACCAGAGATGCTGAAGCTTCTGCTAAAACAAGAACCTAATATTGCCAACAGGTTCTGTATTGAAAAGTTGGGGATTATTCTCTAAGTGAATTATTCTGGATGGATATTTACACTTTGGGATCAACTGTTGTTGTTTAGGTTCCTTGTCTGGTTTGTTTCTTTCCTTGTATTTTATTTTTATTATTTTTAAAGAAACTTCTGACTAGAAATTAGAACACTTTAAAGGGAGTATTTATATATATATAAGCACATACACACATTATGTATATTTATTTCATGATACTTGTCTGTGCAAACAAATGCATTTCCCTACGGAATAACTTAATTTCTGTGTAGCCACTGGCTTCCTTTTCCTATTTACCTCTGGTTAGTTTAGGAAGTTTCACCATTAGACTGTAAGAAAGCACTGAATCCTCATTTGAAATGAGAAGTCAAAGAAAGTAGATGAGTTGTAGCATTTTAGATACTAGTTATTATGTGTAGCATATTGTGAACTCCTTGGGGCAGAGACTCGTTAGGCATTCTATGTCTAGCAAGCTTAACTACAAAAAGCATTTAGAAAGAATTTGCTGGTGATGCAGTGATTGTGTCTGCTGGGGAACGAGTTCTTGGGAAACTCCTTCAGCATTCCTGAAACCTAGAAAAAGAGTTTATGTTCCTAGTTACTAAAGTCCACTCGTGGTCAGTGTCTCAGACAATGGGTTTTGGTGGAGGGTCCCATCAGCTGCCTAGGTGTACCTCTACCCCAAATCCTTCCCATATGGCAACCCCCCTGGCCCATTGAACTGCTCCCGGCGGGCTACGAGGAAGAGCCTTCCCCCTCTCTAACCTCTACCCCCACTCTGCCTTGGGATCTGAGTTTCTCGAGTAGCGCTGCGCAACAGCTCTGCTGGCGGACTGAAACACGGCGAGCGAGAGGGCGGCAGATTCGGGCAGCCCCCGCAGCGGCTCGGAGGGGCAGGGCGAGGGGTGCATAGCGGCAGGGAGTCAGTGAAAGGGCGTGCCAAGGTGTCTGCATGTGAAGAAGGTTCCTCTGTATGCCGGGCCACAGGTGCCGGGCCACAGGTGCCCGGCGCTGTCCTCCCCTGCCCGCGGGGAGCTCCGCACGGAGCTGCCCGGGAAGCTAAAGGAGAGTGGTAGCTGCTGGCGGAGAATCCGCTGGGAACCCGCCGTATGCCACCAGAAAACGGCATCGGCGGCACCCCCCGCCCCTCTTCCTTTATTCTCCCGTTCCTCCTCCACCCCCTTTCCCTCGCCGCCCCTCAGCTCGGGAGGACAAAAAAGCTCCAGCGGTGCGCGTGTGTGTGCGTGTGCGCGTGTAGGGAGGCTGGAGCGGGGTGGGACTGAAGGGCTGTGATTACAGCTCTCCCAGGAGAAGGAGATTGCTCTCTCCAGATGCTGATTTCCGAAGCACTTGGCAATCATCAGGCAGGAGCCTGGAAGAGGCGGCGGTAGCCGCCCTAGCCGCGCCGATGGCAGCGGCGGGCGAGCGGGCGGTGGCAGCGCGGGGCTGAGGGGCAGCCGGTGGAGGCGAAGCCGTCGGCCCCATCGGGCGCAGGGCGCCTCGCAGCGCGACTCTGCCCCGAGCACGCCTCGCTCTGCTCTGCGCCGCTCCACCCGCAGCCGCCGCCCGAGCGGGCGCCCGGCGCCGGGGCAGGGCGGGAGGGGCGGCGGGGCACCCATGCGGTGACCCGCGGAGGGAGCAGCTCCCGCGGGCTGCAGGGCGGGGGAGCCCCGCAGTAGTCGCGCCTCTCGCTGGAGGAGCCTCCCGCACCCGCTCTCCCGCTCCCCCGGGGATGGGGCCCCGCCGGGGCTGAGCGCCCCTCCGCCCGCCCCCTGCCCGTCGCGGCACCGGCCGGCGTGGGCGAGCAGGCGAGCAGCCATGGCAGCGGCCATCGCCAGCGGCTTGATCCGCCAGAAGCGGCAGGCGAGGGAGCAGCACTGGGACCGGCCCTCGGCCAGCAGGAGGCGGAACAGCCCCAGCAAGAACCGCGGGCTCTGCAACGGCAACCTGGTGGACATTTTCTCCAAGGTCCGCATCTTCGGGCTCAAGAAGCGGCGGTTACGGCGCCAAGGTGCGTGCCTGTGGCCGGGCCCACCCGGGGGGTGCGGGTGGGAGCGGGCAACCTGTGGCCACCAACTTCACGGGCAGGGCGAGACGCCGCCGCCCCGCTCAGCTCCTCCCGGGGTTCGCGTTGTGGCTGGGGGAGACGGGGCTCGGGGACTTCCCGCAGACAGGTAACAGATGTAGCGAGTCATGCTTGATCGCACCCCTATCACCACTTCTCCCCCCACCTTTTTCATTTATTTATTTATTTATTTTCCCCCTTTTCTTTCTTTTGGTGTGTTTTTGAGGGCGCATAGTATTCAGCACTGAAAGCTTTCCAAGCGTCCGGTGTCTGGGATGGCAACCTGAAGGAGCCGTCGCTAATGAGTCCCCATTGATAAACTGCCTGCTTGGTTTTCCTGTGCAGTCTGCAGCCGTGCTACCCAGTGCTCGCTTCATGCTGCCCTGAGCAGCAAGAAACAGTAACTTCCTAATTGTCAAAGAAAGAAATATGTCATAGTTGACAGCTCTGGGAGCCCATGCTTGCATCCATGTCTGTATGTCTGCTTTCCAACTACTCTTCCCCAGTTAAGGCCTATCAATATAGACAAGGAAATCTGGCAGGCAGTTTTTCTCCCTCATGGATCACAAGTAGTCAACAAGTCCAAGGTGTCTAAAACTGGTACCATGAGGACTGTGTTTTGGCAGTAGATTGTGTCAGGACTCTAGAAATAAAAGGAGTTAAGTGACAACGTGACTGCTTCTCTGCTTGTTCTTATTTTGTGATATTCAACTCCATACTCAACAGTGCTCGGAACTAGTGGTGACTTATTTTGTACTCGTCCTTGGGAAACAAGTATCTTGAAAACAAAAGGATTGTGTCAAGAAGAGTGAAAATCTTAAGTATAACTCAAAACATGGGTTGTGCAGTCAGCGGTCACATAGAAGCTCTACTCTCACTAACATTAGAGAATGCCGCCATGTGTTGTAGACTGGTATGTATAGTAAATTGTACTAAATCACCTCTACAAGTTGGGTTGGAAGATAATTCTTAGAAGCATAATTAATTATCTACTCTGATCAATACCTCTTGTGCTGTGTTTTTTTCCATGCTTTGTATTGGAAATATCATAAATTAATACAATGAATCCATTTTTTTTTTTTAACATGGCTTTATTACTTAGGAACTTTTTCTCATAACTTCTATTGCATTATTATCTTGCCTTTTTTTATATAGAGCAGTGATACAGGGGTGATGATTTATCACCATCCCTGCATGTCAGTGGCAAAATCTATGCAGGTTTATTTTTAGGCAGTCAGCATATGAGCTTAATAATAAAACTGAAGTATTTGGTTCCTAATGTTGAATTCATGAACGTGATATTTGTTTATGAAAATAGGTTTAGAAATTGTTCTGGACCACCTGTTCAGTCTTATTTGGTGGGAAACTGTGTTAGGCTGTGCTGTGGTTTGAGGAGGTGCGCTCCTCACAGCACTGAGGTGACAAAAAATTTCTTAGGTAGGATAAATACATTTATTTTTCTTCATTCATTCCTTTTCCATAAGACCCCTTGTGTCATGCTTGCATAAGATAATTGGATTAGTATGCATCTTACCTGTTACCCATACCACTGATGCAAATGATTTGAAACTGAGTTATCAGAACAAGGAGGATTCACTTTAAAGTCTGCAGTATCAAACTCATGTGTTTATTTCCTCTAAGACTCACTCGGATACATCACAATGTTTGTTCATCTGTTTATGTTAAAGACTTGGAATTGGTGCTCATTCTAGTATTCCTGCTGTAAGAATGCTATCACTTTTGACTTTGTATGCTTATGACATGTAGTGTGATATTTGGAGTACCTGTGGATTCAGCGCCATTTGTTATTTAGGGGGGAAGCTGAAGAAACAGTCAAACAGAAGTCAATTGTTTTAAATGCTTTCCTGTGCTTGTTAGTTTACCTAAACAGAGTTAAAGGATTGCTGAATTCTTTTACTGTCAAACCCATTCGAATGAGTCTTTGCCAAGCAAAACAGGATTCATTTCAAAACATCTGTTGTCAAAAAGGCACAATGGAATTTTGACAAATAGACCTTAGGTGGATGATATATATACAAGGTGTCATGAGAGCATTGTGGAAAAAGAGCTAACCGAGATGTGACAAACAATCCGTAGCTTTTTCATACGACTCAGTGGAAGTACAGAAGAACACACTAAATATTTGTTACATACATAAGCAAAATCTGGGCTCTTAGAATGAAGTGCTTACTTGGTAAAGTGCTCACATACGGAAAAATAAATGTTTTTGAAATAATGAGGCAGCAAAAACCAGTGATGCTTCTTTATAATTCAAAATACACATTCATTCTTGTTTCTGTTAATTTACAATATATGCACACTTTTTGCACACAAGATGTTAGCAAACTTTGGAAAATACACTTTGTTTTTAAACTCCTGTTAAAAATGCTCATTAATACTCTTCCTGGGTGTGATTTGTGTACAAACCAAGTTATTAAATATTATAATTAGTAAATATAAGACAAGCTAAAATCCTTTATTTTTTTTCTGTCATGATTACAGATTTTTTTCTCATAATCTGTCCTTTAAGGACATAGTAAAATGGGAAGAGAAATATGTTTTGAGAGACTAATGCTTTGAAAAGGTAGTATTAAAGTTAGATCCAGAAGCTTACCTAGGGTAAAGGGTAATTTTTTTATTAGCTTACATATTGGCTCTACTGATAACTGCAATGGGAGTTCTAAGCAGCTTTTCTGAAACTTTATTGATGAATTTAGCTGTCAATCAAAATGATTTCTGTTGAGAACTTATCTGGTAAGCTAATGAGTGAAGAAAACGCATTCATTCAGCAGGCAGCTTTGATTTGTGTTGTTTAGTATTATGATATTTCAAATTTCTTTCATCTTCATTTCATGTCATCTGATGAAGAAATCACTGTCATTAATTTCCAGGTAGCCATGAAGCCAAGATCTTGCTTGACATTGATGCCAGACATCAATCAATTATAAATCATCTGCTCCTTCTAGATTAGAAATTGTTCAGTTCTATTTATTTCCCAGTTTATGTAAATATAATCGCTAACAGGATAACTGACAGATGAGATGTTGGATCGTTACAGGAAATAACCTTATATAACCTGGGACTATCCATTAAGAGGAGAAAATGAAAGGCAGTACTTTACCTCTTGCTACTACAGTGCACAGAGATTAGAAATGTATCTCTGCTGCAAATTCTAATTTCTTGGCCTATATTTTCATCTACAAATGTAGCTTCTTTACTCATCTGAAAAAAAAAAAAATCATTTGGTTAATTAAGTCTCTTGAGATTATTTTAGTGGAAAGTATGCAATATGTTGATGAAGGGGCGTTGTGGAGTCTCCTTCTCTGGAGATATTCAAGACCTGCCTGGACGCCTACCTGTGTGACCTGGTGTAGGGAACCTGCTTTGGCAGGGGGGTTGGACTCGATGATCTCTGGAGGTCCCTTCCAACCCCTATGATTCTGTGATTCTGTGAATTAAAAACCAAGGGCAATCTTTATTGTTTCTCTGTGTTAATACCACATTTGGACTTTTAAATTTATACTTATAGTGTATATGTGAATCAATTGACTTGGCCTCTAATTTCTTATACTAATATTTATTAATATTTATGAGCAAGAGAGACCCAGGGAACATGTTCAGAAAATGCACTGATTAGATTTTACTGCATTTCCAAAGAAAGCATTTTTGAAAAATTCCTGAGTTTATCAACTGATGTCTTGAGGCAGATATGGGAATAGTCCAGAATCTCAGATGTAAAATAATTCCTCATTTACATAGCACCTGAATAAGGTTTTAGCTCTCCCATGTGAGGAATGGAAAGGAGATTCATGCATACTTGTGGAGATACCTAATTTCTGGAAACTCAGGAAAGTGCACATTATTCCAATTATTTAACTTCAGTCTTTGGATGATCTGGCTTTTTGGTATTTGATTGGACCAAAACCTGTAGCTTCACTTTCCTATGTGACTGCATCCAGAGTTAATTATGCTGGCAGTTCACTAAAACCCTCTGCACTGTCTGTGATTTAGAAGATGTATATCTTTTTACTGGGCATTTAACTGGTGTTATTTATTCTTAAATACTTTTATTCTAATGAGATTGGTTAACCCACAACTCTTTTGGAATTACAGACCTAATTGTATCAATATATATCTAAAATACATGTATATATTTTCTTTAGTGTCAATCTATTTGAAGGATTGCGTGATCCTCACTAATTAATAATGTACAAATTAGCTATTTCTCACATATTCAGCATATTTAAAAATCATTTTTAAGTATGTATTTTGTAGTTTGATAGTGTCATGTTTCTTTTTTTTTTTTTTTTTTCCCCATGCATTCTGTATTTTATATAGACTGTGCTTGGTTCCAGAGGCTTTAAAAGAAAATATAGTGGTGACTGGACTGTCATTCTCTTACACTGAACAGATAGTGATGGCTTTAAAAGTGAAGAAAGAGATGTTTTTGAGAAGAAATTGGGAAAAAGGAGCTTTCAGATGGTATTATAATTTTGGAAACCATTGATTTTTAGGAATATCTCAAATACTGCTGGGAGAATTTTGTGGGTCTTTAACCTACATGTAAGTCTGTACCACTGTTATTTCAGAGCATCTCTTACCTGTGTTGAGGAAGTAGATAAACTTCATTTAAACATTGTATATCTTAAATTATACTTAAAGTAGAAATAAGAATATTTCACAGAATAGGAGGTGTTTCAGTATAGGTTTTCTAAATATTCTGTTTGGCAATGGTTGCAAGTTAAGATTTCTTTGAAATCAGAGCTATTTGTGCTTGAATTCCTTACTTGTTTTATCTGTGAAGTATAGCATACTTTTGCTTGTGTAGTTTTTTGGGGTATTTTCTGTTGTTTTCTTTCTTGATAAACACTTGCCCTCATTTACTTGCATTTACTTTTGCATATCTGGGGAATATATCTAAAGCTGGAGATAACAACATTTCACTTTTCCTATAAACAGTCATTGCTTTTCACTCTTCTCAATTTTTAGCTGCTGATTTAAAAATTCATTTGCAATTTAACTCTTTGTTCTTGTGTGATCTTTCTAGATCTCCAAAGCTCAGGGAGTTCTGATCCACAGGTAGCAATCTTGCATTGTAAAGTGCATCAGTTAAGCTTACACATGATAGAAATAAGTTATCTGGTAAATGGAGGTATTAAGGGAGATTTTGGGATAGGCATTTTCTCACTCACGATAATGTAGTGATGGATAAGTTATAGATGTGGTCAGGTTTCTGTGCTGTTTTTAAGACTTAATAATACATAAACTATTAGTGGAAGTTCTGTGTTGTTTTGCTTTTTGTTTTTTTTTTTTTTCCCAAGGTATTTAAGTGTTGATTTGAATCTAACAAAAAATAAAATAAAATAGAAATGAGTGCTTAAAAATCATTTTGAATAATGATTTTTAAGGCTGTAACTTATGAATATCAGAAAGAAATTGAAATATGAAGCTAATTAAAAATTTTTGCTGCAGAAAATTTTGCTATTATTTTTCTTTAAGATTCCAAGCATAACTTAGAAACTTGAATATGTACAGAAGTGTGAGATTAGATGCTCACTTTTTGGACAGTGTTCAGAAGTTGGCTGTATGTAACCTTGTTTTATCTTTGACAAATAGTAGCCAGTGATATGTAGGAAGATATACCTCAATTCCATTTATTCTCATTGTGGCATCAGCTTTTTCTGAAAGTCTTAGAAACTGGTACGTTTTTGTTTTCACAAGTTATTAGCGCTTAATCAGATCTCACATTCTGCCACTCTTTGAATGGGGTGAAAATGGAAAGAAGAGATGATTCTGTATTCGATGGTTGAAAACAATTAGAAAATTAGTAAAGCTCTGATTTTTTTCTATTGAGACTTATAATCAGTAACCTACTTTCATTACACTATATACCATAATGTTTTTGCACGTTTAGTTTTGTATTTCAGTTATATAAATCAGAGGATCACCTTGATGTGATGAAGTTTTGATGTTACAGTGTTTTTGTTTTTTTCTGGGAATGAAAATGAAGGAACATACCTCTTCCTGGTGCTAAGAAAGAAACTGCTTTTGGTGCCTGGATTTAGTAATACCTTCTTGGAGGAGGAAGCAAACAGGTAGTCAAGTCCAGAACTCCAAGTCTGATTCCGTGATACAAACATGCTATGATTTCAGCATACCCTTAAATAGGTGACATCACTTAAATATTTCAGTAAATAAGATATAAGCAAAGAAAACTGAGAGGTCTACTGTTTCAAAGAGATACTAACTCAAAACTGAAAGATATAATTGACAAAATGTTGGTATAAACTTTAGATGCATATACTAAGTTGAAAAACGTAGAGAAAGTTTGTTACCTCAAGGTTTTCAGTATGCAACGTTGTTTCAGTTGCTATTCACTGTAAAATGGTGAATGCAAACTAATAAATATTACACTGTTCATTTTAAATATTACACTGTTCATTTAAGGAAGGTTTATGTTAGTGAAGCTGGACAAAGAGGACTGGAATGGGAATATGAAGAATATCCTTTCTGTAGAATAAAGACTAATCTCTAGAATGTAACTAAATTATTTAATCAAATCCACGGTCTTTCTTCTAACCCATTGCCCAGATCTAGATAATTTGAATGGCATTGGAGTTACTTAGCTTTTACAGCACAGGTTTGGATTGCTGATAGGCACTAATTGGCATAACTAAATGATGTAACTCAGTGGGTTTTTTAAGTATCAAGTACTTTATTCCATGTAGGAATGTTTCTGGTTTATGAATCACAAGTGCTTCTCTCTAGAAGTTAATTAAAATTAAAAGAAATAAAAAATAAAAATTAAAGATTAAAAGTTAAATATATATATATATATATATATCTTTTAAAGTATTTAACTATCTTTTACATAACAAAGCTTTTAAATTTCCAAGATGTAGCCAGTGGTAGCGAATGTGTTGTTCTCCTTTATTACTGTGGAGCCTGGCTTGACAAATCTTGTATTTTTGGTTGCTGGAATATTTTAAGTATTGTTTTTTTTTTTAAAGTAAATGAGATAAATAAATAAATAAATAAATAAATAATAATAATAATAATTATTATTATTATTAGACAAGCCCACATTTTTAATGGTTTATTGTGTAGGTAAACCCAAATAGAATTTCATGTCCCAGTGACAAGGGGCTTTTCAAGCCTCAGGGCTTTTTTACTACTGATTTTAAAGTCTCTTTGCAAAGAAATAGGTTAGACTGACTTAAGAAAAGGTCAGCAGGTTTCATCACAGTAGAGATTCTTATGGAACGATGAACCTAGTAGTAGGAGCTGCTGCCAAGGTCTTCTTTAGTGAACTACCGTGACATAGATACTTATAGTTTGGTTTGGATGAGAATGTGCACTTGGAGAGCATTGTACTGATTAAAGTTCTTAATAGCCAGAATTTTTACCAAAAATACAAAGCTTTTATTGTAGGATTTTCTGTAGTATGAATAAAAATGTTTTTGAAATGCAAATATTTCTTTTAAGCTTCTGTGATAATAAATAGTTGGTTTTTTTTGTTGTTTAAATGTTACTACACATGTGTGTGTAATCATTACATATCTGTAATATCTATAGTATGTTAGTGCTTTTATAAAAAGCATATTTTATAGTAAAATAGTTCCTCAACCACAATAAGTCTATTTCAATATGATACTTATATTTTTCTTTGAAAGATTTCTAGCACATGACAGCAAACTTAATTTTGTGCATGAATTCTATTGGTTATTCAAAAAGGCTAGTCTGTTTGTTAGTGACTGTGTTAGAGATTATACACAAATCTAATGTTTGTGTGGCTTTTTTGTATGTTTGTTTCAATCTATGGTTTTTCTTTTTGTGTTTCGGAATAGTTTTCTAATGACTTGATATGTTCATAATTACGATGAAGCGCAATTTTTCTTCAGTGATTCTTGTAACCTAAATTCTGTAATTCACAGATTATAGTTCATAACTTTTTCAAAATCTTGCTATGTTTACAGAGTATTTAGTTATTAGCACACTGAACTGCTTTATACATTGTCAATGTCCCATCTTAAAAAGATGCTTCTCTAATTTTCATCTGCATAGTTTATGTATAACTGAGACTTGAATTCCTCAACCTTAATTAGTACTTTGTATCTACTCATACAAAATTCTGATGAGTTGAAAAATTTTACCACTGTTATCTGTATTCCAGTGACTACAAAATAAATGATCTCTTGAACTTCATTGCTCTATTTCTTTCTTTCACTTTTCTTGCTACATAATCAGAACAAATGCACTGAAATATTTAGTATTTTGTTCTGAAGAGCATTTTAAATTGTGATATTTAAGCCAACAGACATAAGACTCCATCAGCTATGGAGTCTCTTTCTATATGTAAGAGGTTTGCATGGCAAGATGGGTTTCCTGTATTTTAACTAGGCTCCATGTGTCCGCTGCAAGTATTGTCTGGCTTGACTCTGATCAGTCTTGTACCTCAAGTTGTACTTATGACATTAGTCTATTATACATGCTTTACCCTAGGCTTTTGCTTTAACGATTACAGGATGAAGACTTATGTATGTTGATCTTTCCCTTCACATATTTGGGGGTGCACAGAAAAATAGTAATGGATTCCTCTGACTGTTAATCCCTTCCCATAATCTTTTCAGTTATCTTGGATAACTTAGTAATTTGTACATAGAAAACTGTTCCTGGAGTTGAAAAAATTGAGAGTGAATCATCTTTGGCAATGAAGGTAGTCTGAAGAAATGCAAGTCTTTTTTTGTTTCTAATACACGTTTACACGTTCTTTGACTTAGCTTCAGTATGCTTTAATAAATTGAAACTAGCTTGGAAATTATTGCCAGTCAAATACATCAGCAGCAATCTTCACTACCAAGCAAATTATTTTCTTAATAAAATGTTTATCTCAATCTTCAAACAGCCTGCTGCACAGATGATTTATACCTCTTTAATAAATGTTAAAAAAAGGAAGCCCTCATTACTAGCATAGTCTTGGCTTGCAAAGATAAACAGTCTGGTTTCTGAGAATTTCCATTTTCTTACTTTTTTTTTTTTTTTTTTTTCCCCTTCTCTCTCTCTGAAAATGTATTTGTGCAGAAGTTTCTTCACAGCTCAAGTCTTCTAAGATTAGGTTGTTAAATCCCACTTCATTATTGATTCTACTTACATTTTAGTTTTCTAACAAGGAAGAATGAACCATCATTTTAACTCTGGTGCCCATACAATTGTTCTAAAATAAATGAGAAGCCCATTTCCAGAGAGCCTTTTTTTTTTTTTTTTTTTTAAATGTAAATTTATTCAGCAAATTCTGTTGTCTAAGTAGCTTGTAGGTGTTGAACAACAGTGAGGATATGATGATGTTACTACTCTAAAAACAGATCTTTCGATGTAACACGTGATTCTGGAAATCTTTGTGAAATTAGAACATAATGCTCTGTTAATACAAAACATTTTTATCATAATCAATACAGTTCAATCTGTCTACAGTACCTTCTTATCAAAGTTTTGTGTTGCAGATACAATGTTTGAGATGAACCAGTAGCACAAGCAAATATTTCTGATGGTTTATTAATTTTGTTTGCTAGTTTGCTGGATATCACTGGGCAGATTCTATGCTATGTTTGTTGTGGATAAACAGTCATTAATTTGGGATCTGGTGTACTAGAACTCAACTTCTTTGCAAAATTCCAGTAATAGCAATTAACAAAACCAGAGTTTGAGCAGCCCCAGTGGTACAAGCGTAGGTGAGACGGTGAATCTGACCTTGAAAAATAAAATGTTTACACATAAAGATTCTTAATTGTGTGAGTTTTTTTGCTCTTAACTAACTTCATATCCTGTTTTTTGTTTTTTTCTTTGTTTTTTTGCAGTTGGATTTTTTTTTTTTTAATGTAGCTATGGCTACATAGATGCAAGATAACCCTGTTTTCTACTCTTTTCTATCAAATACTTAAGAAGTAAAAGGATAGAATATGAGTAGTTAAAGGGGAGACACATTGCTAGTAAATATTGGAAGTGCTGGTAAATTACTGATGCTGTTATTTGAAAAACACTCACTACAATTTTGTCTAAACTTTAAGAAACTTATACAATGTTGATGTGTGGAAAGGTTAAGTTAAATGCATCTAAGAAATTATGTATAGATTAAGTGAAGTTGTAAAGAAAAACTCTTATTTTTTGTAATTATCTATCTCCTGATATTTGTATTCATCTAGTACACAAATTTGGTTGTCTGGAGCAGTTATATTTGAATTTAGGCTTTGTACTTGATGATGAGACTTGTCATATAGACTATATTTCTTTTCTATTTATTAGAGTGTATTTGTTTGAATAACAGTTTATATTCATAAAATGGTGTCAGTTCCAGTTGATTTCCAGATAGGTTTCTACTATCACATGCAAACAGTTTTGATATGTGTTATTTTATTTCTAAAGCAGCGCAGCTGTAACAACAGAGCACTAATGGCACAACTCTCCTCTTGAGTCCAAAAGATTGTGGCATACAGTGTTCTTTTTTAGAGATATGTCATAGATGTGTAGGAGGTGAAAAAATGTTTCTTCACTTCTGCCATAGTATCAGCAATGTCTCACACAGTGGCTCTAATATGTTGACAGCTTGGTGAGTCCTGCATGCCTTCATTTGATTATGAAGTTGAATTTTGATCCCCGTGATGGCTTTTTTGTTGTTGTTGTTGTTTTTTTTCCCTCCCTTTTTTTTTTTTTTTTTTTAAAATTAAAAAAAACCTTACCTTTTTAAGTAACATGAAAATTACACAGTTATGGACTCCACTGCCCACTACCACAGGAACAGAAAACAACTTGCCACAAATTTTTCCTTCAGATTTCAGCGGAGTTGCTTCTGAAAGGAAACAAAGTAGTTCTCCAGATATCCCAATACAAAGTTACAGATATTTATTTTGTCATCCTTCAGTGATACATATGTAAAACTGAAGGAGGGATAGCCACAGTGTATTGAGCTGTTTTTCACTTATCATATCATAGAATCACTTAGTAGTTTGGGTTGGAAGGGGCCTAAGATCATCTAGTTCTATCAGCCACCCTTCCATAAGCAGACAAACCTTTCACTAGACCAGGCTGCTCAAAGCCCCACTCAGCCTGACCTTGAATGCTTCCAGGGAGGGGGCATCCACAACCTTGCTGGGCAGAAACCATAGTGTTTGCATGCCACTTATACTTGGGTAACTATTTGTCTGCAAATTAAATGTAAAAAGTGTTGGAAGGGAGAGAAGTTATTTTAATTCTCTTAGCAACAGGGCATAACTATGATACATAACACATGCAGAGCAGCTATGATATTAGAACACAGAACAATAGAATCATAGAGTGGCTTGGGTTATAAGGGACCTCAAGGATCATCAGGCTACAAACCCCTTGCCACAGGCAGGGTGAATAACCTCATATCTAATATTAGACCAGGCTGCCCAGGGCCCCATCCAACTTGGCCTTGAACACCTCCAGAGACGGGGGATCCACAGTCTCCCTGGGGTTGCTCCTCTGTATAATTGTGACAAGTGTATAAGGCACAGATGTTGCTTCCATAAGCCCCTGAAATCTTGTAAAGGATATAGCTCTTTCTCTGGTGTCGATGCGGCCATAATTTTTCTTAGCTCTGCTTGTGGCCACACTTTAAGACCACTCAAGAAACAACAACAGCAACAAAAAACACCCACAAACACAATAATTGAGACGTGGTTTGCAGTATGCTTTATAAGCAGCTCCTAATTGTAGTACATAACAGTGCTTTGGAACTGTGCTGGCTGCCTAAAAGCTGCAGCTTGGAAATCAGAGTAGTAGGAGTATAAACAACTTCTTAAACAAAGCTGTCATCTGGGAAAACAAACCAACATTTAGTTTTGGAGGATTTTACACTGCTAAGCATGCTCTATTTTCTATTTTGTCAGAACAGCGATTCCAGTCACATTTGATATGCACATCCTGTCTTGGCAGGCTACTTAGCCATACTGCTAAGATATCTGACTACCAAAGAGAAAAGAATAAAATGAGTATACCTATTACATTCCATCTAAAAAAACTACAGTAGATTTATAAATCTTACTGAAAAAGTACTGTAACATAAAACAGTCAAGCTTTAACTTTTATTTTACTAGTTGTGTAATGCCTCTTATCAACTATGCTCCTACAATTTCATATGTGAAAACATAACCAAGGGGAATAATAGTTTGTTTGTGATACAGTACTTAATGGCAATTATGTAATTTCGGTCAGTGGAGTGGAGCTGGCAGCAAAGTCAGGCTTCACTATGAGTGGAGAGGCATTTAATGATGAGCAGTGCTGGAAATCATCTGCAACAGCTCTGAAGTGTGAGCTTATTACTCCATTCTCAGTGTATTTCACTGAGTTTATTTTTCTTACAGCTTTCTGCTATTAAAAATTTCAGTTCTGTAAAGGCAAAATAAATTGTAAATACTTGGTTCTGGTTTGGTAAGGTAAGAAGATGCTGCCGACCCAAACTAAAGATTATACAGATTTTGGTAAACAAACTTAGACATGCTGAATCAATTCCCTAATTTCTATAGATACAGAAGCTACATGCATCTTTCAAGACTGATATTCAAATTTTGCCACCTTGAGCTGAAGAATTTGCTTTTCATTCTGTTGCTATACTTAGCAAGTGAGGCTTTGAGAGCAATTACTGCACATTAGAAGTAACCCTGGCAGTAGTGTATACATGAACAGACTTTTGATAAGGAAAAAGTGCATTTAACACTTTAAAGAAAAAGCATATTTGTGTGCTTTAATTGCATACAGTTCTGATGTCTTTCTGGCCTTCTTTACATTTCTAAGTTTTAACAGTATGGCTTTCACATCATTTCAGTGTTGCTGGTGCTCAGGATGTTTATGACACAGTCTTCTATGACCTCTACACCTGATCCCTTTCTACACTAATGCTAAAATGTACCAGCGAGCAATGATCTGGTAAAATTGCTATTACATCCTTAATATGGTCCATGTTGCTAATTTGACTTTATTTGCTAAGTCCATAGAAGGAGCTTAGTGGAATTTCTCTTGAGATGCGATATCTGCCACTACCTAAAATTCCAAAATCACCTATAGCTTAATGCTGTCTTCAGTAGAATGTGATATCCAAGGCAGAAAGATCTGGCAAAAGGTAGGTAAGTAATGGTGCAAGTCAATGACTTGGTGTATGTTGAGAGAATAGTGCTGTCATGGTAGACTTCCTGGCTAGTCCTGAGCAAATAGGCCACACAAGTTGCATAAGATGTAGTGAGTGACGGTCAAAGCTGTACATCATGTTACTTATTTTCTGTAATTTGTACTTTTAGTACAGAGAAAGATAATACTTCTGGGGCTGTTTGTGTTCTTTTTAAGAAGCCAGAATGACCTTAGTACTAATTTTACAAATCAGTTAATTGACAGGAACGGTTATAACAAACGCAACTTTTCCAGTAATCTTGCAGATAAAAGGTCATTTATTTCACAATTTAAAAAGAATAGAATTTTCTACAGTACTAAAAGAGGTAATTTTGTGTTTCCAAACAATAAAACCAATGCAGCAAGTGCTTAGCTTTCTACACTTTAAAGCTGAATCAAAACCAAGTCTTCCTTTAAATTCACGTTTACTTTAAATATATCAAAATGTTTCTATAGATTCTTTAAACTGAGATCTGTTGGAAATAAATACTGGAGGTTTTCATTTGAAATGCATTTTATTTTTTTCTAAGTAAGTGCCAATGATCAAGCTATTATTTGTTTCATAAGAAGCTAGACTTCATTTAACATATAACTAAAATCATTCTCCTGGTGGGTCTCTTATTGAGTAGATTCTGAAAAACACAATGCTCAGCATTCAGACATATTTCAATACATTGCATTGGTCATCTAGCATACACTCATAGAGGACTTGTTCTATCAAATACAGGGTAGAATGCTGAACTTCAGATGCTGAGGTAGAACAACAAGCTACCTTTAACATCACGAGATGTGTAACTTAAAAACTTTAGTTATCGTTGCAGTCATTGTAAGGAAGCAGGGCAAAGTATGGTACATGGTTTAGCAGCTTTACATTTAATTAAGAACAGTGACAGTAGGCTTCACCTTTGCTGAGGAGAACGGAGTGGTGCATCTATGTGCACGTAAAATTTGAAATTAGCTATTATTAGCTACTAATATGGCAGAGCTGAAACTCTGCCCTGAAGAGTCTCAGTAAGAGATACTTTTGAATATCCAGGTAATTAATTTTGTGGCTTATTCAAGTGATCTTCTGTTGTGCTGTGTTTAATTGCATTTTGTTTTGTTCTTTGTCTTTGTAACTCATTGCTTGTTGGACTGATAGTTTTTATTTTATCTGAAACAACTTCACTCTTCTGTCAGGTTTGGATCAATTCCAAGTTTCCATCAGTACAGAAAAGTTTTGTTAAAACTTTCTGTTGGAGGAGTGTCTTGAGGCAGGATAATTTTTTTATCAATCCCCAGGGCATATCAAACAACTCTGTGGCTAGAGAACACTTCTTTCTACATAGAAGTTTCAAGTTTAACTTCCTTTTCACTTTGGTTCAGACAAAAAGGCTTTAACCTGTATCTCCACTGAGAATATTTAATGCCAGACTGCTAGTTATTTCTCTGTGAGTAACTCAGATATTGTTTTTCCCTGGATGAGCTGAATGCCTGTGGCACTGTTGTACACTGTGATAGGGTGCTAAATATTTATGCAATCTGCTTATTGCTTTTGAAGGATCACATCAAATTGTTTTTCAAGGGATTATATAAGAAAGATATCTATTCAGGATCAGGGAAATAATCATACTTCTGGAGTGCTGAGGGTTTGTTCCCCTTCAGGTTTATCTTTAGTGAAATGTTTACTATTCCCTTGTGTTTCTTCAGACTTCTGTTATCTCCTCAGACAGTCATCTTAAGTGCATTGGAGAGAACCAGCATTACTGAGTACAGACATTTTCCAGGTTTCCCTAAGAGGCAATAGTTTAAGATGGAATTTCTTTGAAAATGCTCTAATTTCATGATAGAATTTCAGAGGGTTTTGACATTGATCGCATTCATATGACTCACATTTGGCAGAGGAGTTTCCGTGTAGTCATCTACTACATCATGGATTGTTTGTTGTGGTCATTTAAGAATACTTTTTCTGGGATATTTTGATTGCACTGAAGTTCCAGTATGCTTTCCAACTCATCATAGATGGGTAGCATGAAGTTTCTTATGAGATTCACTCAAATCAGATATAAATGATTCCTATGTAGACAGCAATACTTGACCATCTTGTGAGTTCATATTTTGACTGCCATACTGTTAATGAAAGAAAAAGTTATTAATAGGGTGGAATTTTTAAGCAAATGTCTTCACTGTTTGTGAAGGAAGCCTTGGAGGACTAGATCAGACATATGCTAGACTAGAAAAGTTAATAATTCTGCTTCCAAAGCCTACTCTAGAAGGAGGTTGCCTGAGGAAAGTCTAGATCTGTGAAAATACTATGAGTCCAAAGACCAAGCTCTTGAAAGTTCCTGGACAGGCTCTCTGGAAGAGTGTGAGCCTGAGCTGCTGGAGGACCCACCCTTGCATCGGAGTGGCTGCCCTTCTTAGAGTCCCCAACTCCGTAGAGCTGAAGAGAGAAAAGGATTTTTCTCTCATGGAGAAGCATGGCTTCTAATGAAGGAGTGCTTTATGGTGGAAGAAGCAGATCTTAATTTTAGCTCTTATCACTAACATTTATCGTCATTTAACACTAATGGAGTATGGACTTTTTTTTTTCTTTTTTCTTTCTTTTATTTATTTTTTTTTTTTTTGGAAAAAACTCAAGGCATTTAGCTATTTAAGAGATTCTAAAGACTTCAATATTTTAGACCTTTGTTGGAGTCCCAACACTATATAAAGTAATCTTCATATTGATTTCCAATTTAGTTCAGCTTTAATTGTCTCAGAAGATTGAGAGAAGTCTTAGGCCTCTTTCCAATATGTAAACACTGCCACAGAAATGCTTTGTGAGTTCTCAAAGGGGATAATTCCACTGAGAAATTATCTTTTCTGAACCACGCAAATCCAGTAGTTAGCATGAGTTGCCCAAAATATAATTTGAAAGCAGATTATTTTATTTAGAATTGTCTGGAAACTGTTGATGATGGTGTAATTTATTCTCCTTCCAGTTGCATTCATCAGTACATGTTAAAGTGCTGAGAAAAGTTTTTATAAGCTGTCATTCTGCTACACAGATAGAAGGCCTATGATAAGTGATGCGTATTTTTGCTGACATCCATTTATTTTATTAACACTGACAAGGTTTTTCCCCTTGCCTCCACTCCCCTATTTGAAGCTGCTCTAGTAAAATCCTTCAATTTGCCTAAATGGTGGAATTATTACTGTTATATTATACGAATAAACACACTAAGTTTAATGCAAACTCAGGGTAATAATTGTTCTCTGACATGCTTGTCAATTGTGGTTTCTGTCTATCCACTTGTTAATTGTGTCTTTTCCAGTCATTGTGCATCCTTTTATACAGTGTTAGGTATGGGGGCTTCTATACCCTTGACTGAGGCGCAGAAAACCTCATTTTTATTGCCACTTTGGGCAAAGCATCCATCCCCTTTGTGCTTCTGCTTAGTTCTCTGTAAAGAGAGAGTGATGCTGATCTCCTGTGTTGAAGAGCTGCCTGGAAATCTGCTGGCAGCTAGAACCGATAGCAACAAAAGTTTTCAAAGGAAAGCTTGTGGGACAATTAAGAGAATCAAGAAGCAATCTGTATTAAGCCTTTTGTTTTCAGATAGACATTTTCCAATTTTTAATTATTTTTTCTAGCTTTGAAGTAACTTTCAATTTCTAAGTCACTTTAATCTTAAAATAACAGTATTGAGCAATTTAAATGAAATGCTTGCTCTTTGACTAAGTCATCTCGTTGTGATATGAAAGATTTTAAACTCTTCGACTTACTTATGTTTTTGTTTATTTGTTCTCATGTGGAGAAATCATGCATTGCCTGCTTTGGTATATTAGAGAAAATGGAAAAACTTTTATTGCATTCTTTACTACTATTTTTTTTTTTTTTCCCCCTTTAATTCCTGAAGAAAAATGTGGCTCTTCTGTTTTGGAAACAGAGGCTAGCTGTCCTATTTCAGGCAGCTCCTCGTGATTTGAAGACTTAGATATGTCTTTTTTTCTGTTGTAAATATAGTGGCTAACATCACTGTTCCCATACATCACCTAACTTTAGACTTCTGTCTTTAGCACTGGGTTCTCTGTCCATTGCATGCATTTGAGAAACCTAAATGCATACGGTATAAATATTTTCTGGCGGCGTGATGTGAATAGTTTCTCAGCTGTGTCAGTCCTGTGTAATATGGCTTGCTACTAATTATCTACCTCATTGTTGTCATGAGGGAACATCTAAAATAAAATAAAATAAGAAATAAAAATCTCTGTTGCCTTGATATTACAGTGGGCAAAATCCCACTGATTGCCTCAGATAGGGAGTGGCCATGATCTTTAGAATTCATTGAGATCAAAGTCATTGCTCAGCTGCTTTCCAGTGTTTTGTGCTTTCTTTGCTGTGTTGCTATGTTCCCTAGAAATAGCTGAAGTGATACTTCGATTATAAAGCAGCAGAGTTCTGGTTTGTTCACAAAAAAAAAAATGCACTAAAAAAATCTGCTGTAAGTTTTGTAGCACAGCACAGCTGCAGTGTGAAAGCAGATGGGGAGTGAAGTAAAATAGGAGGGTACTTGCTGCACCAGGGACTGCATGCTGCCATCATGTCACCAGGAGCATGACAGTATATTAGTCAGGGTGATGAGAGCTTTTAACTTCTCTTTCCGCTTTCCTGCTCTTCCTTCTCTGGTAAATCCATGCTTTCCATAACACTAAAAGTAAGTTCTTAGAAAAATAAAGTGTAGCCTACTTGACAGGGCCACTTACATGGATTTTGATGAAGAACTTAATAAAGAATAATCAAAGCCTACATATGCCCTTCCTTTCTGTAGAGAAGTGAATGAGACTTGTGTAGCAAATTTGAGCAAGATCTATGTCAGAAACTTCTGATGTTTTTGTGTGTAGAAATAGAGAACTGCTTCAAAGGCCTCTAAAAAATCATAAAATCAAGGAATCATAGAATGATTTGGGTTGGAAGGCACCTTTAAGATCATGTAGTTCCAGCCCCTCTGCTATAGGCAGGGACACCTCCCACTAGACCAGGTTGCTCAAAGCCCCACCAAGCCTGGTCTTGAATGCTTCCAGAGAGGGAACATCCGCAACTTCTCTGGGCAATCTGTTCTAGTGTCTCACCACCCTAACAGTAAACAATTTCATCCTCATATGTAGTCTAAATCTACTTTCTTCAATTTTAAAGCCATTTCCTTTCATCTTGTCACTATGTGCCCTTTAAAAAAGTCCCTCCCCAGCTTTCTGGTAGGTCCCCTTCAGTTACTGAAAGGCCACTAGGTCCTCACAGAGCTTTCTCTTCTCTAGACTGAAGAGTCCCTGCTCTCAGATTGTCTCTGCAATTGATCCAACAGCTCAGTGTCCTTCATGTAGTTCATATACCATGGAAGCTTCGGTGAATATGAGTGTTTTATGAATTAGAAATATCCTTTCTGTTATTTTTTTTTTTTTTCTGGCTACCTTTAGGAGTGGGAGAGGTCCTAATAATAAGTTGAGGTGTTAAGTGTTTTGTACTGTAGTTAATTGTTTATGAGATACATGCAAATATGCATGTGAGATGTGATGTAATAGTAAACCATACCAGGTTTCAGCTGTAGTATTGTACACAAAGCACTTCAGCATCTATGGTGAAGATAAGCCACCAGGCACTGTACCAAATGGCTCAAGTAAGAGCACATGAGTGTTAGAAAACAAAACCAGGGCTGGCAGGGATTTTTTACACCCAGCTTTATCAGTGCAAGGGTTTTGAAGTTAGTGTGCCAGTGTGTTAGTGTGCTGATGGGACTAAACCAAGAGGCTGCCAGCTGAGCTCAGCACTGCTGCTGGTGGGGCTGGGCACTGTCAGACCTGCAGCTGGACTCAGCAGTCCTTGCTCTCACCCTGGGAGGCTGAGGTGCCAGATGTAAAGCTGAACGAAGCCAAGGGCAACATTCAGTTAAACGTTGTCATTAGGACACACTGTCAAATTTACACCAGTAGTTCCAGCTGCTTGGTGATAAATTGTTGTGGAAATCCTGGGTTTGAATTTCCTTCTTTTCAATCTCTAATCTTTCAGCTTCAAATAACATTTAAGTTCTCAGTATAAACTATATGCAGG
The DNA here is from genome assembly GCF_054131305.1 of Coturnix japonica. Taxonomy (NCBI): domain Eukaryota; kingdom Metazoa; phylum Chordata; class Aves; order Galliformes; family Phasianidae; genus Coturnix; species Coturnix japonica. The sequence continues at coordinate 131,749,558 of NC_140663.1, forward strand.
AAGCAAAAAGAGAATTTAATATTAACATTCAGAAAGCAGTGTAATTTGTACTTCCTAACTGTGCCTTTTTGATCTTCTGAATGCCATCTGGCAGAGCAGTGTCTCAGTCTTTGCTGGGGTTAACAGGATGCTGCTGCATTACAAACAAATGAATCCAGAGAATTGAATTGATTTCTGTTTAAAACACACTAGTTGAATGTGTGTGTTCTGCAAAGGAGTTTTCAGGACAAGCTTCCAAATAAACGGTGGAGTGGAAGCTCCGTTGTGAGAAACATCAACAACTGACAGATTAGGATGCTAAGCAAACTAGTTTAAATTTAGTTGTGCCCATATGGCAGCATTTGTTTATAGTATAGGTGGGTCTCCTAAAAAAAAAAAAAAAAAAAGAAAAACAACACATAAGAACCTGAGAGGGCTATTTGGGTCATATCATAAATCCAGTCCAAACAGTATAGTGTGGGAGAGTCTGAAGTTGTTCTAAGGAGGAAAGGCTCGTGTACAAACTTCAGTCTCTCCTGAGAATGAACGGTGCTGAACAGTGCATGATGGCATGTTCTGGGTGTATAAATAAGCTCACTTGGAAGTAATTTTTTAAATGCATTTTTGACCTTTGCTTTATAAATGAGTGAAATCATACCTTTAGCTGTCCATTTCTGCCCACCAATATGAAGGTTCAAGTACAAAGTAATGCACCTGGATAGGGGCAATCCCAAGCACAGATACCGGCGTGGTGGTGAGAACAGCCCCAAGGAGAAGGATGTGGGGGTGTCATTTGAGCAAAGACTCAGTTTAAGCTGGAGATGTGCACTTGCAGACCAGAAGGCTAACTGTATCCTGGAAGCATAGCCAGCAGGTTGAAGGAGGTGATTCTGCCCCTCTACTCTGTTCTCATGAGACCTCATCAGGAGTACTGCATCCAGTTCTGGGTCCCCTAACACATGAAGGACATGAGGCTGTTGGAGCAGGTACAAAGGAGGGCCATGAAGATGATCAGAGGGCTGGAGAACCTCCACTACAAGGACAGGCTGAGAGAGCTGGGGCTCTTCAGCTGGGGAGAGACTTTTTAAAAGGGTGCGTAGTGACATGATGAAAGGAACAGGCTTTAAAACTGAAGGGAGTAGATTTAGACTACATATGAGGACGAAATTCTTTACTGTCAGGGTGGTGAGACACTAGAACAGGTTTCCCAGTGAGGTTGTGGATACCCCCTCCCTGGAGGCATTCAAGGCCAGGCTTGGTGGAGCTTTGAGCAACCTGGTCTAGTGGGAGGTGTCCCAGACTATATAGTAGGGGGGCTGGAACTAGGTGATCTTGAAGGTGCCTTCCAACCCAAATCATTCTATGATTCTGTGATTCGGTGATAAGGAGTTCAGGGTAACTTGATCAGATGCAGACATCCATACATGGTCAGAGGAATCTCACTTGTTTGGACTTTGGAAGACACAAATTACAAGTTGTGGAATCTGTCTTGTTTAATACCTTCATATATGAAATTGTAATTGGCCTTTTTAAGAGAGAAGGCCAGATGTGACAGGTGATGACACTGTTGTATCTGTTTTTGACCAAGTAAGCAATGAAGAGGGAAGCCCTCATCACTGAATTGTGATTCAGCAGACTTAAGGAGTACGTTTTGATTTTAGTTTTAGTTTTGCCAGTTTTGTATTACACATCTTAGGAGAAAACACTCATTTAGAACTGCCATGGATCTTCAGTCTGAGTTACTGCTCTACAAAATGCACTGGTAAGTTGTCAGTTGTTTTGATTTGTTGTATACAGTCAGAAATCACAGACATTACAGCTACTTCCGTAGTAGCTACTAGATGTAGTTTGTATCTTTGGTTAAATGCACTATTACCATAAAGATAATCTGAGCTTTTCCATAATTTTTAAAGGAGAACATCTGTGACTGATATTTGTTTTATTTGTTTTGTTTACTCAGGTTTATGGATGTGTTTTTTTATTAGGTTGGACAACAGGAAGGAGTGCAGTTTTATGTCTTCCTGGTTGCTCAACTTAGGTAGAGATACACAGTTAAGAAAAGATGCTGGGCTGAAGAATATAGTAAGCAAGGAGTGAATGACTGTATGTGAGAATCAGGGCAAAGTGAGCTTGTGAATTGAATAGACTTTGAAAAGGTACTGGAGATAGATGTATAACCAGTTCCTTATGGAGAGATGGACTGGAAGAAAAGGAAGATAAAAAACACATCATGAGGTCACTGTGAGAACACACTTATGTGTGATGTTGTTTTTTTTTTTGTTGTTGTTGTTTTCTTGTTGTTGTTTTTGTTTTGTTTTGTTTCTTAATTGTGTTTTAATAAACTTTAGCTCTGGAGACTGAAAGCCCTTTCAGTGGTTTTTGTGGTATTTTAGGGTATGTCTCCATCAAAACTAGCTCTGAGCTCCTTCAAAACCCATCAGACCTTTGCAGTCTTTTGAGATTTTGTAGAATTCTTTTAATTTTTGGAAGTTAAAAACAGGCACTGTTTAGTTCACAGTGCAAATGAGAAGCTGATATAGTCACTACTGACTACATCTCCACCATATAATCAGAACACTCCGAATCAGAAGATTTACTCCTTATGAATTAACAATCTACATATTTTCCAGTAGGTGCTACAAGTATAATTCTATTTAGTATCTGGTTAATAGCTAAACTGTATGGATTAAATAGCCAGAGAACCAGTGTAATCATGGTGAGACAAATGCTCAATTATTTTTCTCTCCAGAAACATTCACTTGCTTTAAAGGAAGTGGCCATTTGTATCAATTTTGTTCTGGCTAAAGCAAGGTAATACTAGTTATTACTAGTAATACTAGTTAGAGAGAAGCCAGGTGACAGTGTTCATAAGACAGTCCCTCAGATAAGGGTTTGGTAAGTCACTTCTTATGGCAGTTTTCAAAATCCAATGATTTCCTTAAAGCCCAGCTCCTGGGGTCATTTCAGAAGAGTCTACGTTTCATGGTAGCAGAGATGGGCAAGGAAACAGAAGGAAGAGAAAAAAAAAACAAAACCACACACAAAAATTAAGTCATGACCCAATTCAAACCTGAACTCAAAAACCAAGCAGGAAGTACCTCCAATATAGGGACACTGCTTTGAAATACAGATTATAGAAGAAGTAAATCTGCAGTGCTGAATTGGAAAGGGAATAGACTATGTCCTTAAAGTACAGGGGATTATTTTCTTGTCTCACTGGCTGAAGATCAGTTTTCCAAGCTGCTTCTCTTAAGACTACCAAGTGTATTTAATACCACAGATTATAAGATCTTGCAGTCTGTGGGAAGAACAAGATTCTTGTCTTTCTCATTTATAGAAACTGGAAAAAAAAAAACAAACTTGAAAATCAACAGTGCATATCTTCCTTTGCTGTCCCTCCACATTTTTGCATTCTTGCAGATGTACAAGTGCTTGTACACAGAGTAGAAACTTCTGCAGGTCCCTCATTAATTAACAGTTACACTGAAAAAAAGAGTTTGTGTACTAAATTGTTAGAGCAGATAAAAAGTGAGTCATGTTTCTGTTGGCTTTCTAATGTGTGTATTTCAATCTATCCTAATCTCAGCTCAGTTCACTCAACCTAACTGAAGAGGAAATGACAATTTGTGATTTTTTTGTGATTTTATAAATTGCTTACAGCAGTGACAGTAAAAGTTAAGAATGCTGCCTTAAGAGAAATTTGTAGACTCTACATTTTAAACCTGGAGAGGCTTATGTGCTATTTGGCTACTGAAGAAAATTGAACCTCTTTGCACTCCTATGAGCCTGCAACATATATTGCAATTCTTTGCTACTGCTTTGAAACTAAATAAAATCTCTTTTATGTCAACTATTAGCGGTGTAATTTACCTTCTTGCCTGCAGTTTTAAGGCTATCCTGTAGTCAAAAAGGAAATTTTCTTGAAAATAATGCCTGCCTTCAATATTTTGTGCCACTGGCAAGACACTAAGAGTAGGTAGAATACCCTCTGTTGTGGAGATACACAGTTCAGAAATGATTATACTGCTTATTTAAGCAGAAGGAATATACTGCTTCATTCTGTTTGCTTTTATGTATTCTGTCAAGTATTAAATGAAAATAGTAACAAGTTAAGGACCCCTGCCACTTGGCATTATTGAGGGAGATTCTTCTCTATAATAGTAGAAAATAGAGTGTGGTTCAGAATATAATACATTGCATTGCAAATTATCCTGCTATCTTCTTTTCATTGAGCATTGCCATGATAATTTTGACTACTTTCTCAATAGATTTCTTAGGCCAAATTTTCCAAATTTAATTCTAAGTCCATTTATGAAAGAAATACAGACTGATTTCAAATATTTCATCACTTTGTGATACAGCATGAGAAAAGAAACAATCAAGATTGTAAAAATAAATGTAACGTTTCATCATTTTATTCTAAAAATATGAAATATCTAGGAAATGGAGAATCAGATTAATTCTTTGTTAAGTCAAAATTTAAATGGTAATAGAGCCTGCCACATTGTGGTGCCTTATTATTTTCTAAAGTTTGGTTGTTCATGAAGCATTTTTATAGGAAGCTACCAAAACGGAGTCTGCTGCAAAAATGAGGGCACCAAAATTGCCACTTCGGTAGCCGTTGTTTAATGTTTCTGTTTTAAAGAGAAATGTTAAAATAGTATTTTGTATGATGTTTTATTGTCTGAATTCTGAAACATGGTTATATTAGTTAGAACTGACATGTTCAAGTATGCTAGGAATTCCTAAATAAAATACTATAATGTGGTTGAAGTTTTTATCTATTTATTTATTTTTGAAAGGCAAGAAGGTTAAATTAAAACAGAATATATTAGGACTTATTTAAAATTAAAGTTAATTGGTTAATTAAAATAAAAATTTCAATTGCATAGCTGGTGTAATATAGAATTTAGACAATAGAATTTTCTTATTAGCATTTCCAAATAAACTTTGAGAGCATGAGTACAGTTGTTCAAACATGAATTTTAGTGTCAGTGGAAGATGTTGCTTGTAAGGCAACTGTCAAATCCCTGAAGCTGTAATTATTGTTATTTGGGTACATATCACCAGGTAATTTAGACAGTGAGAAATTAGAAACCATTGAATTTCAGTGTATTAGAAGAAATTGGGCCCCTCACTACAAGAAAGATATCGAGGCCCTGGAATGTGTCCATAGAAGGGCAACAAAACTGGTGATGGGTCTGAAGCACAAGTCTTATGAGGAATGGATGAGGCAGCTGTGATTGTTTAGTCTTGACAAGAGGAGGCTCAGGGGAGACCTCATTGCACTCTACAACTTCCTGAAGGGAGGTTGTGATGAGGATGGGTTTGGCCACTCCTCCAAGGCAACAAACAGGACCCAAGGAAATGGTTCAAGTTGTACCAGAGGAGGTTTGGATTAGGCATAAGAAAATACTTTTTCCCTCAGAGAGTGGTCAGGCACTGGAATGGCTGCCCAGGGAGGTGGTGGAGTTGTTATCCCTGGCAGAATTCAAGAGGCATCTGGATGAGGAGTTATGAGATATGGTTTAGTTGCTTGGGGTAGCAATGGTGATGGGAGGACGGTTGGACTAGATGATCTTGTAGGTCCTTTCCAACTTTGTGATTCTGTGATTCTATGATTCTAAATATGGATCAACTGTGGAAGACAGTACTTGGCGAGAAATCACCAACAAAACTGCATGTCAGAAGATCAGAGTAGTTGAAAATGTACAATATAATGCAGTAGGAAGAGAAATGCAAATTATTAAAGAAAGTTACTAAATCTAAACTACCATTATCTGCCTAAAATTTGTGTTTGGAAACCACGTGGTTTGATAACAGTCTAAACCTCTTTCCTTCCCAAGAAATACCCTAAAAAATAAGATAGCTGGTTGAGGAGACCGCTATCAATTATGCTATATGCAAGTCTATTAAATCCAATCACCCTGTGAATCTGAACAGATAAAAATTATCACAGTGAGAAGCCCAGTTGATGTAATTCTACTGGCAATCACATTTGCTTAAGGAAAACCACATAGGAAGAAGTGAATTTCATGCAGCTAAAAATATACTGTAGATCCTAGAGATATAACATCAGTGCTCAAGGAATCCTGTCTTGCAGTTTACATTAAAAAAAATTCCCAATAGATAGGCAAGGACACTAGCACAGACGGTATGATTCTGTGCTTTCAAGAAAAGCAATCATTTTGCAGAACTCTGACTTGCTTTCATAGTTTACGAAGATGGTGGAAATGTGAATGACAGTGCAGACAGATAGGACTTTGTGTCTCTCTTAAATGTGTTCTCAATACGAGGTTCTGCGGGAGATGGGTTTGTGATGTTAGGCATGAATGGACAAAAAGTATAGTTAAAAATAAACACCAAAGTTGAGTGCTCTGCAATCATTGTGAAGACAGAAAAAATAAGTGAACACAGAGAAATAATCTGTCTATACAAAGCTACAGCATTTCAGAATAAGTACTATTATTACTTATGGGAACAGGGAATAATGGAAGCTATTGCTTTTCTGAGTTCACATTATGTCCTTTTACTGTCTGTCCTGAATAGAGCTAATTTTTTTCAATGAAAGACATTTTATTTTAAAGACTAATTAGGTTTAGTTTTCTGATGTGTATTATTAGATATTGAAAATATTACTGTTAGAATAAGAGAGCAGTGATATATAAATGTCCATATTGTATCATTTCCTATTAACAAAGAGAGAAAGTAAAAACAACACAATCAAAAAATTAGAAACAGAGTTTCTGATTGTCAGAGACTAACAAGACAGTTATAGGAATAAAAAAAAAGAAGTGTGTAAGGCTTTTGAATGAAAGAGCTGTGTCATAAGAAGAGTTGCAGGGTTTAATATTTGAAATGCAGAAACTTGATGGCTTTAGGTGAACATTCAGGTTTCTGTCACCTTTAAATGAAGCCCAGAATCTTCCAGTTTGAACTCTTTATCATCTTTGTGCTTTAAGAAGCCTTCCTTCTTGATTGTGTAACACTTATCAACGGATCCTGCTTTTCTGAGTGTTGGGGTGATTGTGCCAAACCTGCTCTTTTTCACCACTACCAAGATTAGGAGAATGATTAAATTCACTGTATTGACTGAACCACTCATACTAGTGCTAAAAGTAAAACAGCAACAGCATGCTTGAGAAAAGAACTACTTCTGGAATCTGGGAAAAGTGTTCCAGTAGAAAAAGGAATATAAATGAGAATCAAAAGAAAAAAAGGAAAGTGTCATTTCACATGGGATTTTGTCCCTTCTTCTGAAACTGGAAAATATTTCTAAATTACTGAGTATTACTGACACATTTTAAAGTTTTGTATGATCTTCAGACATTAATATGAAACAGTAATGAGCTTCTGCATGAAAATGAGGTGCTGGAGGCTACCTTCAGCTGTGTTCTAATGCATAGATTCCAGTGTGTTGGGCAGACTGGCTTCAGCTGTGAAGACCGCATCATTCACAGTCCAAAACTCTACAGTACACCATTATCAGGATACTTTTTTTTTGCGAGAGACATGAGGCACATCTATGCTTTGGGTGGGTGCTGTGCTTCACAATTTCACAAGAAACATGGAGGTTCCTTCCTTCCTTCCTTCCTTCCTTCCTTCCTTCCTTCCTTCCTTCCTTCCTTCCTTCCTTCCTTCCTTCCTTCCTTCCTTCCTTCCTTCCTTCCTTCCTTCCTTCCTTCCTTCCTTCCTTCCTTCCTTCCTTCCTTCCTTCCTTCCTTCCTTCCTTCCTTCCTTCCTTCCTTCCTTCCTTCCTTCCTTCCTTCCTTCCTTCCTTCCTTCCTTCCTTCCTTCCTTCCTTCCTTCCTTCCTTCCTTCCTTCCTTCCTTCCTTCCTTCCTTCCTTCCTTCCTTCCTTCCTTCCTTCCTTCCTTCCTAAAAGAAATTAAAAACGTTTTGGATATTTCAAATTAGGTTTAAAAGAAGATACTTGACCAATATTGACATTGACATCAGAGAGCAAGAAGTGGCAGTCAAGGTACATTGACTATTCTGGACCACTGTGAACTGTACTTTTAGTACTGAACTGTCTGAAAGTTAAACTGCAGGATGGAAATACAACAAATAAAATAAGTGCAAGTAAAATGTGAAGGACCCAGAGCTGTCAGTGGTTAGCATGGGTTTTATGCTGTTCTATATAAGCAAAACATACTTCTTGATATTGCCATTTGTGTGACTCATTGAGGAAATTGTGTCAGATAGGTAATTGACTGGATAATGCAGTTTGTTCTCCATGTGAACTGTTAAGAGATTAAGTCAACACTTGACATTTTTTTGTGAGGTCAAATGTATTTAGGACATTCACTCAAAAGAAAGAGTATCTAAGTAGTGCCAGGCCAAAACAAACAAACAAACAAAAACAACAATAACAACAACAAAACTTTGGTAAAGAGTAAAAAAATTATTTTAATCTATAACTTCAATGTTAAGTCTTAAACTATTGCACCAAAAGCGAAGACTGAAGGAGCAAAATCACAACTCCTGTGGATTTAAAGGATTCCTTTTTCGTGATAATAAAGTACAATGGGTGCCCTTGCTGTTGTTCTATTAGCATTGAAAATTCACCTATGTCTGAACAGAAAAGTAAAAGCTGCAAAGTATTTGTAATTTTTTTTTCTTTGTTTATTTTAGAACTATACAAATTCTGAAAGGGTGAGGGAAGAGGAGATGCTAAAACTATTCTGTTTGTAATGAGAAAACATTTTGTTTTATTATTTGGCTGTATTCTCTTGCCTTTCTCTTTCATGTAGGAAGAAAAAGGCATGTGTGGGATGTTAAGGGTAAGGGTAAGTGCTTTTCTGTTTAACTGAACTGCTGCAGTGGGTGTTACAAGCATCAGATACCAGGTGCACCTACAGAAAGACAGCATCAATCTTTTGGGTGTGTTTTGGCTACTGCTCTTAGCATCTGCTTTCCAGTAGACAATAATAATACAGGTGCAAGCAGGAAGGATTTGGGAAACTCATTCACAAACTGTTTGAAGCTGGGAATGTTTCTGTAACAATATCAAGTGACAATGGGTAGATAAAATTCAGGGACCAGAGAATTTCTCTGTGCTATTTGCTGCCCAAATGTTTCAAAAAGGACCTGAAAGAATCATTTGTCTTTCTGCATGGAAAAGGGATACATTCTTTGCCTGACAGGATTGTCTGTTTCTTCTTGAAGACAATTACCTTGAGGCTATACAGAACAGTCTTTTTGACTATTGCTTATTATGAGGTTAACAAGTCATTGCACACAACACCAGCAGTAAATTTGCTTTGCCTTTTCACTAAGATCAAAGAAATACCATGTCTTAGTGTCAAATTCTCCCAGTATTTTGAGCACTGTTCAGCTAAAACATGTAGTTTGTCTCTTTGATTTATAGATCGAAGGTGCTATTTTAACTAAATATGGCAAGGAAGAATAAGTAAAAAAATATCTGATTCGGTTTCCTGACAGTAATTAAAGTTTTAATTGTGCTAAGGACAGAATCTTCAAGCAGTAAAGATCTTCATGGGAGGTTAAAATTTTCAACTGCTACATTTTGTAGGGAAAAAAAAAAAAAAAAAGAAAGAGAAAAAAAGGACTTTTTCCGCTACATTTTGCTCTAAAGAGATCTACATGGCATAATCAAAATATTAATCAGTATCGCATTATTAATAGTGAATTTCAGTTTTGAATGAAATATCTAAGTGAGACATTTTGTGACAATTTTGTTCAGTTCACTAACAACCTAAACTAATAAAACTGTATACCTCATGAGATAAAACATATGACTAGAGTCCTTTTTGTTAGTGTTTTAATAGTTACTATTTTGCCAAACTTGAGTGAATGAATAAATGGGGGACTCATGCCCTACCCCATCGTATGAATCCTGAAATGCATAGCTTTTCATCAGATTATTTTCATTCAAATGTGGTTTTTGTCCAGAGGTGTGGCTGATGCCCCATCACTGGAGACTTTCAGGGTGAGGCTGAATCATTCACTGGGCAACCTGCTTTAGCTATGGTGTTCCTATTCATTGTAGAGGAGCTGGACTAGATGGCTTTTAAAGGTCCCCTCCAATTCAAAGAATTTTATTATTCTAGTATGGGAAAGCTAGTAAAACACAGTTAACTCCAAATAATGCTTCTGGAGAAAATGATTATGTGATTTCTTGTTAGTAAATTTTATTAATAAATTAAAAAAAATAAATAGATTGAACAATGTTGAGCATCACTTCTAATTTTACGTACTATTTCCATGAAGCAGTAGGTGTAAGCAGTAGGTTGACTCTAATTAACCTTCTGTGCAATGCTTTCTTTAAGCTAGATGCTTAAAGGTTTTTTAAAGTTTATTGGGATGTAGGAATGGTTTTTCAAAATGCTTTTATTTTTCTTTCAAATACTTTTCTAAACCTGTAGTTACAGAGATTTTCTTAAATTATTTCCTTTTGTCTTTTAAGGTGTAATATATATATATATATATGCATAAAGCAAGTATATTTAACTGCCAGAAGTATAGAGGGAAAGTATGCATTGAAATGAGCAGCGTCTTTTATTTTCAAATGATGAAAATATTTTTGAGTTGCCTGATATACTTAAGGCTCTAATCTGAAGAAACATAAATTTTGTTGTATTTATATATTGTTTAATTTATTTTTTTTTAAATATTCTTGTGTAAAGATTGAGAAATTTTTACTTGTAACAATCCCCAGAAAGCAAAACTTCTAGCTAAAAGCAGAAGAAAATAAAATGGACAAAAACATTTGATGTGCTTAAATGTTAATCACAAAATACTTATACTGCTTATTTCCATGCCTGGAACATTTTGTCAGCTAACATTTCTAGTAACAGTTTCTATGATATTTACAGTTTAATCTTATATTTTAAATTTAGATATTTTTATTGTTTCAAATGACTTTGTGTATTTAAGGAAAACTTTCAGTTTTCATAAATATTCCGTGAACTGAGCCTCTGTACAAAACTTCAGAACATTCCATTTAGGGATGGGTTTTCTTATTAGTGTTTACTTCTGTCTTCCCTTAGGACAGTGTAAGTAACCCAGCTTGACTGATAGTGAGAACAGTTATAATCAGTTGTAAACTGGCCTCAAGTTTGCATGAAAATTGTTTCCGCCTTACTTAAAAATTCACTATATTATTACTTATCTGTCACAAAGCCTTTATGATTTTAGTTCATTATTGCAAAGCTGTGCATGATGAGATATAGATGCTTTTAATGCCATGTCACTACATATACATCATTTAATTTACTGAATGCCTAAAGTTGGGCCTAACAGTTTATGTGTAAAAATATAACTAACAGTATCAAGTATGAAGCACAGGTAGTGCTGTTTGTTTTTTGTTTTTTTTAAGATAGGATGTCTTTTTCCTCAGCAAAGAACTAATTCTGCAGCATCTTGATATGTGGTTTTGTAAAGGCACTGTTCTTGAGATAAATAATTAAGTTGTCACTTGGTAGTCCTCTACTCAATGCCTGACGATTATTTACACAAATGCAGAGTTTTAAATAGTGGAGCTTAAATGTTCAGCCACCTGAATTTCCCATTTACTTTTAGCTTACTCAGGTATTTTTCATTTTGTTTTCTGGTATAGAAGGGTTATGGCAATGATCTTGCTATTATTGTAAATGTTGCTCCCTGGGGGACTGGAGAGGACAAGCAAATTGTATCTGACTCTAGGCTGGTATTTTGGGAACTTTTCAGGTTACTATTACAAAATGTTGTACCAGACAATTATGTGACTTTGGTACAGTGTGAAAGAAGGCAAATGTATTCATGAAGGCGATCTTAAAATTTATGTGAAGTATAGTAAGTTACTAACGTGTATGAAATATTTGTGGGTTTTAATTAATTAATTTATTTTTAAAATATTTTCTTGATTTCTGCAAGGCTCTCTACTTGTTGCTGAAGTCTGTTTATTTATTTATTGTAGAGCTTAATGTAGTTTAAGATTTTTGACTGGGTGCTTGGGTTACTATTTTTTTGTGTTTGTTTTACCGCTGTTAATTTTAATTAAGGACATTCAAGGCAAATAAGAGGATATGAAACCAGAGTAATAATAATTCTGTAGAAAGATTTTTCTCCGTTTCCACCAGCAACCACCCTGTTCTCGTACAACTTTAAGATAGCAATGCTGCTTCATCAAACTTCCTTCTACAGTCAGAGGAAGTAGGGATAACTCTTGGAAAAAGTTTTGAGGCTAGTGACAAAATATGTTTGTCTTTCAGATCCCCAGCTCAAGGGTATAGTGACCAGGTTATATTGCAGGCAAGGCTACTACTTGCAAATGCACCCCGATGGAAGTCTCGATGGAACCAAGGATGACAGCAGTAATTCTAGTAAGTGACTGCCATAGGGGAATGTCTTAATCTCACACGCAGATTGAATCATTCAAGTGTATACATGCAGACACAGTTTAAATGTTTTTGGAGGGTTTTTGAATGTGTTTTGTCAAAAGGAAGAGGGTTCTGCCAATTGGAAACCTAGTAACCACCGGCACTTCTTGTACAGGACATTGGTCTAAACATTTTCCCTCTGAAGGTGTAAGTGCCAATGAACCTTGGGGGTGAGATATTTAGGCCAGCTTTTTCTTCTGATAGCTTTATAAAAATGATAAAATTCTGTAATGTTTTTGAAATAAAACTATGTATTTAACAGGAATTTATCTTCAAATTAATAACCAAAAAGAGATAACGAATCCAAAATTATTTGCAAATCTGATCATGTGAGCCTTGATTCAGCAAAACAAATAAATACTTGCTAATCAAAATCCTACCCAAAAGCGTATGCTGAAATGCCTTGCTGAATTTGGGCTGAAGATTGATCATCCTACATTCTGTCCCTATACCAGCAAGAATTCCAGTGGTTTAAACAGGATTTCTGCCAGTGTAGAGAATGCTACAGTAGGAAGTTTTCAAAAATACTCTAAACAAAACTGGTCTTGAAGGGCAGTGTTGATCACTACTTTGGTGTTATTTTCCTATAATACTGCCATTCAAGGTATATACATGCAACAACTTCAGCTGCAAATGTTAATTAAGCAAACCTATTCCTACTTTAGAAACACTTGAGTTTTAATTTTTAATTTAGCAGAGAATATTTGTATTTTGTTTAGTACAATGACAATGGAATCTTTAAGTAATTTATTTGTATGTGTTCTTGGGGTGTATTTAAAGTATTTTTAATAAAAAAGATTTATCTGATTATCATGCATTTATAAATAAGTCTTTAATTTCTTAAAAAAAGGAAATGAAAGATGGAATTAGACTGTAGAAATTAAATTTAGGGATTTGAGGTTTCTCCTTGAGTGAAACTCCCTGTTTTACCTGTTAATGCATGGCTCTCGTATTTAACATATTTCATCAAAAGATAGCATGATCATTTTTTATTATTCTACTTTTTTAGAACTGAGAAAAATAACTGATTAATCTGCTCTGATGTGTATTTCTCTCTCTCTGCTCAATTTCTAAGTGGTTTTTTTTTGTTGTTTTGTTTTTTTTTTGTTGTTTTGTTTTTTTTTGTTGTTTGTTAGTTTTGTTTTGTGTTGTTTTGATTTTTTCCTGGTCCTTGTTGGTGCTGTTTACTTTTCTTCCCTTTTCCTTGATGTGTTCATGCCTCATGCCCACTTCTGTATTACATATAATACTAAGAAGTATTTTAGAGAAGTTTTACCTTTACAAAGGTTTAAGAAAGCTGTCTTAGAATGCAAGCTTCTATTTCTCTCTCATCTCTCATCTCTTTCTCTTATTTTCAGCTTCAGTGAAGAGGTGTGTATGACAGTGAAAATTTTGGAACATTTCATGTCATTTCTACTTTTTTCTCTTAGAAAACTACCATCATGCCATAATTTCCTTGTTTCACTCTTGTCAGTTTTACATATCTTTTTTATTTTTGCTTACTATGTTATTTGCCCTTTCTCTCCTTTCTTCATCACCTTCTGGATTTCCATCTGTCTTCATATCTCTAACTCTTCTCAGTTGTTCCAAAATTCAGAATAAATATATAATATATAAATATATTATAAATATTTATAAATTCGGAACTTGTCTAAAGCCAACTAAATACCTGATAAAAGTATTTCATATTTTGAATAAATGCTGTTAGGTAATGTTATATTTTACTTCAACATTACTTTTTTTGCTAAAGTGATTCTTTCTTCAGAGAAATTTTTTTCTCTCCAGCTAATGTGCTTCATAGAATCATAGAATCACTTTAGGTTGGATTGATCATCAGGATCTAACCATAACCTTTACCTAACTCACAACCCTGAGCTAAATCATGTCCCTGAGCACCACATCCGAACAGTTTTTAGGTACATCCAGGCATGGTGACTCAACCACCTTCCTGGGGAGCCCATTCCAGTGTCTAACAACCCTTTCTGTAAAGATTTTTTTCCTAATATCCAGCCTAAACCTACCCTGGCATAACTTGATGCCATCTTCCTTCATCCTGTCACCTATCACCAGTGAGAAGAAACCAACCCCGCTCTCAGTGCAATCACCTTTCAGGTATTGGAGGAGAGCAATAAGGTCTCCCCTCTGACTTCTTTTCCCCAGACTAAGCAGCCCCGGTACCTTCAGTCACTCCTCTTAGGGTATATTCTCCAAGCCCTTCACAAGCCTTGACAAGCATTTCACAAACCCCTTAGTAGTACAATTTTATAATAATGTTGATTAAAAATGTATTAGACCATAAAGATGTATAAAATCAGTGTGTTTGACAGGAAGACATACAATTTCCACATTAAATTCTGATAGTATATAAACTACTATACCAAGAGTTGTAAAGATTGATTCATTTGGTATATTCATTAATATACAAATATAAGTGTTTATTTTGTGCTGTCAATCTTTCTCCTCAGTTCTCTTCTCTATTTCTTTTATTTCTTTTATTTCACTCTATTTCTTTCCATGTCTTTTTGAACTTTTTGGTTTCTTTTCTTTATTTCAGCATATTTTGTTTTTCTTTTTGTACTTAAAATAATTTGCTTGTGTGTTTAATCGTTAGTCTTCTGATCTGTTATTTTGTGATCTCCTCATTGTGATAATTCATGTATGATGCTTATGGCAAATAAGTTTTTGCAACTGCAGAGGAGGAAGCATGGCCCCATACTGCTGGGTTTTGCTTGGGAATGGGAAAAGTGACCACTGAGCAAACAGTCAGCCTATTTAATCCACCCAGTGAGTGAGAAGATATATTAGATATCAGTAGGACTGAATGTATGCTTACCTTTCATTTGAAGTAGTTTTTTTTATATATTAAGGCAGGAAATTGAGAATCATGAAGGGCATGCATCTCTGTCAGCCTTCCAGGCATGTTCTGTACTATTCAGTGTCACCAAAACCTGTGAAGGAGTCCTCATCACCTTCACAGCTTCCAGGTAGCTTGCTGCTTTGGAGAAGCCAGAGTGAATAGCAAGTGAGAAAAGAGATTTTTGTTTTGAGCAAGGAAACTGAGTCTTAGTCATTCTGCTACTTTCTGTTCTGCTGCAATTTATTGTCTCAAGCAGATAGAAGACTGCCTGAAGTTAAAATTTCCTGAACTGTGTGTCATTTTGTACTATTATTTTACATATACACTAGTAAACTTATAATAAACATACAGTATTAGAGTCCCAGCGTTAGAGTGCATTAGTGTGTGGAAAGACTGAAATGTGGTCTGTTCAGATTGTTAGCACTCTTTTTTTTTTTGTCTTTAAAGCTCCTTGGTAATCTTTTTAATGTGTCTTTTTGCTTTTATCTGAAGTCAAAATGAGTTCTACCAGTGGTTTCAGTCAGCTGTTGTAGTGTAACCCACTGTAGAGTGTCTGCAGTTGCAAACCAAATGATGGGTTTAAATTCATTTTTGCAGTCTCCTTTTGTGTATTTTACAAGACAGTGATGTTTTGTGATAGAGTATGATGTAATGGACCTATTAGCTATTATTTAACAATGCTAAGTTTCCTCAAATCACATTAGCAAAGCAGGGCTGCAATTCTGCCAAACTCTCAGTAATATGTGTAAAGAGGATTTATTACATTTCTTCTCTTCTTTTAGCTTTTTTCTCTTTTTTCCTTCATTCAGGGCCTCACAGTTTCTGGTATTTGTTTTGGTATTTTACTATTATTTTTATTTTTGTAGTGATGACAGGAGCAACTGTGGTTAAAGCTGCATTTTTTTTTTTTTTAACTCATCTTGCTCAGTATAGCTGTCCCTCTCTTGCTTTGATTTTAGAGGGTTTACAGTAGTTCACAGTGTTACTTGGTGTGAATGGAAGTTGCTCTAGGTACTCACAGGGATCTCATGGACCTCACTGTTATTACTTTGGAAAAACAACAAAAGTTATAAAGAAATAGATGTTCTTTTTGTGCTTGTGATAACAAGCATTACATTCTGCTCCTGATCTCACAACCAAAACATCTCGATTTCTGGCTTTGGTCTATATTCAGCATTCTGTCTCATGAGTGAAGGATAGTTTTATTAGGAAAACTAATTATGTTTGGGAAAAAGGGAATTCCGATTCTTTTATTTCTGTGATACAAACTCTGAATCTCTTGGCCCTTGTGGCTTGTCTGTATTTACCTTCAAAGCATACCTCAGACAACAACCTCTGAAAAAATCCAACATCGTAATACTTCCTTTGATACATGGTAGACCTGATTTTAGTACTCAAATGCTGTTATTTGGGCCTATTATGAGAATACAGTCATATTTAAAACATATTAAAAGGCTGTTGCTCACTTGCAGCTATAACTTATGAACTGGTAAATATCAGACTTAAGACTATCCAAACAACTTTGACTTGGCTGCGCTGTGCACATCTCTCACTTAATTATGCTGCACCATGCTTTACTTCCTTGATGACACTTGGTGCCTAGAAGAGCTAGTATGCAAGAAATCATGCTACCATTTAACATGCCTTTAGTTTCATGATTTAATGCATGTTCCTAACACTTTGTTTATATTTTCTAAGTTGACTATGGAAATTTTAACATTTTTAATGTATTTCTAAGGTACCTACCACTAGAATATTTTGGTTTAGATTTAAAAAACACATCTTTAATGTGGTAAAATTTAGATTATTAACCTGAAATGTTTGCTGTCAGATTTTTAAATGCTTTTTTACTGCATTTTTTTCTTCAAAGAATTGCAGAGGCATTCAGCTGTCTATTTAACAATACCTTTAGGAGTTAGGGTAAGCCCAATTCTCCCACTGGTATAATCCTAGTCAATACGACAAGATCAATGGAGACCATGTTCAGCCTTCCTAAAAAGCACATTTTAATAACATCCTGTATTACACTGATCAGGTAGGATGTGTTTCTCCACCAGAAATTATTGGCAAATCTCTGAATATAAACCTCCCCATAGTCATTATCAGCCTAAAAGATGTTCTGGTGGAATCATAGTTTTTGCCTGTGGGCCTGTAGATGGAAATAAATTAGAGAGATAGCTGCCTTGATCTGACTGCAGATTTGGTCCTGTGGGAAGTTTTCTTAACTGATACGAGGGTAATGCACATACAGAACAGAGAGCAAGTTATAAGCCTTATGCAATTGGTTTCTAGCAAGTTTCTTAAGAAAAACAGTAATCTGTAATAGCAATTTTTATGTAGCCGCAAGCCATTTAATAGACTTCCACAGGGATATCAAAATATCTGATTTCAGGCATTTCAGATCTAAAGTTAATATACTGTGATAAATATACAGAAAAAAAAAATGGGAAAGAGAAATGTGTTGGGTTTGTGTTTTGATCAAGGAAAGGAAGGAGTTACTACTTATCAAAAAGTGGATTTCAACTAAAACTTTGGCTAAAAAAGGTGGAAGTTTAGAATCTAACTCAAATTTATCCCAGCAAACCTTTCTCATGATACCTAAATGTGTAACAATGAAAATTCTCTTTTCTGGGTGGTTGTTACAGTTAACTTCCCCCCACACCCATGTTCTGATCTTGAATGTAATGGGAATAGCATTGGAGGCTTAGGAAAGGGAAGAAAAATCAATTGTTTCGTAGTCATGGTTTAGATGGAATGCAAAAGAGCTAATTCAGTGTTCACAGGCTCAGAGCTGCAGAGGATGAAGGGTTTTACTCACACCACTTCTGTCACTTTGTTCCCTTGATTTCCTGATGTTCCCACCTCTTATTTGTTGATGGATTTACCAGTGTCTGTACTTAAACATGAAACATAGGAGAACTGAGCACTGGACTGTTGAAGAATGTTCTCTCTCAGCTAATTTATGGACAAATTGGGCTAGATTTAGGCAACTGAGATGTTCAGTGACCAAACTTTTCTCTTATTTTTGGGTTTGGATCATTTTTTTAAAGACAGACAGAAGCTAGCAGCATGGTTATTTTTCATCATCGAGTTAAGGCTATAACTTAGGCTGTGTAGATCTGATATGCTGGCAAACTCTGGAAACAGCTTTCAACTCTTGTGAAGCAGAATTTTATTAGAGTGGGGGATAACACAAGAAAATCTTAGGCAGGTTTTAAGTTTGCAATTGGGTATGGAAGTCCTGCTCACTAAATTGTACTTCACAGTTATGTTCATGAGGAAATTGATTTCCTTTGGCCAACTTCAGCAAGTAAAAATCACATGCTGTGCATTACTGATGTGTGTTTTGCTGATCTCAGTATGAAGCATATCAGTGAACATTTATGAATCAATTGTAGACTAGCCTCCCAACTTTCAATGAAGTCTGAAAAAGTTTCAGTAGGTACTGAATATTCAGTATGTGCAGAATTACAGTAATTCAGATCACTCTGTAAAATTTTATGGTCTTGCGCTAATTCCAGCAACTCTGACAACATCTCGTTAATACTTGGTGGCATTGAAAGACACATTATATCCCCTCCTTGTTGCTTTCTAAATTTGCTAGCAGCTATAAGAAGTTCCATTAATTTTATAGATTATATGAAACATTGCCATGTTACAGGCCTCTAAATTTTCCTTCAGTGGTTGGGTTTTTTGTGTTTTTTTTTTTCTTCCTATTTCTGCCACTTTATTTTTATTGGTAATGCAGTAAATGAAATTTGTGTTCCACAAGTTTTGATTGAAGCAGTGTAATTTGGGGTTATTTTTCATTAGCAGTTTGTCATAAATTACTTGGCTTTCCTTCCTAGTATCCTCAGAATATTTGCTGCCCTTCCACTAGTGGGCTATTCATATCCAGTTTTCCTCCTGGAATTTCTTGTTTTCTTGAAAGAAAATGAATTTAGCAATGCGTCTCTCCATTTCTTTTCCATTTATTTTTCAGTCCCTTTAGCCTGAGTAAAAAGCCCTGATGTTAATTTGGCTCTAGTTTTGCTGTGACAGACTTATCCTCCTCCACGACCCAGGATAATGGTTTTGCTGTTTTAGACATTTTTTTCATTTGAGGGCATTGGCTATTTAAAAAAAAAAAAAAAAAAATAAAAATAATTAAATTCTAATTATACTTGAATATGTAAAATCTCTCAAGTAATATGGTGTTTATCCTACAGTCATAGGATATCTTGTCTACTACTGCCATATTTCACCGATTCATGTTTATTTTTTGTTGTCTAAAGAGGAAGACTTTTCTGTATACTATATTTTTATGGATACCAGCCCAGTAAGATCCAAAAATGACCAAAACTTTCAGAAATTACTGAAATAGTAATACTACATATTTGTTTTACTTCTTATCTGAAGTCATCTATTCTATTTTTCTTTGTAAATCCATAACTTTGTTTTCTGTTCTTCCACACCCATTTTGTCTTGCATCTGTAGGAACTGCCTTACTACAATTTTTGGCTTTATACTGGTTCTATGTTTTCATGAAAAGGTCTAATGATACATATGATTCTGTGATTTTAGAGCCTTTTTCTTTATTAGAATATTCCAGAAAATGTTATTTTTGAAGGAAAGATGGTCTTTTTTTGCACATGCTTCTATCTTTAATTTCTAACAAGCAACCCACTTTTTTCACTTCTAAAGACTTGATCAGCTTCATCATAAGCTGTAACTTTGTGTCTTGTGACCAACCAGGCGTTTTCGTATCTTATGAAAATGTGTTCATTTACTGCAAATTCACTGGTCTTTTTCACTTCATTTGGGCTTTGCTGCTGGCACTCTAATTGCAAGCAGCCTCATAGTCTATGCATTATGGTCAGAACTAAATTTTGAGGAATTCACTGTAGATATTACTGTGCTCCTGAAACATGGCTTTGTCCAACGATGATTACCTATGCCCATATTGAACATACAAGTTGTGCTTTTGGTTATCATCCAAGTACTTGTAAATCCATGACTCATCCACTTTGGAAAACTGCTTTGCATGAACTCTGGTACATCCAGACCTTTTCTTCAGAGGATGATATGTACTTTGCAGTTGTTTTCTTCAAATGAGTCAGTACATTTAGTATAGGTGTGTTTGCTGCCTTAAGTCATAAAAGAAAAATTGATATGTGTCTTATCTGCTGAACACTGATCTTTTTAATGAATACAGTGGGCAGTGGGGCTCTTCTAAAGGGATCTTCAAGGACTCTTGTAGTCTTTTGTCTGTGCTTCTAGTTCTGAATTGTAAATACCATTTAGGGTCCTGTTCTTACTCTGCACTTGAAGCCCAGAAAGCCAACATTATACTAAACTGCATCAAGAAAAGTGCAGCCAGCAAGGTGAGAGAGCTGATTTTTCCCCTCTATTCTGCTCTTGTGAAGCCCAGGCGTGGGGCCCCCAGCACTTGAAGGGCGTGGAGCACCTCTCCTACAAAGACAGGTTTACTTGGACTTCTTTGTTCTGAAGAAGATTCCAGGCAGACCTTATAGAAAGAAGCCTTTCAGTACCTAACCAGACTTACAAGAAAGCTGGAAAGGAATTTGTTACCAGGAAGTGTAGCGATAAACAAGCAGAAACTGTTGGAAACAAACAGAAAGTAGATTTACATTAGATATAAGGAAGAAATCCTTTATTATGAAGGTGGTAAGGCACTGCAACAGGCTGCACAGAGAAACTGTTGATGCTGCATCCCTGGAAGAGTTCAAAGCCAGGTTGGATGGGTAACCTTTGTCTAGTGGAAATTACCTAAGGCAGAGATCTTGGAATTAGGTGATCTTTAAAGGTCCCTTCCAATCCAAACATTCTTATAATTTTTCAGGAGAACAGATTGCTTGTTTTTCTGCTATTAAACAGCTGGTTTAATATAAAATGTATATGTTGGAAGTAAAATTTTCTTATATTTTTTCTTTTTCTGTTGCTGTTGTGAGAATAGCACCCTTTTCCTCTTCACGGGGATCTTTTTCAAACTAGTCAAAGCTGTGCCTTCTTTTGTTGTTGCAGAGATATATATCATTGCTAGGGTATCTGCTATTAGCTGTTTTTTAGTTAAAATCATGTTTTTCCAGATCTTAAGCCTTTGAACATGTTCGATATTCATCTCAGTAGGATTTATACACTTTTAGAGTCAAACACATATTTCAGTGCTTTCCTGAACTAGGACAAGAATCTACCACTACCTGAGGCTTGTAGAAAATACATAATTTACAAAACCAAATAATTTTTTCCAGGTTTAAAATCAGGGCCCCCTTGAAATCAATCATAACAAGAGTTCATCTTAATCCAGTAAAATAAAACTGTTTAAGAAAATATAAACCTACTTATCTGAATCAGAAGATATGTGTTCTGCAGGATACCTCTCAAGTATTGCCCTTATGATCAATTTATACTGGTGAAGAAAATTTTTGCCTCTTTGATTATTTTGAGAATGTTTGATATACTTGTGTCTGCAGTGCTTTGTATTTGCTAGTTAGCGCTTATGCCTAATACTGTGTGTTGCGGGAATTACTGCTAAATAGACTCTCAGGCTTTAATTTTAAAGGTTAACTTTACTAGTAACAAGACTTTCTGAATTAGCTAAATCTCAAAATCAGAAAAAAAGAACCAAAAGAAATAAGTGTCTTTCTTAATGTTGTTTGTTAAAATATTTTAATAACCATAATATGGTTATTAACACATCTGGTCATGTTTTCTCTTCACAGCGTTATTCAACCTTATACCAGTGGGACTTCGAGTTGTTGCTATCCAGGGTGTAAAGACTGGGTTGTATATAGCCCTAAATAATGAAGGTTTCCTCTACACATCAGTAAGTACCTTTCTGAACTCTGTTAGAGGCAGAGCTGAAGATTAAATTTGTACTGGAATGTAGATGTGTGGTCACCTGTAAGAAGTACAGTCATATCTGTACTTTTTATTTATTCATATAGTACACCCACCTGTGTACTCATATATACATGCAGCATATCTATATATGATATGTAGTAGAAAACACTGTATGCTGTATATGAGAGTATATGTGTTAGTAGAACAGTAGGCTGTAATGGTAGTGTGCAATATACCACAAAGATTATTATTTTCAATTAAATTCTCCAGAAAACACAAATAAAGACCTGCAGTTCTTTCTTTCAGAGTTGTTCAGAATCCAGAAGCTGATAAACAGTTAGGTTTATTGATAAAACAATAATTATAATTATAAAATCAATATAAACAGTCATTTATAGCCTTAAGTTTATTGTAGTGTTCTAACTGTATGCTTAGCACTATGGAATTTTTAATGTTGGCTATCAGAAACAATGTGAATTCTCTGAAGAACAGAATATTTGTATAAAGATCAAAGTATAAGAAAAATTCTTTTGAGTCATGAGCAATATTGCTGTATAAAGTGATTGGAAAGGCCTCTGTTTGTTTAGGATATTCCAGAAGATTTAATGCTAATCAGTCAGTCTGTTATGAATATAAAAATCTTCAATTTTGCGTAAATTAACGTCTTAACCTCCTTTAGAAGACAGACAAACTTTAATAGGAGCAGGCAGTTCTGTCAAGAAGTGGCTTAAAGGATTTTTCGTTACTATTTTTTATTGCCCTCTATGTCAAATTTATTTTAATAGTACTTTTTCCATTTCTTGCGTCATGTAATTCTTAATTTCCCACTGAGTTACAATACACTGCTTTGTTTTCAGTATCCATTGAAAGGAAATTGGACAGATTAAGTTTCTGATGCCCTCAGGGAAAGTATTCTGTTTGTTTCAAAAATAAAATTGTCTTGGAAAACCTAATTAGGGGGAAAAATGGAACTAATCTTGAATGTCAACGTCAAGACAAAGAGAAAATTGCTGCTTATAAGAGATCTGTTGGAAACTCCACCAGCATTATATGAAACAATTTTTTTTTCTTCTGTTCAAGACAATAACAAACAAAAAAAAATCTATCATAGGAAAACAACATCTGACATGCAATATTTTCTGTCAGAAGGAAGAAATCTAGAAAATAAAATATGGAACTGGTAGTATTAGGACATTACTGACTTCCCAGTTCTATGTGGGGAATTCTTTTCAGTATGATGAACAGTACTTTCAAGAGTGTTAGGTGTTGGTACAGCTATATCCCTGTCCAGAGCTTTCTGAAATAATACTTCTTCCTTCAAAAAAGAACTGTGAATTTTAGGAAATGTATCCATTTTCTTGGTGGGTCATCCTGCTCAAGGAGGGAAGAATCTGTGACAAATTTCTGGTGATTTCCATGCATACATATTTTTCTGAAAATGGCCCAGCTTAGATGAGTGGTGCCATCTGGGGAAGGGAAAGTACACGAAACAGACCTGTAAAACATCCTCAGATCATTCAAAGTATTTCTTGTGACAGTAGTGGGAATCTGAATTCCCTTGTTCCTATGTCTTTTTAAACAATGCAGGTTATTTAGGTTGTGAACAGCCTTGTGGATATAAATAAATGGTTATGTAAGTCAAAAATGCAATCCACATGTAATGTTTTGCAGGACCGCATATTTTTCATTGCCACCTAGTAGTAAGCCTTTTGTGCTTGGTGTCTTCTTATATTCCCGTGGTTACTGAAAACTTGTTCGGAACTTGAACTTTGTTCTGTGAATGTTTTCATGTTTTTAATGTATTTCATTTAAAGATTTCATGGGAAAGTGTCTCAAACTGTCACTTTAGCTTGTGTGAGGTAAGGAAAATTAGTATTTGGGGGCTGTACTGCTTCCTATTTCTTGCTCAAAGAATAAAAAGGTGACTGGACCATTAGGTGACAAAGAGAAGTGACACATCAGAAAACTGAGTGGAAACCTTGGGCTTCAGTATGTCTACAAAATGATTTTCAACTTACACTTTTGTCAAAAATGAAATGTAGTAATATTTTGGAGTTTAATGCAGATTAAAAAAGTGGTCATTTCCCATAATGGAGGTTTGATTGTTTCATATTAATGCATTGAAAATTTTGATAATGTATTTTCATCTCCGTAATTGACTGCTTTCAGCATAGAGACTAGCACATTTGAAAATAAGAAGACAAAGCATGAGAGAGAAAATAGCCCATTCCCTGAGGATCAAGATGAAGAAATACTGTATGCAGAATGTTCTAAATACTGTCCTTTGCAGAAAAAAAAGTATGTTTTTATCCAGACACTTTTTATTAGTGCCTTCCTTGATTCTTGGTTACTGTGGTTTATCTACCACATCTGCAATAAATATATATGTATATTACTTGTTTTCCCCTTGGTTTTAAGTTTGGTATGCCCTCTACTGTCACTGAAATAAGTACCAAATGATGGGAGTACATGTTAAAATTTTCATATATTTAAATATATAAAAATACGTACCTAGAAGAGATGATTGCTGGACTGCTCTCTATTATCTTTGAGCTTCGGGGATCTACAGGCCAGTCAGCCTCAACTCTGTCCCTGGAAAGGAAATGAAACAGCTTGTTCTGGATGCAATCTCCAGATATCAGGAATAGGCAGCATGGGTTCACCAGGACAAGGTCATGCTTGACCAAACTGGTAGCTTTCTGTGATATCAACACTGGCTGGGTGGATGGACAGAGAGCAGTGGATGTAGAATACCCTGATTTCAACAAGACATTTGACACTGTCTCATACAACCTCATTATAACAAAGATGAGGAAGTGTGGGATAAATGAATGAACACTGAAATGGTTTGGAAACTGACTAACTGGCCAATCTCAGAGGGTTGTGATCAGTGATGCTGAGTCCATTTGAAGGTCTGTATCTAGCAGTGTTCCCCAGGGATCGATGCTGGCTCTGGTCTTGTTCAAAATCTTCATCAGTGACTTTGATGAGAGGATAGTGTTCACCCTCAGCAAGTTTGCTGATGATAAAGAGCTGTAAGGAATGGCTGACACACCAGAAGGCTGTGCTGCCATTCAGTGAGACCTGGACAGGTTGGAGAGTTGGGCAGAGAGGAACCTGATGAGGTATAATGAAAGCAAGTGTAGAGTCTTGAACCTAGGGTGGAATAACTGCATGCATCAGTACAGGTTGGGTTATGACCTTCTGGAGAGGAGCTCTGCAGAGAAGGATCTGAGTGTCCTGGTGGAGAACAGGTTGGCCACGAGCTTTCTGGGGTGCACTGAAAAGAGCGTGGCCAGCAGGTCAAGGGAGGTAATCATCCCCCTCTGCTCTGCCCTGATGTGGCCTCACCTGGGGTAATGTGTCCCGCTCTGGGCTCCCCAGTACAGAAAAGAAAGAGTCCACTGAAGGGCCTTGAAGATGATAAAGGGCCTGGAGCACCTCTCTTACAAGGAAAGGCTGGAAAACCTGGGTCATTTTGGCCTTGAGAAAAGAAGACTCACAGGGTGTCTGATCAATGTCTATAAATATCTACGGTGCAGGAGGCAAAAGGACAAGGTCAGATTCTTTTCAGCAATGTGTGGTGATAGGAAACGGGGGTGGGGGGGTGGGGGGTGGGGGGTGGAGTCTCCGTATCTGTAGATGTTCAAGACCCACCTATACACCTACCTGTGCAACCTGGTCTAGGGGGACTACTTTGCAGGGAGGTTGGACTTGATGATCTGTAGAGGTACCTTCCAGCCCCTACAATTCTGTGATTCTGTGATTACTGACTGATTATAAACATTTCCAAAAATGGAAGCATGAGCTATAGATTAAGTGGTATTTGTATTGTCTAAGTTGAGATCGAAATGATGCATAGCTCTTCTGAGAATGTCTCAGTGAACCTTTTTGCATTCACAATATATGAAACCTGTAACTTGTGAGGATATTCTACATTTTAATGCCTCACTTCATAAACTGAAAACACCAGCTCAATCATTTTTATCATGAGCTTCACTAATTAAGCAGTAGCACTGACAGGAAAGATATTATGTGTGATCCATCTTTCTCTGATATAAGGTACTTAATAAGAGAAAAATGAAGGTACAGTGATGGAGACCAGTTCTGCTTGTAGATTGTTGTTGTATGCAGATTAGCAATGTCTTCTTGCTTTGTTTTGATTATTTTTTATGTCTCTTTTTGCCAGCTTCAGAGTTGTTTGCTTTCATCATACTTTATTCTGCCACATTTGAATAGGATTTTTTTCAATCAATTCACAGAATTATTATTATTATTATTTTAAGGCAAATAAATTAGATAGATGACTGTTATGGCAATATTTCTTTTATAAAACAGAAAGGCAGGGACAGCGCATTGTGTCAGAAAGTGATCTGTACTTGCCTCATATAAGAAAAGTTTAATAGAGAGGAGATTGAAAAGCACATTTTAGGGAGTATATTCCTCTGTAGCTTGGGATGCATTGCTTGAGTGGTGAAAGAAAGTTCAGTGTGTTTCAGAAGGAGTTGCAATACAGTATCAGGGAGGAAGAATACATCTGCATGGTTTATGCTTATTTATATCTGTGTTTGAAGATAGGTAATTTGTCTCTCAAGTTGCCTGCCAAAAATAAATACAGCAAACTGCTAATGTATTTATTAGTACAGCTGAGCAGAACAGAGCTGCAGATAAGCTTATGGTGATATCACTGTGAAGAGTCTGATGCTTATACTTGTTACTCTCTGGATGTTTAGGACTAGAAGTGGTTACTATTTGAACTAGGGTTCATGGTTTTTATATAGTAGAAGTATGCTAATTTTAATATACAACAAAGATTACTAGAACTGCAACAGTATTTTATGTTAGCTCTATCCCTGGCAGCTCTTTCACTCTGGACTGAAAACTCGTGGTAATATTTCTTGACATTTAAACTAAATTTTTATGTCCTATTCATTGAAGTCCACAATTTTTTTTTTTCCTTTGTAAGAAAAACTTTCATATTTGCTTAAAATATTACTTTTCCTTTCCTGAGTTAATTTCTCATGTGCATTTGCAATAATCTCTTGATAATCCCTAAGATTACAGAAATGTGCGATGAAGTAAATCCTGAAGGCTAAAAAGCAGCTTGTCCAAATTTCATGTCAAAGAATGGAAGATTAGAGACTCAGCAGCTGCAGTTGAATATTTTTCAATTAATAATGTTATGACAAATAATAGTATCTGTATGCTAAAATGAGTACAATCTAATCTCATGCTTCAGGAAGTAAGGTGATGGCCACAAGGATCAAGAGGAATGCTTTCTTCAATATATGGCATCCTTTCCTGTAGATGCACTGGATGAGGTTTGCTTCTGAGTTATTTTGCAATTGTCACAGCCAAAGGCTGATTATGAGCTTGATGGTCCAGCAGCCTAATCTAGTCTGTCAAATCTTTGCTTCTAGCACTTCTTGTTTCTCATGGTAACCTCTCTGTACTTTTGGCCAGTGTTTGTTTTGTTACAGAAATACAACTGCACTTTTCTGGATGGTTCTTTATCCTCAGTTTAGGTGGTCAGAGTTGTCTGTAATCCCAAACGCTAAATGGTGTGTACAGTGTAGTCTTCCAATGTCCCTATTTCTATTATTTTATTTCCATAGTAATTCTCACTACAGAAGCCTATCAAAAAGATCATGTTCAACATTTCTGATCTTCCATTAATCATATATGAAAAGTGGCTATCAAAGATTTAAAATCTCTCAAATTTTAAAACATTTTCAAAACCATGTTTCTCATCAAAACCTACTACATTTTTCTATTATCAGTTAATATTTAAAATACGGAAGACAATTGTAGATGGATTTATGGTAAGTTGATATCCCTTACAGAATACATTTGATGTAATTAAGACTAATTACTGGATGCTCATGATTTCTAGGTAAGAAATGATAAACAGTATGGAATTGATTAGACATAAGTGAAGCTGTCTATCACGGGTGCTGCTGAACAGATAAGGTATTTTCTGTTATTCAGGTCTTTTATTTCCAAAAATGATTGTGATTGGCTGAAGAATGGCTTTAGGTAGGCAAAATTCTGCTTTTATTATCCAATAAAAGTGCTATACTATCTGACAACATGAAATAATCACTTGCATTTTCATTTTTATAAATCTCTTAAACTTTCAACTACCTGGATCAGAATATTCAATTTATATCCCATAATATTAAAATATAATAAATCCCAGAAAAGAGGAAACCATTGTATTTACCTGTGTAATTAAGGAAAACTTTGTAAGAATTTGTTATCTTCAAGGAACTTGAAAGGTGCCAATCACATCCTGTTAGGAAGCTGTTGTCATAAGTGTGAGATTATTAATATGTCTGTGTCTGTTGACTGTGTTGGTAGCAGGGCATAACTGAACACTTATAAAAATCCCTCTTGCAAGGGTTAAACTGATGATTGCTTGCAGTGTTTATTCAACATATTCTATTCACTGTCAGATAAGAAGGAGTCTTGACTGATTCTTGTTGACTTGACAAGTATTCTTGTTTTTTAGCAGAATACAATTACAGCCTTAGGGAAATACTGTCTCCCCCGAGGGCATCTCAAGAGGAATCATAAATCTGTAGAAAATAAGCAGTCAAACCTGAATTCTCACTAAAAGCTTTGGAGTAGGGGTGGGAAGGTGATTCACCTCATCATGTTTGAATTCAGTTATTAATGTTCTCTACACTCTGTTCTCCTGATATATTTGTCACTAAACATCTTGTTATAAAAGGTGACATGAAATCACTACCTGGCAAAACACAAATCTCTGGACTTAATATGCAGGATCTGCAGGAAAATTCTGTACTGAAAAGTAACTGAAAAGCTGAAGACTGAATTCTTTCTGTGCACCTGTGGATTTCTTTTTCCAATAACACGCGATGTTGCAGATAGCTTTGGCTTGTTAATAAGATAGTAGAGCTTCTTCAGCATTGCCAAACATTTACACTACACTACTCAGTCTCTTGTGTGGTTGAGGCTGCAAGTCTGAAAACAGTGTTTCAATATGAAAATGAAACATCAGTGGTTTGCAGCGTTGCAGATGTATTCAGCTAAAAACCTAGAGTTTTCCACAAAAGAGATGTGATTGCCTAATTCACCATGGAATTGTTTACTTATTGCAGAATTGCCTAACAGCTGATGAATCAAAAAATAAATAAATAAAAAGAGAGAAAGGATTTTATGCCACTGGAACAAAAAAGGGTTTTTATACCACAGGCAAAAAAAACCCCAAAATATAACCAACCTTTCAAAAACATAATACGTTCACTTTTTCATGTCCCTCTTGGCCAGCATCTGACTTCCATGTTATGACTGATGTTCCCTAAGTAGTTATACCCTGTCATATTGCCATTCAGGCTACAGGCAAAAATCAAACACAGTCCAGATTGTCAACAAAGAGAATAATATTATGAAGACCAGCTCCTAAAGGTAGCTTAGAAGATGTTAAGGATATGTATAAGGGTATTTTTATTCATTTGCTAAGTGTTGGTATTGCTACTACTGCAGCTTTATTTCCATATATATATAATATTTCAATTAAAAATTAAACCCAATAGTGATAAAGCATTTTTTTTTAAATTAATTTATTTTTTGTTTAACTGGAGTATGTTTGAACATTCCCTGCTAAAGGAAGAACAAGGCACATATTACTGCAATAATGTGAGGACAGACTGGTCACACAAAAAAGTGAAATGTAATTGATAAGAATAATCTTCAAGTTCTATCTTCATAAATCATTGATGTTCTCAGGGAGATATGAACAGAAAAATGTATTCTCTCAGAACTCAGCAGCAGTAGTAATTTAATACTTTCATAATAATTACTTTTCTTTTTATAATGGGATAGAATAATTTGGTAGAAATTTTTTCCATTACTTTCAGTGGAATCTGGAAGCATATGGCTTTACTCCATTAGTTACTAGAAGGATTTGTGTCAGTGTAAGTATCATCCTAATTCACTTTCTTCTTGAACAAATTGTAGAAGGAAGGACGTCTCTGTAGAATAAAATAGAATAATTCAGTTGGAAGGGACCAGTGAAAATCATCTCATCTAGCTGACACTTTCAGGGCTAACCAAAAGTTAAAGCATGTTAATGATGGCATTATCAAAGTGTCTGTTGAACACAGATAGGCGTGGGGCACCAATGACTTCTCTAGGAATTCTGTTCCGGTGTTTCACCAGCCTCACTGTAAAGCAGCCTGAGTATCCACTTGCACAATTTTGTGCTGTTCCCCTGCATTCTATCATTGGTTACCAGAGAGAAGAGATTGGAGCCTCCCTCTCCACTTCTCCTCAAGAGAGGTATTTGACATCTGAATGTTGCTAGCAAAAAGTATATTTAATTCCAAAGTACATACCACGTGCATTTGTTCTCCTCCCTCCCCCCCCCCCCCCCCCCCCCCTTTTTTTTTTTTTTTTTCCTCTCTCTAGAGAACTTTTAAGGCTTAGGAAAAGTGAGCAGGAAATAGCATTTAATATTCTTTTTCAACCCTTAAATTGTTCATGAAGGGTACTGCTTTGACAGTTTTCTTCTTGACATTTGAAGATCGAGAGTGTGCCCTTGTCTGTTCATTTTCAAGTATCTGTTGGCACCAGCAGTGAAGGAGATGAAAGAATCAGCCTTTCAGGCACTGGAAGCAACAACTTCAGAAACATTAACTGAGGCAATTCTATTACACATTTAGCATTCATTTGAGCATTGAGGATGGCTGTAGAATAGCCACTGGGAAAAGAATAAGAGATAAAATTGATATATACTTGGGGAAATTTCACTATATCTTTGACAGCTGACAGCATCTTGTCCTGTGCCATCCTACTCAGACTTGTGAAAGCTGCTTTTCCTCAGCTGACATGAGTGGAAGAATAGATAGATCATTTGAGCTTTGAATTCCAGAGATTATTATATGGGGATAACTGCTCTGTAGAGGACATGAAAAATAGTAAAACACTGTCTAAAGTACTGTTTGATTCATAACTTTGGATATATAAATATGTCATTGAGGGGGAAAAAAATGGAGACAGCAGAATAGATTAGGATGACTGAACATAATCGTATTAGGTTCACTTACTATACTACCAATAATATGAAAACAGTCTCATTAGTATATCATGTCTGAAAATACTCAAGGTGAAAACAACCGCACTAGAAACTGTTGGAATTACCCTTGTAGGAGAAGGCAGGGGTGCTGACTTATTAAATACAAACAAGGCAGAACACTCACACAAAGTATCCTTTAATTTGATATGGTCCCAGATTTTGTTGTTGAAGAGTCATGTTCAACTTCATTAGCCTATAGATCATGCCAAACTCAAATATAGCATAAATATATCTGGACCAGGCTCTGAGCAACCAGATCTAGCTGTAGCTGTCCCGGTTCACTGGGGGCAGAATTGGACTAGATGACCTTTAAGGGTCTCTTCCTACTCAAATGATTCTATGGTTCTTTGAACTTCTGCTGTTATCATAGAGTCATAGAATGAATGACTTTGGTTGGAAGAGACCTTAAAAATCATTAGTTCCAACTCCTTGTTCTGGTCTTAAAGAAAAGATTCTATGAACTTTTTTTAAGAGGAAATATGAGCCAACAGTGAGAGAAGGTTTCTGGACAGTTTTGTGGAATGAAAGCCTTAAATTATGTACATTTCAGGAAAATGTTGATGTTTTGGTTAGCGGTAAAGTCACAAAAGAAGTCCTCAGGTGTAACTGTTAATATATCACTGAATGAAGGAATAGTGAACAACAACAGTTGTGAAATCATAGCTATTCACAATGCTAATTCCTGAATACTAAATGGGTGCAAAGTTGGTTATGCGCAAATATCTCCTGAGTCAGCAATAAATTTTGTTGGTTTTGTTGTTGTTGTTTTGGTTTTTGTTTGTTTGTTTCATATCTCATGGAAATAAATATGAGGTAAAATGAAAGACCTTATTTAACCTAATAATTATTGTCTGTTGCATATATTCAAGATTAGCAGTAAATAGTGAAAAATCCTACTTGCATCTTTAAAGAAAAGATGTAAAAACAGCTTGTAAAAAGCAAAATATTTTTATTTAAGATGTTAACAATAAATTTGGAATATTATGAAACAGGTACTTTGCAGTTATCCTGCTAAACAGTTGATTTATTTAGAGAAATAATTACTCATCGAAATGTTCAATATGTTGAATTGTATTTTGATTTAGGTTTGAGAAATGTGCTTAAATATACCTTGAATTTTTCATCAAAAATTTAGAAGAATTGCAAGGAAATAAGAGCATGAGTCTTAACACATTTAATTGTGCTCCTACAGTTTATATATGAAAGGGGGAGGGTAGCATAAAGAATCCCTCCCCCACACACACACTTAGAAGTAATGTAAATTATACATAAATACATAGTTTAAGCACAGATATTAAAGTAAAACCATTGTAGAAGGCCAGAGTGGGGTCTTTTCAGAACCTTCTCCAAGCTGAACTAGCCTAACCCTCAGCCCTGTCTCCATAGAAGAGGTGCTCCAGCCCTCTGGATCATCTTTGTGAACCTTCTCTGTACCAGCTCCAACAGCTCCACAGTAATCAAAGCAGGAGGCTTTGCATTTAAGATTATGTAACAATAACTTCATAAAAATGCAGAGAACAATAGACAACTGTTTTGCTTCTTAGTTGTTCCCATCTCCTTGTAAATTCCTAAACAGACTGGATGGCGTGTGAAGAAAGGGTCTTCAAGAGGTTTGCTAAATATGTTTGTGCAAAGTAACATGTCTTGAAAAACATCCACATCTATTTTCTTTTTGTCAAGTCCTATTTGTTAGAGCAACAGAGAACTCCTTTATCTCTAGATGAAAAAAGGAATTTTATTTGGCATTTTATGGTGTGCATTTTCTCAAGGTTTCCAACTCAATTCCCCTGACTGGTAGGCAGCAGGGGATTTTCTATCTCATGCTTGAGATTGTTATTAGTATCTCTCTATTAATGTCAAATTGATACTGCTCTGTGATTGGAATGACCTAGAAAGCAAGCTTTACTGGATAAACCCCTATTAGAGTGGCATATTGTGCTTTTATTGTGAGGTAAATCTCTAGATCCATGAAGGCAATAACAAATACATTATAAAAGAACTAATTTGCTTATTTTACAGTGTGAACAGTTAAAACAAGTATAAGCAATAAGGAAATACATCCATTAGCACATTTTTTTTTTTCGTTGCTATACGCATTCCAATCATCAGAATTGAGAGGAAGGCAGGCTTTTCTAGGATGGGTTGTTAAATCAGTAATCTGATATTCTGCTAATAAAAGATTACATGGAGGAATTCCTACACATGAGCAGTTTAATGCTTACAGGTAGCCTCAGTGAGGAGGAAACTGCTGCTTCTTTGTAAAAATCTGTGTGAAAACAGAGCCTGAGCAGTGCTGTCAAATACCAATAACACAGTGACAGAGACTTCTTGTTTTGTTAATGGCTTCTACCTGAGAATCCCACAGAATGTGGCCTATAGGAATGAAATCAGCTTTAAAATACTGTGTAAGCTGAGCATGAGTCCTTGTAAGCAATCTTCCTTTTTTCAGTAAATAAATAAATGAAAGTATTTAGGATGCTGTGCAATTTAAAAGCATTTAAGTGACCATGGTAACAGAAGCATATATTAAGATTTCAGATATGTGAGCATAGAAATCTCCTAAAACTACTCAGTGCAGTCACCAGTTCTTTTTGCACACTGTTGTTCATCTGGGATCTGAAAAGGTTAGATGATAGGTATCAAAATTTCTCGTGTTTTCTTAAAGTCGTAACAGATTCAAAGCAGTGCCACAAGATGTAGTTAGAACAAAGTCACAGATGCTTCTCTCACCTGGATAATTTCTACTTCTAGAACGTCTGACCTAGATTCAAATGATTTGAGATAATTTTATGGTAGAATGAATTTAATCTCTGAAATATTTTCTTCAGCCAGCTTGTATGTGGTCTGAAGTGTTGAATGTCTTTCTGCCACTAAACCATGGCAAAATTGCATTTTTCATCCACAGGCTCTTTTCAGAAATGTCTCTTAAGTAGATCCTCTAAAAGGATACTCTCTCTTTGCCATTTCAGTCAAACACACTAGCAGAACAGTGAGCTAAAAACAGAAGTATCCTTCATACTGTTTGTTTGCCATAGGCTAAAACCTCACATTCTGAGTTTCTGCCTAAAGTGAGTGTTTTTGCTTCTATCTTTGCCATCTCTGGTGATTGCTTCTTATCTCAAGCCTGCTTCGTGAGCTTACTGTATTACCTGACAACTTATACTAAGGTATAATTTCTCCTAGGGTAATGTCATATAGAACCACCTTATCACAACGTAGATACAACTCCACTTGCACAACATATCTGACTCATTTGATCCTGACAGAGGAAATCTAGTTGTGCTGATGTAAGACAAAGCAGCAGTGTCAGTGGCTAACTTGCAACTTGCGTTTTGTCCTCATATTTCTTGGAAAAATTTGCTAAATATGACACTATTATCTTCTGGGTTGAACTTCTGCAGAATGGAAAAAAATAGTAATTTCAGATGTTAGATTAAGCATATAAACAGAAAAATACAGTTATTTAAAAATCACATGATTTTGGGATAGCAGTTAAATTAAATGCTTTGTAGAGTTGCAAACTCCAGCCCATGATTTTTGGTGATCCTGCCGACTGCAGAGGGATGGAGCTCAATGATCTTCAGGGTCCCTTCCAAACTAAGCTATTCTGTGATTCTATAATCCTGTTAATACTGCTGTTAGACTGGGTCCACAGTTTTTAATATTGTCATAAAAGATTTGAAAATTAGCAACAACATGAAAAAATACCTTCTTATATACTGCCCTTTCTACTTAAGTCTATGATATTACTTGTGAAATCTGTGTTTGAAAGGAGTTACGTCAGTAAAAACGGACAAAATTCTTTCCTTTTTTTGGTGTTATAATTAGTAGTATCTCTTTTTTTTCTTAACCTTAAATGTGCCATGATAATGTCAGTCCTCGCTTGTCAGAGCTTCTGGTCCTTAGGAGTCCCATATAGCTCCTTGAATGTTTTTCTTATGTGCAGCTAACAAAGCGTAGAGTATGATTGCATTGATTTGATGCTTAAATAATGCTCTTGGTGGTTTTTATATGAACTTCCATATAATCTGTTTGGGCTATGTTTCCTGCTTTCTATATTTTCAAAAGCTACATGCCAGGAATTAAATGAAAATATTTATTTTGCATCTGTCATTCCTTTCCTTTCACTTTAAATATCAGATTCAGATGTTTTTTTTTCTGAAAATTTGTGGATATAACCATACTGTATGTTGAAAATTAATGCTCTAAAGGCAAGATGAACATTTGTTTAAAAAAACAATCTAACAAACAAACAAACAAACAAAAAACAGTGGAAAAGTGGCCTGGATCACGTCTTTATTAAGAAATTTGAAGACAGGTTATGCCTTTTGAAATAAACAGACAAACAAATAGGCAGACAAATCTCCAAATACAATCATAGGACCTGGCTTATAGAATCATAGAATCACCAAGGTTGGAAGAAACCTAAAAGATCATCCAGTCCAACCGTTCACCTATTACCAATAGCTCCCACTAAACCGTGTCCCTCCATACAACATAGAGTCTTTATACTTGTGTTTTCTTTTTTCTTTCTTACTATGCCTAAAATAAAACTACAAAAGTTAATGAAAATTGAAGAAATCACCTACATTTCTCAGAAAAAGAAATGGCACTCTCTAATTAACAGAACCCTTTACCATGATGAAAGCATGGTGACAAATCAATCCTGCAGAATTTCAGCAGTTAGAATTACATGTTCTTGAGTATTGGGCTGCAAGCAGAGCTCCTGAGGGAGGCAAAATAGTGAAAATTATGCAAGTTGTTTATGCAAAACTCATCTACAAAATATTTTCTTGGAAAAGTGCATATGTAAAAGTTTCTGGGATACAATTTTCTAGTATCTAAATTGCTGTTTCCAACACAAAGGATGGCTCTGTATTTTCATTCTGTATAACCCTAAATAAGAATGGCAGAGCCAAAGATAAACACATCCTTTTGTAGTGTAATCAGCTAGATTTATGTGCATGGAGTTAGTAAGCTGTTAACAAAAAGTATTTTTATGTTTTTCATACTTTCCATAGTGTATAGTTATTTGCATTACTATTCGTGAGAAGATTTTTGAAGAAGGAAAGAAATCCTTTAAAGCGAACATATCAGAAGTTACCATATAACCTTGAAAATAGTGTTTAGCATGATGCTGGCTAGCTTAAAATAAACGACTGTAATAAAAATGTACAGCTTACTTGGAAATGTAGGATAGTAATGTGAATATAGTATTCTAAGTGCACATCTCTGAGTGGCTCAACAGGTCAATTAGCAGGAGGAGGTAGACGAGTGCACTTGAACCCCCATAGGTATGAAAGATAAATTGATGTGGAAATTGTTTGGAAATTAGGGAGCCCCACATGATTAAAAGCCTGATGAATCAAATCTGTTACTGGAGGTAAATGTTGAGAAAACCTGTAAGTGTCTCATAATGCTGAGAACTGAAAGGTAATTTCTAATTTTAAACTACAGAAGAGATGTTTATTTTGTAAGCTTGAATGCTATCTATAGTGTAAATAGAAGCCTTATTAATATGTCATTAAGGTTTTCATTTATTTCTTCCGTTTTCTTTAAATACCATAACTGCAACCTGTTACACTCAGGAGACAATGGTACTTTTCCATAATCAAAAATAGAAAAGATTTTCGGAGGACCATTTGTTGATGGAATTGAATGTTTTGGGGATGTTTGTTTTTCCTGTTTAATTCTATGGTATGTATGGGAGAACATGAGAATATATGTTATTGAGTCTTCTATTTGTTCTTAGCTAAGAATTAAATGATACGCTGCTACAGTATTTGACATTTACATGATGGTACTTCATTTCCTGTCTGCTGCTGATTCTCCTAAATTTGTTAGAATTTGTTTTTTCTCCTCTGGGAACATATGTATAAACATACATGTGGCAGATACTTGATAACCTTAAACCATAATTCTTTTCTATTAATTAAAATACTGACTAGAACATACGTATTTTTTAAAAATTAATGTACATATAAACATATTAATTTTGAAGACTTGAAACCATGAGTATAGTTTTTTTCTCAATTGTATTTGTTAAGCATGTTTTCATCTTGTTTACAACCTTATTTTATGTAGAAATGTAAAATCACTCAATTGAAATATTTTCTTAAGGTAGATCCTTAGAAAT
Source organism: Coturnix japonica (assembly GCF_054131305.1). Taxonomy (NCBI): domain Eukaryota; kingdom Metazoa; phylum Chordata; class Aves; order Galliformes; family Phasianidae; genus Coturnix; species Coturnix japonica. The sequence continues at coordinate 131,786,855 of NC_140663.1, forward strand.
AAATTTAGCTCATATTTTCTTGATGTTTGATGTTTTTTGGAGCATTAAGAAATACTTTTGTAGAATATTTGAGGAATTTCTGACAACATAAATTTTGGATTCATTTCTTTTAGTACTTTCATTTCTGACACATAAGGTAAGTAAAGTATTTTAGTATTTATGAAATGAGAGATACAAATGCCAAAGAAAAATATCCATTTTTCCTTTAATTCTTTTAATCACAAACACCTCTTAATAAAGGTGAAAATATTAACTACCCTGTATGTTTCTCATTTGAAAGCACGGTTATTTGCAAGATAGAAGTGGTGTTAAATAGGATGAAAGAAATGCTTTCAATAGAAATAAATGAGTACTTTAAATAGTATAGAAGAGTTGTTTAGGAGGGAGTAACATTCACAATGCAAATTAGTCTGCCATATGTTTTGTTAATTCAGTATCTGCTTATTGATTATCTGATGGAAGTGCTAGATTGTGTTATTTTCCCCCAGAGAAAAAATAGCTGCAAATACTGATTTGCATAATAATACCATATGCCTATCATTGGTGCTACAACCCTTCCACCTTCCTTCCCTCCTCCTCTCTTCCTGCGTAGATAGAAATTATTGGCCCTTGGAATGTCTTTTTTAGACCGTTCTGTACATGGGTTGAAATAGGTAGGTACAGCACACCTCAAGCAGAGACCATGTTAATTAAATTGGAGCTTTGTCTGGAAACAAGGAGTAAAAATGTGCCTAAAAAATCAGTATCTCAGGATACAAGAGAGCTGATGGTTATCAAGAAAGATCAGATTAAGGAAAAAAGGAGCCAAACTTATCCTAACACATACAAAATCAGGAGACTGTTATACAAAATGTAGAAAAGATGGAAATAAGGATACGGGAAAAGTAGGGATATGGAGTAATAACAATTAAGGGAAGCAACAATAAGGCATTGGTCTGATTGTAGCATGCTGAAGAGTAATGAGTGGTCCATCATTCTAGTCTTCACAGGGAGGTTTGTCACCAGAACTGATCTGAACCTAACTGGGCCCATAAAACATAACTCAATCAAGCTAAAATATTCATAGACTAGTTGTGCATATTTGATCAGAACTGCTTGCTGTGGATTGACCTTTGACATGCCAAGGGGTAACATCTCAAAAGACAGAAAGCAAGGCAAGAGATGTATCTAGCTTTGAAAGATGGGGTGGGAGGAGGAGATTGAATTTAGCAAACAGTATCTTTCCAGATATCACACAGTATCACAGTCTTGTGCGGGTTGGAAGGGACCTTAGAGATCATCGAGTCCAACCCCCGGGATTCGAGCCTCTGTGTAGCAGAGCGGCACTTCTACCACTTGCGCCACAGGGGGGATTTGAACCAGGGCCTCCAGTGTTGCAAAGTGGCGTCCTTAACCACTGCGCCACCGGAGGCACACAGAATTTATCATAGATAAATTCTTAAAATATCATTTTATAGGCATTGAAACATAGTGAGAAACAGCCTGTGTGAACTTACCAGGAAGATGCTATGTCAAATCAGACTCATCACTGTTTGATAATGTAGTTCACATAGTGATAAGAAAAAAGCTTTGCGTATGCTAATCTTGGATTCAGTAGGATTTTGATATTGAGGGAACTGGATTATATTAGTCTGTACTGTAGAGTCAAAAGAAAGACATTCAATTATTTTATGCTCACCTAGGATAAGACAAGAAGCAGTTAGTTTAATTATCACTGAAAGTGATGTCAAGAAAAAAATCTAACTGCGTGAGAATTTTACTGGGACAAGCTAAGAACTTATTAATTATCTCACTGGGGGTTTCTAGCTATGAGTTACACAAACGTGTCATCATGAGCTAGTCAGACTTGCTTCTGATTCAGAGCAAGAATCTTCAGCAGGGCCTGTAACAAAACCACCTATTCCAGACTAAAAATAACATTATTGCATTGGTTTATGCAGTCTATGACTCTTGGCCCTTGAGAGATAGTGCTACTGCATTATACTAGTTGCAATTTTTTATTTTTTATTTTATAATAATGCATATAATTCATTATTATGGATGAATTGACATTCAGGTTGCATCACTTAATCAAGCTGTCAAAATAGAAAAAGAAATAGCTAGGGTACTGTCCAGTGTAGATTTCATTAAGTCTAGTAATAATGAAATGATGTGAAGTTGAATTTTTCCTCCGAGTAACCTCAGTTAACTGGAAATGCAGTAACTGTATTGTCACTTATAAAAGGAAGTGTCTTATATTTGAAAAGTAGTAAGCATCTGCCTATATTACCACTAAGAGCTCTACAATTCTAAGCGCTAGGACTGATTTCACAAGATCTATGTGTCTGAGTCAGTATTTGGAGTATTTTCCAGATTTCCTCAAGTGGCATGCATCTCTAGAATAGTTCCATATGGTTGGTATTGTTTCTGAATCATTATTTTGGAATCCTTCAGATACTGCCCACTTAAAAATGCAAAGGAATGTGAATCTAGATGTATGGTTTGATTGCTTACTATACAGTAAATTCAGATTCTTTTTAACTGAAGACTGTGAGAGCCATGTGGAATTCAAACTTACAGGATTGAAACCTAGAATTGTTGTTTTACTGAGGAGCGTTTTTTCTAAGGTCAGTGACATATTGTGGTGCCATGTGAATTTGGTTTGTTTTTGTTTTTGTAGAATTTCTCACGGATGTCAAACTTATTCTGGGAGGATTAAAGGATACGAGTGAATTTAACAGCTGGGGATGCTTCAGAAGCTGAGATGATTTCTGAGGCTGTTTAGTTCCATGTGTGTGAGTCACTAGACAGAGCTTTCAGAAGAAAAGAAAAAAAAAAAAAAAAAAGAAAAGGAGGAAAAAAAGAAAAAAAACATCTGTAAAGGAATAATGGTGAAATTACATAGCATTGGCTTGTACAAGGTATTATTAGGTTGCTGTCAATTCTGTGTGTAATAGAATTTTCCTCTTTTCTCTTACTTCTGTGTGTGAGCTGTTGGTAGACTGATCTATCAGAAAAGAAAGTTAGCTCATGCTCTGAAAAGCATCAGAACTCTCCAGTGTATTATCAGAGCTTTTATAGCTTATTAAACCGCAGGACTGCCCAGTAGAGAATATGGCTAGCAAGGAGCTGCTCCCATCATTATACAACAATCACTAACCACTCCTGTCTCCTTGCACATGTCTCTTTGTGCAGTCTTTTTGCAAGATCCTTCCTTCTCCCTAGAAGGAGACACTTCTAATCTAAGACACTCATCTCTGTCATTCCCCTTCTCTTTGATTTCTTTTTGTCTGAAACTGTTGTAATCACAAAACATGATCCAGTTAAGCTCTTCTTGTCTCTCCTAATTTCTTATGACCATATGCTTGCTTTATTCCTTTTGGAACTTTCTATTCTTTATTAAGGGATCACTGTTAATTGTCACAGCAAGTATGGCACTGTATCTTGTCTCCCTTGAGAGGATGTTTGTATTGTCTTCACAGCTACTAGCCAAAAAAGAAATATGTGGCAGTGTTATTAATGTTTATTGTGCAGATAAGACTGCCTTCATATAAGTTGAAGGACTTACAGAAAAATATACATATTGCTCTTCCACTTGTGTTTTTCATGTTTAACATGTAATCAAATTTTATAAATTAGTGTAATAGTAGTAGTAGCATTGTTTTCCATGAGTTCTGAAAGCTTTACTTCATTTGGATGTTAACTTCAAGGAATACTGTGCAAATATGAAGATGTAGACACCTAGATTTACTCCAAGATAGTAAGGTGAAGTCGTTTGATTTTTATAACATTATTTAAAAATAATAAAGAAAAAATCAGTCACTGCAACAGGTAGCTGTCATTATATCATTTGTTATGGATTTAATGTATATAATTCAAAGACAGTGTTTATGCCTTTCTTTTGTTACGTGACAGAGAAGCTGCTGAATTCCATGACAGACAACAAACAAAACCTGATGTGATGGAGATCTGCAGCAAGATAGTTACATCACTAACAGCAACCCACTCCCCCCCTAGTCCCCTCCCCTTTTTTTTTAATCTTGATCCTTCTTACAAAATACAGTTAGAGCTTTATTTTGAATGGTAGCACAGAAAAAGAAGAGTACAGAAAGGAAATACGAGATGATTCAATGTTAGAATGACAGATAAAAGAAAATACATCCACTATTATTTTGTCCACATTCATTCTTTTTTGGGTTGCTTTTTTCCATGATTGCTGTTGGCTATTTTTCTAGTTTCCTGCCCTGTAATTGTTGTAATAGAGGCTTGCTTTTATTTGAATGTTTAAAGACAGAAATGGGTATAGAGGAAGCTTTACTATCAAATCTACTGTATTTGAGTTTGAACACTCTGGTCTTCAGTACTTCCTTTTTTTAATGGGAAATCCATACTTTCATTTTTATCTTAAAGGGGAAAGAAATTAAGCAAAAGGATCTAGTATAAATTATCTATCAGAAAACTTTATGTTTGCTCTCTGGCATAGCTTGAAAAAGTAATATGTGGCCTCTGTCCCTAGCTGAAATCTGATCAAAAGACAGCGCAGTTTTATGGCTATAGTATAGATAACATCTAACCTCCTTCAGCAGCTCCAATGACCCAGGCATAGAAATGTTCATTTTAACATAAAACTCTCGCTAATTCAGTTGGAGCAAAAACCAGATAAGGGTGAATACTTTTGAGAACTCAGCTGCTTTTATTAAACAGAATGTTGAAACAATTGCCTATTTTCTTCTGCAATTCTGTTATCACAGAAAATGAGATACTGTGTAATGGGACTGACAAGTAGCTGAACTGCTAACACTTTTAAAAAATGCATTAAGTTCTGTGACTTGCATTTCAGTTTTTCTGACATTAGGTTCAGTTCGAATTATGATCTGAGCAGATTTGGATATATGCTTCAGAGGCGGTATTTTTTGTGTGTGAATTGAAAGACAGTATGAGTAGTCCGATACTTTAGCAAGTTATTTAAGAATAGAATAAAGTTTTATTGGTTCTGTGTTTAGGGATTGTTCAAAATTTTCTTCAAGATATTCAGTATCTTTACTCTGTGCTGTGAGCATTTTATTCCAAGTTGCTTTTCAATGTAAAGGGGGCAGATAATGTGCAGGGAAGGAATGGCATGATGACCAGATGACAATTCAGAAATGGAGTAAGAATCCTATGGCTAATGCAATATTTCATGCTGTCGGCAGGGGAGAAAAGTTAGCGCACCACAGGAAAACAATTTTGATAAGCTGTTCTAGGAGCAGAGAAATATTTCATTTAAAGTCATGGATGAACTTTAAATACTGAATGACCTTTCATTATTCCACCTCTTCACAAAAGGGAAATAACCATTCATAGTTGATAAATTATCACAAGTAATAAGTAAGCTAAATTCAGGCTGTCCTATTAACATGCTGTATAACATTAATAGCTGACATTTATATTCTTTGAGGAACAGATTCCATAAACTTTGAGGTGACTTTTTATTACATTTCTCTATAAGAAGCTTCATTGTAAGCTTATAGTGTGCACTTGTGCTGCATTCTGCAGCTTTCAACACTTTGTCATTCCCCTCTTATTTCCTGGCAAAATCTAGAAATAGGTTTAATGCCTAAAAATTCATCTTGAAAGCAGTTATGTAGGGCATGGATGTGCAGTAGGGCACAACCTTTAGAGCTTGCTGTGAAGGTAACACATGCTTCAGTAATTCTACGGAGACTGGGAAACAATCTGAGAGATAATTGTGACTTGAAGGCATAAAGAGCCACAACTTAATAAATAAATTAATTGATAAATAAACAAATAATATAGTATTGAGCTCTTTTTTAAGTTGTCCAGAATACTGCAGAATGAAATTATACTGTCTTGAGGAGCTACTTGAATTTTCCAAGATGGTTGAAACTGTGTGCAGTAAAAGATAAAAAGCAGTTACATGTTCAGTCAAAATTTTGGTGCCACATAAATCTACTGCACCAACCTGATAATTTTCTTTAGTTACTGTAAGCAGATCCAGAAGTATTTGAGGTAGCCTGTCATTTCTCTAGATGCTTTGGATTGCTTTAGTAGTACATAGATATAAGAGACTCAATAAACAATTATATAAGCATTGGCACGGAGTTTATCTATTAACATATGATGAGAAGCCTTCAACCTCCTTTGATTTAATAAGCTTGTAGACCTTGGTGATGAAGATGAAGATACCCACCAAACTTTCTTACAAAATACAAGAATGTTGAATATTTATAGTACGAGTCCAAGAACGTATGGCTAAAAGAGTATATAAATGAGCGTGGTGGCTTCTCTACAACTTACTTGTAAAGCACAAGGTTTCCTTGATTTCATTTACTTATGGAAGAGATCTAATTTTTGTGGGGTATAAAGTGACTACTGACCCAATTGTTCTCTGTCACAGGCTCAGACTGGGAGTTATAATACTGTAAATAAATAAAATAAACCAAGTTTTTGCTGTTAATCTGACACTATCATCCAGATAATCAAACCGTCTTTTAAATATATTAAATTTCAATAAAGTCTGAGGGCAGGTAGTTCATCCTTCACTATAATTTAGTCTTTCAGAAAGAGATATGTCTGTTGTCATTTTTATTTTCATTTAGGGTCTAGATTCTCCTTATATGATAGCCTTTGTTTATTGGCACACAAAATTTCATGCAGGGTCAGGTCATGGTGGCGTTACTTTCTTGTTTGGTTTGTAAGGACAGTTAATGCAGACTGTGTGTTCAGTATAGTAAGTGATAAACAGACTGTAATTAAGCCACATAGCACAGCAATAGCTAAATGTTTTAAAGATTTTGGAGGAAGGATGGAGGCAGAACACTAAATTGTAATCAGAGTTTTCACTAAAGAAACAAATTATATAGAGGTTACAGCTATGCATGTATAGTTCAGCACACTAAACTACCAGACCTCCCTCTCCACTGATGTTTAGCAAGTTGATTTAAGTGTTAAAATGAAAACATGGCAATTACGCAATTAGAAGTCCAAAAACAAATTATAATAGCATTGTATCCTTTATCCAAAAATAATTTGTTTGTACAAGCCCCAACTCAGTGTTGTTCCCTGTCTCTTCCAAGGGGTCTTTAATGACAGATTTGTGTGTTCTAATGTTAATTGTCTTCGCTGACAAAGTTCGGCTGCAGTCCTGCTCCATCTCCCTTGTAATATACAACATATGTACATAGCACCAACATGCCAGGAACATGCTTGAATATATTGTGTGGCCTTGGGTTTTTTTTGTTAAAATATAGTAGTCATTCTGGTTCTCCAAGTACCGGATGCTTGCTATGATTTTATTTTTCTTTTATTTCTTTTACTCTTCCTTTAGAAATTTGTTTTTGCGCACTGCTGGAAGTGGGTTGCAAGGCTAGATGGGCTTTTTTATATCACGCTTCTTCTCTGTGGAGCCTTCTGTTCACTGAGATTTCAGTTGGGTCACCCTTTTGTGAGCTGTGCCATTACTAGCTGTATGGCATGAGGCAGGTGAAGTAACAGCAATATTTAAAGATTTTCAGGGTGTTCCTTTCATGTTTTCTTACTAATTCAAGAGCATATTTATTTCCTATTTTTATGTTATCCCAAATTGTATACTTGTTGTTCCCAGCAACAGCAGTATTCCACTACGCTTGTGGCAACAGAACTACAGTACAAGCCAGCAGCCAATATCAAGAACACATATGGTCCAAATCACTCCTTATGGTGCAAATATATTAATCATGTTTTATAGGTACAAAATTAAGTTTGAGATTTATAAATCTTAGCTTCAAAAGGAAGTTTTAAAAATGCAGTTTCTCAGCTAACAGCCATACATGCTTTTTGCTCTCAACATGAAATATCACTGCTGTTATTTATTTTACAGTAATTATCCAAGAGCTGTTATCAGTGTATAATTTGCAAGGGTCTTTGTCAATGTGATGCCTTCCTGGCTGTTTCCTGAGCTTTCTGAATCTGGTGAGAACAGTCCCAGGAGACAGGTCTGCTTACCTGGGACATGACTGCCTCCTATTAGGATCTGACAGTATTCATTATGTAGCCAGGCCGGGGGAGGGAGGGTAGCTGCAGACACAGAGCATATCTCCATTTATACACAGTCTTTAAGAAGCCATGCTGACTTCTGTGGAGCATCTATTTTACTGAAACTGCTCCAGGAAGATGGCGTAAAACTGGAGAAGCATGGAGGATTGTGGCCAATCATGTCACTGCCCTATCTGGTGGGACACATTGGTTCATTCCTAGATACGGAATCTCTTTCTAAGAGGACAGGTATGCAGGTTATTGCCATCCCACCAGGCAGAGATCATAGAATCATAGAATGGCCTGGTTGAAAGGGACTACAGTGATTATCTATTTTTAACCCCCTTGCTGTGTGCAGGGTTGCCTACCAGGGTGGCTGTAATCAATGCATTTTGCTTTTTATTCCTCCTTCTGAGGAACCATGATACTGCTGTCAGGCTTGACTGTGCCACTTATAGATGAAGCATGTCAGATGCATAGCTACATCTCTGCACTTGTTCCAGGAAATTCCACTAGTATTATCAAAACTTTGTGGAGAGATTTTAATTAGCAAGAGCTTATCAGTGACATACCTACTTTTGTACTTGTTCTCCTGTGACAGAAACACAGTAGTTTAAAGAAAGCTGCAGACAGAAATGTGGCTGAAGAATGCTACTGAGGGAAACGACTGTTAATTTATTTTTATTTTATACAATTTTTTTTTAAATAGAGCTACTTGTTAGAACTCAAGTCATAAATGAGACCAGACACATGAGAAGTATGTACTGTTAAACTTGGTTCAGTGCACAACCAGTTGTTCATATAACAGTTATGACACAAATCTTTGGCTAAAAACATAAAGTAGGGATTAAAGAACTGAGGTAGAAATTTGGTCAACATTTACTATTTTTTGCCCAAATGAAAAATGTATCAGGTGTTACACAGTAAAATGTATGATTCTAAATTACAATCTCTCCCATTAGTGAGAAATTTTCTATCTTAAATCAGCAAAAACATTAACAGTAGGTGAATGTAGCATACGTAACTATGTTAAAAAAAAAAAAAAAAAAAAGAAAAGAAAGTCATTAACTCACAGAACAAGCAACAACAAAGTTATTATGGAACTAGTGAAAATCAGTGTTTGCTTTTTGTACATATGAAAATCAATGATTGCTTCTTAGCACATACAAAAATCAATGTACCATAGGGAGTCCTTTGGAAGAGTCCTGACGAGTCTCAGTTTGGGATTTTCATAATAATGTTGATTATCATGAAAACTGCTGCAAAGGCAGCAAACTTTGATTGGGCTCAGGAATACTTTATTTCCAATAAAAGGACAGATTTATTTTAAAGAATCCGGAATGGTTTTCTGAATTGCTTCTTGTTTAATGAAGGTGCTGTGTCTGTGAAAGAAACTATTATTTCTAGTAGTGATCACTCTCATTTCAAACAGCTGAAGGCAGAATTCTGTATGCAATTCAGCGAGCAAAATTTGCAAATCAATGCTATAAAAATGATTTGTTGTGCTTGAGTTGAACAGCTGATGTGTCTGTTGCCTATAAAACTGAGATATAGCACATAGTGCAGTGACGTGTAAGCGGATATGTAGTAAGCACATATTGCTGTTATTTTCTATTCTGTTCAGTATACATCTGTTTTGGGTTCTTTCAAGAGTATGTTTTTATTAATGTTTTAACATTTTGGACAAAACAGATTTATCTAAAACTAAATCAACAGATTATTGAGACATTTTAATAAGAATAACTGCTAGACAGCAGTGAAATAACTGATTTTATCTGATTTAGAGGCAAATGTAGGTGTAGAATTTGTGCCCTGAATTATTTTGTATTTGAGGACAATATGTTCATTTGTTTTCCATTATGCTTTGACTTTTGGTTTAAGTCTACTGTTTCAACATTTAGTAAGATCAAATACCCTTCTACTTGAGTTTTCACTTGCAATTAGTAACCAATGATATTTTCAGAATGATTACCTCACCTTAAAAATGAGAAAACATATAATTTAAGTCTTTGATTTTTGCAGACTGCGATGGTTCAGATTTGCTTTAGCTAAGCTGCCAGATAGAATTTTTTTCAGTTCTTTCAATGTTTCAGTGTTTTCTTTTGTTTTTGTAAAGCTTCTGTCAATCTCATGACTGACATCTCAATCAAATTCCATTTTTAATGGTTTATCTTATTTTTATGAAGTACTGAAGTTAAAGATAGAAAGATACTGAAAAGAAAAAAAAAAACAACCCTCAAACTTGATCAAGGCAGTCTATATTCCTGTTCTTTTCTTTCCATTTCATTTGGTATTTAGAATAGTATAAATCTATGGATTTCTGCATTTTCAGAGAACCTGTTCTTGTCATCCAACATGGCTTCAAGTAAGCTGGCTATCCTAGAAATGATTATCTTCCCAAATTCAAAGCTGTCTTCCTATTTTCCCTATCCAGCGCACTTTGCAAATGTGAATTTGCCAGTTTTACGCTGGCATTACCACCTTTACTGTGTTGTAAGTACTGTAAATATTATCCCTATTTGAGACTTCAGGCTTGATGAGGCTCCTGATGACACAGCCATCATTGGTGCTGCTGGAGAAGCGGTGCATCTCCACACTGTCTCAGGTGCCATGCTATATTGTGCACTCATCTCTTCTATTTTGCACGAGTTGCACATGCTTCTTCCAGAAGTTCCATTTGGACAAAATACTACTTCACTCACCTTCAAGTGAACAGACTGTGAAATAAGGTCATTTGGGAGATGATTTTATGCTTCAAGACAAAGTTGGCTGGTTCTCATTCAGATGGTCAAAGTTGCTTCAGTTGTAAGTACATTTTAATTCTGCTGAAGCCAGGATGTTTGACCTCCCCCTTCCTCAGCCCATGTGGTTTTATACATCTTGCCTCTGACTCCCTGTTTTGACCTTAACCTATTCCTTAAAAATGAGAAGAGATGTGATTCTATTATCTTTTTTATTTATTTTGTATGCCACTTAAAATTTAATTGTGGCCTAGTCTTGGTCTTGCCTCCCAGGCATAATATACCATTAGAAATAGCTGTGTATTAGCTGTGCAGTTTTGATATAAAGGTTGCTGAAATTGAAAAGGTAAACTTTTTCAATTTTAGTGGTATTTCTGCACTTGTATAATCTTCTTTCTGCTATACTGAAGACTGCCTATCCCAGGATCTATCATAATTGACTGATAAAAGCAAAAATAACCAAAACACCAACAAAGCAAAACAAAAATACCTCCCCTCCCCCTTCCCCCCACAAAACAAACAAAAAACATGACATAACATCAAAACGAGAACTGAAAAGTGTCTTAAATATATGCAGTAGAGATAACACATTATTTTGCTTTAAATACAAAGCAGTCTTTAGTTACAGTAATTAGCTTTGGAGCTTTTGTGTCAACATGACAAAACAGATAACTAGGAACTCTAAGAGCATTTAGAAATTCCTTCCTTTTGTGGGCAGCTATGTACTACTTCTGTAATTTCCATAACTTATTGATTTTCTATATGCGGTAATTTATTTTGCTAGAATTTATAAGTCTAGAAATTCAGAGATAATGTGATTTCATTACATCTATACTGGAAAGAATAAGTGTTATCAACTCATTCAATTCATTCTGGCTTCAGGATGCCTCTTTTTTTCAGTCTGCCATGGTATAAATTTTTTCTGGTGTTCCAGTGTAAATTATTTCATATATTCAAAATGTTTGTAATTTATATCATGCTTCACACAGACTTTTGGTAGATTCTGTGAGTACTTTTAAACATTTACTCCCACACTGATGATAATGTCAAATTTTTCATAGAATCACATGATGGAAAGGGTTGTAAGGGATTTTATAGCCCAACCAACCTCAACCCCATGCCAGGGGCAGGGCTGCCCCCCATCACCTCAGCTGCCCACAGCCCATCCAGGCTGGCCTTATGTGCCTTCAGGGATGGAGCACCACAATTTATTTATTATTTTTATATATATATATGTATAATATATACCCTTTACAGTGAGGGTGACGGAGCACTGGAACAGGCTGCCCAGGGAGGTGGTGGAGTCTCCTTCTCTGGAGATATTTAAGACCCGCCTGGACGCCTTCCGGTGTGACATGGTGTAGGGAGCCTGCTTTGGCAGGGGGGTTGGACTCGATGATCTCTAGAGGTCCCTTTCAACCCCTACAATTCTGTGATTCTGTGATTCTGTGTGTAATTTCTCTGGGCCGTTGTGCCATCACATATTCCCTCTTTGAGTAAGACGTTTTTTCTTAACATCTAATCTCTTAGTTTAAAGCCATTTCCCCTTGTACTATCACTTTTAGATCATGTAAAAAGTTGGTATCCCTCCTGCCTATAAGCTCCCATCATGTACTGAAGGTACAGAATGCAAAATTCAGAACTGATGGACATGCATCATTTCAGCTGTTATAAACAAATAGTGAATTAACAAAGCTGGAGAAGAACTAGAGTCCTAAGTGCAATTTCAAAAACATGCTGTTTTGATTAAGAATTGGGTGAAAATAATGAACAAAGTCCCAGTAAGTTTCTCAATAGTCCATGTAGGATTTTTTCATACCTAGAGTGAAGTTTCCTGTATGTTCCTCAGTGTATATTTCTATATATTAAGAAGAAAAACATGTCTGAAATAGTTCTGGTTCTCCATGCACCTTCTATGAGCATAGAAGTAGAATTTTATTGACTGAAAGATATAAATTTATATGCAGTTTTTAGGAATTCTCTACACAGATGCTGAAATATGTAAAAGAAATAATCACATATTAGATCTTTTGCGTAAAATTTCACATCTCAGTTTCTCAGTTGGAATAAAAAGGTTTCTTAAACTTTCACTAAATGTTTTATCAAGAAAAACATAACAATGAGCTCCTGTCTTTGGTAGCGGATTTGATATGCTCTGATTTTTCAGTACAGCTGTATTCTGGAGACATCTGTAGAAGCAGCATACACTGTATTTTACAATTGTTCCTTTGTGTATGATAAGTATTTGAAATCTAATTTAAGCATTGTTCTTCATAGCTCCTTGGGAGGCTTGTTGCCCCAGTTATGAAGGTTAGCTGTATTCATCTCTTGGATATGTTCATTTATCAGTTCTGTGCTCAACTTTAGGGCATTACTGAATTAAGTTTATAGGACTGTACATAAAATGGGATACAAACATAAGATTGTGTTCTGCTCATGGAATTAAACCCCATACAAGTTATTGTAAAGATTGCATGTGAACAAAGAAAATATGTTTCCCAGTGATCAATTAAACTACAATTGTGTGCCTTTCATTTGATTTTGCTGTTGAATAGCATCATTTCCTTCAGTGCTGGAAAATTTCTCCTAACACAGAGAAGTTAGTAATAAGCACTTAACACCATTACAGCTCCAGTAAGCCAGTTAATCTTCTAAAGCTTCTACCAGCTGTCCTTTCCTAGTCATTGTTGCATCACAACAGTTATCAAACCTTGATCAACTGGAGAACTTCCTTCCCCAGTAGGCATATAATTCCCTCACAGCACATTCATGTTTCAAGAAGGAAGAAATAAAAGAAATAATAATAATAAAAAAAAGAATTCATAAATCCTTTTTATAATTTGCCATTAAGGAACATTATATTGTTTTTAATAGCTGGATCTTTAACCTTTCAAATGTGTGACAGATTTGTTGTGTCTTAGTGTATCAGACTGCTTTTTCTTACCACTAAGCTGGTTAATGAAAAACTGTCAGCTTAAGTGATTCAAAGACAGGAAAGCATGCTCATACACTGATTTTATCTTATTTTATTTTATTTTTAATAGTTCCCTAAGATTTTCGTTTTGTTTTGCAGTTTTGCAGATTGTCAGCCAGTGGTGTAGGTTAGAGAAGTCCCCTTTGAATCTTTTAGGAACAATTTCCTCATTCAGAATAGCAATTGACAGAAAACATTTTGCTGAACAATTAATATTAAAGATATTAATGTGAGACAGTTAACAGTTAATTCACTCTGGGGATATAGGAGGTAATTTTTCATTTTCTTTAGTTGCTGAGCCTAGGGTAGTTCAACCCACAGAATTTCTTAACAATGTGTATCACAAAGCAAAACCCAGTAAAACCAGTTTCTCAACTTTTTGCTTTAATACCAATTTAAAAAATTATCTTCTCTGTGTAGTAACTTCAAGTACAGCTCTTTTAATAGTTTGGGGAAGCGGTGGGCAGGAGGCTTTTCTCAAAAGCCAGTAACAAAGATAAGAGGCAAAATTGCGAGGCACTGTAGGCAAAATCAAAGTTAAAAATGATCTTCATTTCAGTTTTTCCCAGTGTACTGAAGAAGCTTCACATATTTGAGATAGGGTAGTATGGTCAGGTTGCGGTTGGACTTGATGACCTTTAAGGTCTTTTCCAAACTGAGCAAGTCTATGATTCTATGTAGATTCCTCTGTTGAGACCTAAGCCAAAACAGAGAATCTGAGATTGTCTCCACTAAACTGCACATCTCATGCTTAGAACAAGTGGAATTTGCAATCTTAAAGTTGTTTGAACATATTTTATCTTCTGCACGGGTTTTTAAATTTGCAGCAGAAATGGGTACAAGAGGCAAAACAACAAAAGTAATACATTATCTACAAATATTACCATGCTTTCACGTTAAATTCACTTTAGATCAACATGTGTTTGCCTTTGCTTTGTCATTGCTTAACATCTTTAATTCCCGTAATGTATTGTATCAAGCTTCAGAATCATTAGGTCTCCTGACATATTGTTTCTACTTTCTTAGTGATATATTATCCCGTGAGGCAAATGAACAGTCTTCATTGCCATATTCCCTGGTGGCCTTATATCAGCATAATTAATCCTCATCTTAAATCTTCTCACATTATATTGAGTGTAGAAAATGGTTAAACAAAGCGGGTGTGCCAAAAGCCTGAGTGGAGTCTAGAAGACAAAATGATGAGTGGAAAGGTTAAAGTATGATCAGTAGCTTTGTTTCTGATTGTAATGTCATGTGTAGACATTGCTACTGGGAACAGAATATGCCTGCAAAAGATGAGCAGTTAAGAAAGCCCTGAAACATGCAGTAATCTACCTCTGTGCCAAAGTGGTAAAACCCTTCTGGCTCTTCCCTAAAAGTCACTTGCAGAGCTGACTGAATGTATGACAGGATCCTTGCCTCCTTGTTCTGCTCACCCTGCAGAGCTGTGTCTCCTTGGAGTCAGGTTATACTCAGATACTGTCTGCAGCAGTGTGTTCTGCAAATGCGCATCCAAACTCTCAGCTGTTGAGTTTTAACCATATGGCTTTTTAACCACACAGAAATAGTTATTTTTGGAAGTTGTTTTGGGCTGATAAAACAGCTAGAAAATTGAGGTTAGTTTTCAGAAGAATTATTTTTACACACAAAACTATACCAGGATTCCACCTCACCCTTCCCCCTGCCACCAACAAAAATCTGGTTTGTGGATGTCCAGTCTTCATGAATTTATATTATGTAACTTTTCTCGTACAGAGATCTCCAGCATGAAATCCCACTGAAATGAGCTCTGTAAGAAGGCAACATAAGTACTAAAGCTATATAGGGAAAGATGATTAATTGAGTCTCCACCTCTCTTTCCTCCCTCCATCCATCTGGAACAAAACTGTGGCAGAATAGAGAGATACCCATTGCTTATTTTCTGTCATTATGATCTCGTGAGGTTTTTTTTTATTTTTTTATTTTTGTTTGTTTTTGTTTTTGTTTTTTTTCAGGATCCCTGAAAGGCTTCATAACAAGCACATTTTGATTTTTCTCCCTGATTCTGTCAGAGAAACATTTTTTGCTCATATCCCAGAATG
Organism: Coturnix japonica; assembly: GCF_054131305.1. NCBI lineage: Eukaryota > Metazoa > Chordata > Aves > Galliformes > Phasianidae > Coturnix > Coturnix japonica. The sequence continues at coordinate 131,802,643 of NC_140663.1, forward strand.
TGGCTTCCAGGAGTAGGATCTGAGGATTTCCAGATACTCACTGGATCACCGCACTGAATTTAGCCTTTAAAGACATTAAGTATAACTATGCTTTTAAAAGCAGAGTATTGGTGTTCATGCTCAGAGCTATTTGACTGCTGATAGGTTAGGCATCTTTCAGAAAGGTGAGAAGCATAGTTCCAGCAAGTTCTATTTAAAATCCTTATAAATTCCTGATATATTTTTCTTTACATACAGCTTGTTCCTTGCATGATACAAATATTTTGTTTAATACTTGCATACTGTGATGTATGTAAACTTGGCATTCACTTATGTCAGTTATGAATTTAATACAAGTATGTGCCTAAATTGAATAATTTGATAATTGAATTTCTTTTTCTTTTTTTCCTTTTTTTTTTTTTACCTCACAGTTTTGTGTCCCATAGGTTTTAGAACAGGGCAGTTGATGCCCAAGGCAATGAGAAGGTTAATGAAATGAAAAAGGAGCATATTTTCCATCATGAAGTTGTTCATGAACCATGAAACAATAAGCCAAATGTTTGTACTGCTCCTTAGATTATTTTGTACATTCTCATAATAAAAATATTGTAACCCCAGCAAGTTTCCCTGTATGTGAAGTAGCTGCATTAAAGCATTGATCCAGAAATATTTCTGAATGCTTTTAAATTTGAGGATTGTGTGTTTAGTGATTATTTACAATAATATGTTCAGAAACTGCCATCATAAATCTTGGATTTCATATATTACTGACACTGCTATCTTAGTAATCAGTAAAATGTATCATAGTACTCTGCAGTAATTATGCTATATTAAAGCTCAAATTTATACTCCTGAGCAGTTGATAAGTCATATACTTCCATATCTGTAGGAATCAAAATTGTTAATGTAACTTCTTGCACACAAATATTGCTACTTTTGTTGGAAGCCACATTGGAAACACCAAGCATTTATATTGCTGGTCAGTATTCCAATTAGTGCTAGAAAGTCAAATGCAAGTTTGAAAGCAGCTAGTAGAAGAAAAGCAAGGGTGTCAGAGCACTGGATTAGGCTGCCCCAGAGATGTTGTGGAGTCTTCTGTGGAGTTTTTTAGGGCCTGCTTGGACACCTATATGTGTGACCTACTGTAGGGTACCTGCTTTAGCAGGGGTGTTGGACTCGATGAGGCCCCTTCCAACCCTCATGATTATTTGATATTCTTATGTGCCACTTGGTTTTTCACAGGGATAATCTGCTGGAGCCCAGGAGCAAGGAAAGGCAGATGTGTACTGTCTGGCACATATCTTTCTGCAGTAGAACATGAGCACATTGTGCGACACAAATTTATGCCAGTACCTACTCTTCTACCATCTAAACAAGAAGAGAACCACTCCTTTGCTTCTTCTCTGTGTTAAGATGAAACGGAGAGAACAAGTGAGGCATTACATCGTGAAAGTTTTAATAAACATCTGCTAGCAGACAAAGGGTTAAATCCATCTCAATCTCTACAGGGAACAGTCAGAGCAGAGAACAGTTGCTTCTGTTCTGTTCTTACAGCATTCAGTAATTTCCACCTGATTACTGAACTGAGGTGCAGCATGCAAGCAGTTTGTTTTGTACTTGAACTTTTGATCTTGCATGGAAAAGAAATGTATTCTTTTCTACAAAACCACAACTTTTGATGAGTTCTTCTGAACATATTTCCAAAGGGGTGGAATTCAGGTATTAAGCTGCTCAATTTTTTTCTAGATAGGGAAAGTGTTTTTTACACTTAAATTAACTTGAATTGGCACTGTTCCCTATTTTGTTCTTTTATTTCCTTTGTGTTTTAACTTTTGACAGCATTAGAAGGCTCTGTTAAAGACATTTCTTTTGGGAATCCAGCTTTTTTTGCTGGCTTTATTACCTCTTTCTAAAAACAAAACAAAAATTAAATATCAGGGACAGATTTGCTGGGGACATAACATTTTTGTTTGTTTCTCATTGTAGGTTGTTAATGACTACCAATCTGTTACCAAAAGATTACCAATCTTCTTTTACAACATGCATGTGCCAGGTACAGTCTGACTACCTTGAAACAGTGTCTTTATTCCCTAGTATCTATGGTGAAAGAAAGCTATTTGGAAATTGTGATGAGCCATTGGGAAGGAAATGGTGTGACAATTAAGAATGGGATTATTTGGTTGTGAGTTTTTCTTTTTATAGTATTCTTGTTATTACTTGTGTTTTAATGGTTGTGGTATGGATGGTTGTAAATTATGGTTGTTGGTTTTGGGTTTTTTTTTGTTGTTTTTTTTGTTGTTTTTTGTGGGTTTTTTTCTCTCCATGTTTTTTGTTTAGTCCTAAAGAGCTTCTTGGTCTCTGTAGGCTCTGTATTTTCTGTCTTGCTTCTCCCAGTGAACTTTGCTAAGCAGTACTGAGGCACTGTTCTGTAACAACTGCAGGAGTCGACTGCATTCATGCACTAACTCTGCGTCCCTGTACAAAATGGCCACAGTACCACCATGTGGTAGCACTCTCTTTTTATTTTATTATTTTCTTTGTTTTCTTGTTTCAGAGCTGTGCTGTTGTGAACATCACCCTCCATCACATTCTGTTACTTTTTGGAAATGTTTAAAGGAGTAGCTGGTAGTCCCTCATCATTTCCTGCAGTTAGATATTCATGATGGGGATTTTTTTACCCTCACAGTGAAAAATGATTTGGATTCTACAGATATTTTTCTTCACCAAGGTACAAAGCTTTTCAGGAGCACTACTGTGCACTTGTGCTGCTAACCTTGGTGAAGGAGGGACTCTTCCAAGACACAGAGATGGCCTCAAGCTCATGAATTTACAGTCATGTAATCCTTAGGCAACAGAGTTGGAAAATCTGCTCCACAGAGTCCATGTTGACAATGGCACTGTCAGGCTGATGTCAGAGAGCTGTTTGTGCTGACAGACACCTACACAGGCTGCCACAGTCGAGACGTGCCAAGAAAAGGCTCATGTAGCTCCAACAGTACTGCTGCTTTACTTGCAGAAGGTCAGCATTCAGCCAGTGGGACTGAAACTTGACTAAAATGCATGTATGCTCTAGAATCTGCTAGTAGATGCTTTATAGTGTAAGCCATGTCTGATATAGTTTTGGGAAGAAGCCTCTCTCAGAGTAAATCCTCAAACAGTTCCCAACCTAGATTTCTGTGTTTAGATGTCCTTGGTTATTTCATGATCTTTCTTTTGGGGAACTGTTTGATACCAGCCCCCAGGCTGCTTGTGTTCCTATCCTACTGATGGCAGCTTTTCTTCAAAGGACATTTGTAGCAGCTATTTAATTCTGTGTGGGGAGCAGAAGCCTTTGAAATTGATGCTGTTCTGGTGAACTGTCAGAGAGGAGCACACAGTTTTCCTGTATTTAGAGTATTGTTAACACTTTACACAAACAGTTGGGAAGTCATGCTTTCTTTCTTGAATGCTTCTTACCATGATGGGTCTTCCAGCAAAGCTGTGAAAGAAGTAGAAATATTTCAAAGTAACCCAGCTTACGTCAGCTATACTGAATTCTGTGAAAAGGAGGTGATCGGAAAGGATTAGGTTGTGCTCACACATCTCTAAAAGTATTAAGAGAACAGAAGCAAGCAAAAATATTTTTTTAGAAAATTTTCCTCTTCTTTCTTTGCCATTTCAGTTAAACAGGTCTGCCCTCACTACACTTTAGGGTAAATGAAGGTTGTCATGGTTCTGAGGATTTTCAGTATTTTTGAAAGCTGTAGGTGAAATTGGGGGGAAGGAAGGAGTCCCAGGAATTTGAGCTGTGGATGATTTTGCTGGAATTAAGAGTAAACACAAGTGATCTTAAAAGGAGTGGACAGTTTCCTAAATGTAACTGCACATCCCAAGTGCCTATTTGAAAGTATTTGGTACCTGACATCTCTGGGACCTCAGCTATTCATTGTTAATCAGCTTCCTGAAGGTATTTGTATATGGGTGGACAGGCAAACTCTTGTCATTTTATTGTTTAAAATATTTTCCCTCTTTTTATTTTTTGTGTGTTTGTTTTTTTCAATGTTAAGGGTTTTTGTTTGTTTGTTTTAAAGTTCGTTTTAAAGTTTTAAAACCCTGCTATATCCAACCAGGACAGACTAGACTGATGGGTCAAGGCAAACTGTATGAGATTCAATAGGGCCAAGTGTCAGGTCCTGCATTTTGGTCACAACAGCCTTAGGCAACCTACAGGCTTGGGGTGGTGTGGCTGGAAAGCTGCCTGATGGAAAGGGACCTTGGTGTGCTGATGGACAGTCAGCTGAATATGAGCCAGCAGTGTGCCCAGGTGGCCAAGGAGTCCAATGGCATCCAGGCTTGGATCAGGAATGGTTTGGTGAGCAGGACTGGGGAAGTCACCCTGTCCCTGTACTTGGCATTGGTGAGGCCTCACCTCAAGGACTGTGTTCAGTTTTGGGCACCTCAGTACAGAAAGAACATTAACGTGCTGGAGCAGGTCCAAAGAAGGTCAACAAGGCTTGTGAAGGGCTTAGATAATCTAATATGCCCTATGCAGAGACAGAGGGAACTGGGGCTGTTTAGTCTGGGGAAAAGGAGGCTGAGGGGAGACGTTATTGCTCTCTTCCAGTATCTGAAAGGTGCTTACAGGGAGAGTAGGGTTGGTCTCTTCTCACTGGTGACAGGTGACAGGACGAGGGGAAATGGCCTCAAGTTGTGCCAGTGTAAATTTAGGTTGGATATTAGGAAACATTTCTTTACAGAAAGTGCTGGTAAGCACTAGAATAAACTCCCCAGAGAGGTGGTTGAGTCACTGTCCCTGGATGTGTTTAAAATCTATTTGGATGCGGTATTTAGGGACATGATTTAGCAGAGGGTTGTTAGAGTTGGGTTAGTATGGTTAGGTCATGGTTGGACTCAATCTTTAAGGTCTTTTCCAACCTGAGTGATTCTATGATTCTGTGATTTTAGTTAATTGCAGATCAACTTAGGTTGTCTTTTTCTTGCATTCTAGTTGACTCTTTTGTACTTCTTGGAAATATTTTGCTCTTGGGGGAGATTGGTGACTGCTTTTACTGTGATTTTAAACAGCTCTTTAGGGAGAGTTTTTAAACAAGCTTCATGATTACAAGCTTATGAAAGCACACTGCAGTTTCCTTGAACTTAGAGTGATGGATGGACAATGGATTTAAAGAGAACCTGATCTATTCCTGCAGACTCGTGAATTGTAGGAGGATGTGTGTACCAACACAGTGTGCTTGCTAAAATGTGAACCTCAGCACTTACTTTACAAGAGCAGAACAAGAATGTATGTTTAGGAACTGGAGAGAAGGAGGACTTACGTAACGATATCTCAGAGACCATCAAATCTGTCATCTCCCACACTGCATGGGTACCATCATGTCTGATTTCAGATCAAAACCAGTAGTGATCAAAGTATGTTATTCATATGACTGTACAGAGCAAGATTTGTCATGTGCTTGCACACTGAGAAACAGATGAGATAATGCTCATTTTCACCTCAGATAACATCAGGCATCTAATTGGTATAGTTAACCCAGAAGTTCAGTCATTCTATCTGCTTCTGTAGACAGTGAGATAGAGAATAGAGAAGCCACCAGAAAGGAACTTAATTGGGTTGAATTTGTTTTCTGAGGGCACTCATCTGTATTGACTAGCTTTCAAACTACACCTTGAACTTGGACATCATTGTAAGGTTTGGATGAACTCTGGCATAATCAAGGTTTCTGTGAGGGCAATCTATCATTGCTGAGACACTGAGGTACAGAAAATCAAACAGCTTGACTTTTTGACTTATCCTTTTGGATAATGGTGCTTTTTAAATGTTCATTGATCTTTTGTTTATTTCAAACTAAAATGGAAATAATCAAAAAATGCTGCTTTTTTGACAGTTTTTCTATTAAAAAACATTAGTTGTGTAGTTTACAGGAATAATTTTAGAAAAAAAAAATTCAGATACATAGTATTTCTTCATTTATCAGTTTCAGTTAAGTTATAAATAAAATTATATACTCTTGGAATTTGTTGTTTTATCTTTGATACTTTCATTCTTCTCTCTCTTTTTTTTTTCTTTTCTTTTCTTTTCTTTTTTTTTCTTTCTTTTTCTTTTTTTTTTTTTTTTTCTGTAAGAAATTACAGTCTGCCATGTGCTATCTGATCTGACAGGGTCAACAGCTTCCAAATAGATTAAGCTGTGGGTTATTGTCTCTGCATTACCTCCCTTTGCAGTGATACCCACCAGAGGACTGTGCAGTCCTTCATGAATGTTCATTCTTTCTCCAGTTTTTCATGCAGTCTCAATATGAAGACTTATAATTTAATAAAAATGTAGTTTTCAAGTAGTGATTTGTCTTTGCAAAATGCCACATATCTTGCTATGGAGATATTGGTGGCCTGCCAAGGATGTTTGAGTCCTCTCTGTATTTCTTTCTGGTTTTAACATGGGCTAGGTTATGTCAAGGGGCACAGATTAACATGGGGCAGATATTCAAGACATTCTGAGATGAGCTTGGTCTAGCTATATTTGTTCATGACTTGAGCTTGGTTTCTTTCCCTCTTTCCTGAACTCTTCAAGTGATTGTACCAATGAATGTGTAGCATTCATTGCTGAAAATTTTCTGAAATTGACACACTAGCTATATGAGTGATTTATGTGGTTTTGTTGTGGTCAGTAAGGGCAAAGTGAAATAACAGATTGTTATACTATATATATATATATATAAATATATATTATATATATTTAATTGTGGCTTATACAGTTCAGCATTATCAGTGGAGTTTCAACAGATTTTTGAGACTGAAGTTTAGGCAAGAAATGAAGCCAACTGCAAAATTGCCTTTTTGCAAGTCAGCAGACAGGTTACATACTGAAAATAATTCTGAAAACATAAAGAAAAGGAAGTGATAGCATATCAATTCATACTTTTGAGAAATGAATACAAAATTTACAGCAAAAATTCTGTTAAAGTAGCAAGATCTACCTTGTATTCTGCCTAGCTGTCCCATTCCTATCTAAAAATGCTTTCTTACAGTAATTCAGTCTTGCCATCACTGCAGCAACATTCTTTTGAGATAAATGTTTAAGGTTCTAGTGAAATAATGAGCATGTTTTAAATTTCATCCTTTAAAATCCCTCAAAAGAAAAATACTTTAAAAATGGATTTAATGTAATCTGAGTTTGATTGGTATTTATTATACAAAAGATCTATCCCACCTGCTCTTCTCCTTTGTCAAAGTAAAATTATTATTTGTTACTGGAGAATACTTTATTAAATGGATTGAGTTCGTTTAGATATATGCTCTCAGGTTTCCTTGCCATAGTTATTTCCTTTTGTTAGTTTTTTGCCAGCAGTTATGGACTGAACATATTTGGTATACAAAATCTATATAAAACTGGAATGGCAGCTGTCCAATACAGCGGTGTAGCTTAGCATAATGAGCACTAATAAAGCAGATAACAAGTCTATTAATGAAAATTAATTCTTAGACAATGGATGCAATTAGATGTGGCAGAGTACAGATGGATTTAATGGCTGGAAAAACATTAGTCTGTCTAGTTAATAATGTCTATTTTAGAAATGTGAATCCAGTTATTTTTATTTATGTGTACTTCCATCTCCTTGACCACTGGCTTCTCTAAATACTCACTTGGATGTGGAATTTGGACTTTTGCTCTTCTCATTATGTTTAGTCTTTCAAGTATATATATACATACTTCGAATGAATGAATCTTTTCAACCACTTCTGTTCATTTCCTCCAAGAATCATCCAAGATGACCAAAATCTTAACTTTAAATTAGCATCTCACATTTAAGGGTCATCCTCAGGTTTGAGGGGGAGTTCTTCTTAACAGTCTATCCTTTCTTTTTATTATATTGCCAATCCCATTTGTGCTTGCAGCAAATTTCAATTTAGTATTATTTGTGAAGTTAATTAATGTTGTTATCCTATCAGATTACTTGTGAATTTGTTAATTAAAATTGGAGATACAACTTCTGTCAATACAATATAATCTAATGCTAGCTAAGAATATGTGAAATAACTGAGGACTAAAAACACAGTTTTAAAAATTTTATATCTTGAATGACACATATGAATGATCAGGAATACTTTTTTTTTTTTTCTTTTTTTCTTTTTTCTTTTCAAACACTTAAAGTAGTGACACAAATACTATTTTTTACATTTATTCTGTTGTTCTCTGTAATGACTCAGTGGAACTCTTGGATGTCTTTTTCAGTGAAAAACTAGACTTATGATTACAGAATTTCTATAAAGCTGAAATTTAAAACTAATGGAAATTTTGTAGAAAAAAAAATGTAAAGGAGATAAAACCAAATGATAAGGATGTTGTAAGATTTTGTGAGGCTGATGATTGCTTTACAGTGGAAATGAATTGATGAATCTGGGTTTTTCATGATATGAAGTTTATTGTATTTTTTTGTTTTGGTTTGTAGTTTTGTTTGTTTGTATTTCCCCTGAATTCAGTAGAAATGATTTAATATATATCTCCTTCTTGTTACACCTCAGGAGCATTGCACATCACGAATCCTGAAAAACTTCTCAGGAAATTTTATCTTTATTAGACAGAATGCAGTGCCTGTACTCCAATTGTAATTTGCTCTATCTTCTCATAAGATGGTCAGAAATAATAGTCAATTTCTAGTGCTTCTTAGCATTTTCTGGATGTAGTAAAAATAGTTAAAACATTTTGTTGAATTTTTGTGGAGTTATGTTTTTATACACACTCTGTCATACCAAGTTATTACTTGTAAAGCTATGAACTACAATGTTTTCTTGCTTGAGTAGATTCTGTATGCCTGCTTGAACAGACTTTTATTCAGAGAGTATTTGTCAGTGGGCATGCATCAGTTATAGAAACATTTCCCAATTTCATGGTATAATGTATGATGATAAGTCATGTTACTATATGTCACAAAATATTTTTTTACATCTGAATGCTTTGCAGCTGAAGGTTAGCATTCATAGATTCATAACAGTACACAAGAGATTTAGCAGTAATGGAGTAAGGAAAAGTATATGAATAATATTTTAGCATTTTACAAGACAATATAAATAAGGAAGTGTCAATTTTTAACTTAAGCTTGTTCCGTGATTTTGGTAGGAATACTTTTTCCCTGTCCACATACAGAAAGTAGTTCTTTATAGCTTTCTTTGAAAAATATGCAATTTTTCTATATGATGAATGAAAGCTTTATCTTGCCATGCAAAACTGATGCAAAATAATGAACCTTCATTTCTGACTTGACCACTGACAATCTGTTCATTTGCATGTATGGAGGATGGAATGTGGTCAAACTTGACTTTAAATTATCAGATTTATCTGATAAAATATTTGATAACCTTCTGTGATAACTATGGATAGTGATGGGTAGAAGGGAATGATGGGAAAATCAATAGTATTTTCTTTTAGTGCAGGAGCATGCAGTAGAAAATCATTCAGATACCCTAACTAGATGTAAGGGAGCTGCCTCTAGGACAACTAGCAGCACTGTGGTTTCTCCATTTTAGCATGATGCCCATTCAAGTTAATTTCTCATGATAATAATTATCACAGTTACAAAAATATGCTTACAGATGGTTTTCCTTCTTTCCAAATCCAACCATCCCTTCATAGATGTCATGAATATTCTGTACTGTAGAGATACACTGGGTGATAGGAGTTATCTTATCTTGGTTATGTCTCTTCATGAGACACTGAAATATAGAATGTTCCCAAGCACCTTACTGGAATTTCTGTACAGCTATCTCTAGTAGAGATTGTGGTGGTATGTTAGTCATACATGGAGGTAAATTCACATTCTAATTTTACTTGGAAGCCATTCTGTGAATTTAAATGATGGGCAGCATACATTGAGAGCTATTTCAGAAAGGTTCAGATTGTTTGTTTTTTTTTATACAGAGATAGTCCAGCAAGCACTAAAAAACAAGAATCCAGTTAAGACTGAATAGTTTGCTTAGCAGCTTTCAAAATTTGTACATTTTAGGACTAGGCTTCCCATTGTTTTCAACAGCCATCCTTGAATCAGTCTTCAGGAATATGTGGTATGCACCTTTCAAAAAGAACTTGGATGAAAGAACAGATAAATGCAACGTTGATCAGCTTTGCATTTGTTTACTCGAATGCCTCCACATTTAAAAGCATTAATATCAGAATCATAACCATTATTCCATCATCAACCTGACCATGCTGAGTAGACAGCTAAAACCACCTTCTCTGAGGATTAGCTGGTCTTTTTTTTATCAAGTTTAGTCGAGTAATAGACCTGCACTTTCCAAGACATTGTGAACTGAGAATTCATGTTAAATAGCTTGTCTAAGCTGACCTTAATTTACTTTTAAGTTTAGTATTTTATGTAGTTCTTCCTCCATATTTTAAAAGTGTCACTTGCATATTGGTTGCATAAAAGCTTAAATCACCATTTGGCTATATTAGCATGTGTTGTGTCTGAATTCGCCCCACTTATTCAACAGTCCACCTTATACCTGTTTTTCTCATCAGCTAACAAATCATCGAGCCATTGATGAATATGGCAGAAACATATCTAGAACAAGTACATGATTATGATTAAGTCCAGGATCCATGATTATTGCTAGGTTGTCTTGGATTTTACAGTTAATATGCTGTGAAGTATCCAGTCAGAGTTTAAATATGGTGCACACAAACAACTTTGTCTGCTACCAAATTTAAAGTCTTTTTGGATATCTCTGATCAGACATATTTTCCATAATATCATGTTGTATCACCTGATTAGATTCCTAAGTTCTCTCTACTAATCTGCTAATACTATTCCTAAATTCTCTACTAATTAAATCCAAATTTATATTTTTATTTTTCTGATTTGTTTGTGTTTTGTTGGTCTGTTGCCTGAGATTGTTGTCGAGTTAACTGATGTGCACAAGTCCATTTGCCCTCTTCAAGTATTGGCACACTTTAGAACTGTAGTTTCTTCACTAATTCCCATTTGCATTAAAAATTAATGAAGTGGTTTGAGATTCTACCTACATAGCTCTTTCATGTAGGAGAGAAAGAATAAATTTCATTTATTTTCTTTAAAATGAGAAAGATTGTCAGCTGTTTGTAGAGATTTTGTAGATTGTTATTGTTACCTTCAGAACTTTGGTACTGCAAAATAGTGCAAAACAGAAAACGTTGCCACAAGGACTTTGGAATACACTTTACTTGTCAGCCATGCATATTCATATACAGCATTTTATACCTTTTCTCCCCATGCAGTTTTTCTCATCCATAGGCAAAAATAAGAGATAGAAAGGAGACTGACAATATTAGTCTCCTGCCCCTGAAAGAAATGATGTTGCGAGCATTACTTCAAGAAACCTAATATGATCCCTATCTCTTAGTGTCTTTAGATAGCTGTTTGTTTTTTAGTACTTCCATAGTATCTCAGTTTCCAGATCTGCTAGCTGGTTTCCGTGCTATTGGATTTGGGACTTAAATGGGCCTACACTTTCTCCCTAGCTGTAAGACAACAGAGACTCGGCAGCCCATTGGGATCATGTATATTTTATTTCTAGATGAAAGCAGACTTCTTATGCATTTATTATGTACTTAATTCTGTGTGACAGGTTGTAATCATTTTACAACTGTGATTTTATTTATTTATTTATTTATTTATTGAGAAAAGTTGTTCTTTCAGCAACTGCTAGCAATCTTTACATTTGCAGTGTACCATACGGAGTTTGGCACAGCTAGTCCATACAAGGAGAGGTCTGGCAGACATTAGAGAAACCAGTAGAAGATTTGGAATCAAAGTGAATTCACTATCAGCTTTTAAAAGTACAAATATATTGTGTCTAATATAATTAAATAGTAAAGAGGCAGCAGGCATGATAATTAGTTTTTCCAGTGACGAACTGTTGTCACATCTGGTACTGTATACAGTCATTGTGGAATTTCTAATCTAACTGGTAAACTGAAATCTAATAAAATAGATGGATACAAAAGCATCAACCAAATATACTATCCATAACAATTGCTGTGACTAGACAGAACAATATCATGTGGTCAATTTTAAGGAACTCTGAGGGCGTAACTGAGTCTTAGAAACGGCTTACAGACATTTTATTTGCATTTCTTCTAATAACTATATAGACAATAAAATCGGATGTAGCACCTTACCATTTCTCCATGTAAAGTGGAAGTTGAGAGACATTTGATTGGAGTATGCACTAACAATTCTGAAACGATGTGCAGATTCCAAACAAAAAGTAGAAAAAAACTGTAAGTAATATAATATAATTGGAGTGGCACATTCTATAAACATATAAAAATAAGCTACTTTTCACAAAAAATAAATTCCAGAAGATTGGTATCAATTTTTCATCAAACTTAATCAGTTGCATTTTGGCAGTTATGTTTTATACTTGTCAGTTTCTCCTTATTTGAGCAAGAAGTAAATAATTTCTCTTTCAAGTTCAGAGAAATTATCTGGTATGTTTTTTCACAAACTGCATTTCTAATCTTTAAAAAAAGAGCCATGTGGGCAGATGATTTCACCTAAACAGAAGTTTTTTTGGGAAGTCAGGAGACTCTGTGTGGGTGTAATGATCTACATTTGTGCACCTGTGGACCTCAAAAATCAGGCAATTTTAGGCGTTCAGGCCTTTGTTTACTTGAGTACTTCCATTAATTTAAGTGAGAATATTCATGGTAATAAGCTCAGCAGCACTTGGAGGTTCAGCTCTTGCAGTATTTAAGTGATTGTGTAATTTGAGCACTCTTATCACTAAACTTTTTTTTTTTTCTTTTTTTTTTTTTTCTTGTTTGAAAAAATGTTGCACAAAAGAGTGTACATAGGAACAGAGATTATCTCTGTAGTATCAACATTTGTTGAAAGGTACTGGGATGGGACATTTATAATCTGCGTGGTTCTGTAATCGTTTGGTTTTCTTTTCTGCTTAGGAAAATGCCCAACAGTAGTTGCAATGATACCTGTTGATAAACAGATGATTTCTGCATCCTGACAGCTGTACTGTAAATGCAAATCCTAATTAGAGATAACCTTGCTGTGTTATTTGACTTTGTAAGCAACGTCTGTCCTTTTCTAAATTGAACGATTGGATGGAAATTGACATTCTTAATATGCTTACCTTCCATTTAATGAGCAATCCCGTTATGAAGACTGAAAACAATGTAGTCTTACATTCAGGTTTTGTTATAATTCATCAAAGAATATATCCTTCCAATGTCAGAATTCCTCTGTGGAGGAGACACGAGGAGCTGCTTAACAACCATCCATGAAAGAGGGATTCATTTAAAGGCAGTGTGAAAAGATTAAAGGCAAAAAAATTCAAACTAGGACTTAGATAAGGCCAGGAAATGCCTCGAGGTACCAACCACAGAATTTCAGTGGTTTGCGCTGTCTGGTAATATACTGTATGAAAAGTTCTCTCCCCCAGCATATTTGCCCCCCTGTTTCTATGACCTAGGTAGTTGTCATTCTCCTAACAGTCTAAAGACAACAGAAAGACATTTTCAGAGATTTTTTGCTTTCATGAAACTTCTTTAACCTATTTCTGCCTTTCCTCTGAATGTAAAAATGCTGTTGGTGGCAGAATCTTTGTTGCTGACTGCAGATCTGAGTGACCCACATTTTATTTGGTTAGTCGATTAATGCAAAGAGAAGTCAAATAAGTGTAGATGAAAGCTAACATAAAATGGCCAGGGTACATACAGCATGCCATATTGTTGCCTGTCTTTTACAATCTGTATTCCAGTGGATGATTTGAATTGATGTAAATGCTTCTTACAGATTCCATTTCATTAGCAAACTGTGAGTATCATAGTTGCAAAAACAAACTGGCAGAGTTGGTAGCCATGGTTTGTTAGGCTTCCCGTATGCCTCATAAAATGCTGGGTCTATGTGTCCTGCTGGTTTCAAGGGCAAGCTGGGCTTGATGAGCCATTCAGTAAAGGTCAACTCTCTGATTATTTTTCATCTCCTCTCATCTGGAGCTAGCACAATGGTTAAAAAGCCATATGTGGCTGAAGTGTTTTCACTGTTGCTATTTATTTCTTGTGTCTCCTGCTTCTGAAGAATTTATGTGATGTTCAATCTCATTTAATTCCCAACCCAAACCTTTTTTCTTTCTATCTTGTAGAAGTATGAAATCGCTTGTACATTTTTGAGTGAAAAAGTTGTTTGGATTCAGGTTGTGTTTTTTTCTTTTCTTTTTTCTTTTTCTTTTTTTTTTGTTTGTTTGTTTTTCAATTGTTTGCAAATTTTCACCATTAAAATAGCATTTTTCCACTTTGTTCTAAAAAATGAACAAATAAAATATATATTTTTTGTCTGTCTTTGTTTCCCAGGCACTACCCTCTTCCTAATTATACAGAATGTATGTTTCTAACCTTTTCTGAAGCTTTAAGTTTAACAAAGAACATAGCTTGATAAAGCAAGCTCAGTTATTTTTGTATTATCAAGGGCTATTGGAAGTAATAGAGACAGCCAGGTAAGGAGGTTAAAATAAGGATAAAACAATTGCTTGGTGAAGCATGAAGGAGAAAGAAAAAAGAAGTGAACTTGTGCCTTATCCAGTAGATCAAAGGAGTATCACATTCAGTATTGGTGCAGAGAAAATCTCTTTAGGTCAGTAAGAGTCTTTTTTCACTATAGAGAGAAAACGAACATTATCCGCATTACCCTACCTGCTGCTTGGTTTGTGGGATTTTCTTGGTGGGTCAGGTTGTTTTTTGGTGGGTAGGGGAAAACGGGAAGAATTGAAATTTCCATTTACAATGTAATTGGAAGCAGCTTAGAGCAGCTTCTGACCCTTTACACCAGGAAACAAATTTACTCATGCAAAAGCTAAGAGAACTGAAAGCCATTCACCACTGTGAATTCAGCTGAGTACATGGGGGAATTTTTGAATGTGTGCATGTGTATCTTTGTGGTGCTATCTAAAAGAGTCATGTCAGTTTTCTTCCAGCTAGAAAGTATTTGCAAAGCAATGCCTGCATTAACTGCTAATAAGTTACAGCCCCAGAGTGCAGAAATGTAAGAGCCTAACGAAGGACTTGTTTTCCCATTTTTCAGGCAATATTTCTTTCTGTTTCTTTCAAAGACAAAATTTGTTGGAGTAATATAGGCAAGCCGTGTCCACACAGCACACTGTGGGCTCTCTTTCTTTCCAAACCTTATTTGCACTTGTACTCTGGCTGAAGATTAAATTGACTTTTCAGTTTCAGGGTGTTTTTTTTTCCTGAAGGAGTTAGCTGTAGACATCAACTTTATGATGGTGGTGGTCTCATGGCTGTATTTGCTTATTTCATATGGAGTAACAGTGACATCCAGTGGTTGGATAATCCAGCCAGATGTGTAAATCACTGTACCAAGCAGTATTTCAGTGAATGTACTCCTGCTGGCATTTCATCTAAAGCCATTTCCAAGGTTCCCTTGGGTGGGAGAATGAGGGATGAACAAATAATCTTTGTTGCAAAAGAGATTTGCTCTGGGACTTTGAGCAAGAGTTCTGCTGATGTGGAAAAAAGAAATAATCTCTATGATTTTTAATCCAAAAAGCACTTTTTGTGTTCATTTCTATGACTGAAAAATCTGCTTGTGCAGCAGTGATAGATTAACACTTGTTGCAGTATGACTTACTAAGTTCTACTTCATATCTGAAGTTCACCTCATACCTAGGAACCTGTGCATACAGTAATGAGATCTGCCTTTGCTATCTGCAATTAATATTCTTGTAATTGAAATGGGAAGAGAAAAAAAATAATGAGAAGATTTTTATTTTATTTTTTTATTTTATTTTATTTTTTTGTGGTGTGACATGCTTATTCTAGTCACTCATTAAACTAAAGCTTCTGTTATTATTAAAAAACAAAATCCCTGTAACTGCATTTGTTCTGTACTGTGCAAACTGTTGGGGAAGTTCTTTGGTTGTCAAAGATTAAATGAAGCTTTTAAATATGAAAAAGAATATTTATTGTTCATATGAACAAATTACATTTGAGAAGGAAGGTATTTCAGACACAAATTCTTAATGTGTGTTACTGTGCTGTTTTTCTTGTATTAGTTTCTATTCTCAACAGATCATATGTCAGCTTGCAATGCAGAGTTAAATAACTACTGTTACATAAAAGGTTGCACTTGTTTTCAGAGTTATCAGAAGTTAGTATTCAGAGTTAGCTCATAGTTTCATTGCAAGCTTTCAGTACTGATGCACTGGAAGTACCCTTCTACACCTCCTTTACTGAATGTTAAAGATTTTTTGTTTTTGTTTTTTTTTTTTCATTTGTCAGGAATCTTTGTTTTGAAACGTAGAAGGATTTGAGATAGAGCTGTGAAAGGTTTGAAGTGCTGGTGCTCAGTTATGGGCTCAAACCATTTAAGATAATGTAGTTGACAATGCCTACAGGGTAATAAAGAAGTGTTGCTTTATGATCTCCTTTGGTGATATAACTGAAAAAGTCGACACGTTGGAAATCAAAACAAGCTATGTCCATATAATTTCAAGCCAAATATGGGGAAAGCCTACAGGTTTTCTTACCAGTCAAGGAAAGAAGAAACCTTGATTTAATTACAAGAACGCAACAGTATGCTTCTATCATTTTTGAGTATTTTCCTGCTTCCCTGTGTCTCTTGGTACCAGTAGTTCTAGATGAAATTTCTTCAGGAGAAAAACTTTAGCCACAGGTAGCTCTTGTTGACCTTTCAAAATTCAGTGATTTGTCATCAATCCCATCCAGAGTTACTGTGAACGATATCTTTCAGTTAGAGGCTGAGAGCTGTAAGATTTACTTTGATGTTCCCCTAGGCTGGAAATAGTGGTTTCAGCTGTGTGTGCAGTGAAGCATTTATTGTGGAAGTGTCTGAGAAGACATGTCAAAAGTACTTTTGCAGCAAATATTGTGTCTCCGAACCTTTGAAACCATGCAAGATATTTATTTTAGCCCCCTAATTTATACAGTCCGATGCTTAGTTCAATTTTATACCTACATTTCAATTCAAGATTTAAGAAGATCAGTGGTGTTTGTTGTTCATAGCTCCAGCTGTCATTAGGACATAAATCACTCAGTGAAGTCAGATAGGCAAACTTTTGGGTAGATGCATCTTAGGGCTGATTCCTGATGTGTAAGGAAGAGAGGTGGCTGGCTTGCTCCAGTACTTCGGCTGTAGATGGAGACATCTGTCTAATGAAATTCTTTTAACATGAAGTCTGCAAGTTTCTTTTTAAAAAGTGCTTCACAGCATGTAAAGCATAGGGTGTATATTCTGCAAATAACTAACTAATAGATGTGGTTTTCCATTTTTTAGTTAAATAAATATTGTTAGGTAGGATTATACTCTGCTCAAAATACTATTCTCAATTTTCCTCTGATTTGAAAATAGGTGCAAACAATGCAACTATTTCCTTCAAAGATTTAATTTAGGTAAAAGTCCTTTTTCAGTACCAGAGGAACAAATTGCACTTTGCATATAAAAACAAAAGAAAACTGATGCAGAAGATAAAAACTGACTGATAATTTTACTGTAACAGCTATGTTGACGCATTTTCTCCAATAGCGTAAAATAAGTCCTTTGTATTTTGAAGCACAGGTGTCTTAGATAAAGTTCTTCTGTATAAAACTTGACAATTGCAAAGGTTAGAATGATTATCTTCTTTGCCTCTGTTCACACAATAACAGTACTACAAATTACTGTGCAGGCCAATCATTTCACCCATGTTCCTGGGTGATGAGACCACTACAGGGGTGCTGTATGTAATTGGTCATTGTATTGCTTGCTTTTCAAACAGTGCCAGTACACTGAGCAATCCAATCTCAGTTGTTATACTTCTGAACTGTATGACCTTAGCACACTTGAAATCTATCTATAAACCTTTCTCCGGGGACTGGAGAGGCACTGGCTTCCACTGTGAAATTAGGACTTCACTTCAGCTGTTGAGGATGTTCTGGGATACAGTGGGTAAAAGTGAAACTGCAAGGCCTCTAGTGAACAAACCTAGGGTTATTTTTTTTATTTTGACGGTTTGTGATGCAGCCAGGCATCTCATCCAACTCTTTATTTGCTTAGAAAAAAGTGAGAGGAGTACAGTGGAAAAGGCTGTTGACATAACACAAAACTATTTTGTGAACTGTCCATCCTTAGTTTACAATGACTGTGGGAACAGTCATTGGATTTCCATATATCTATACAGTGCTGATTTGTCAAGCAAGATCTCTTGGTAGGCTTTCATATCAAAACTATTTTGCCCAAATCTCTAGCAGGTTTGACCAACATTCCTGGCAAAAATCTTAATTCAATAAACCTGTTGAGTGATAATGGTATGTATCGGAATTCCTTTGTCTGACTGGGTGTTCCTGAATAATCATAGAATCATCAATGTTGGAAAAGACGTCTAAGATCATCCAGTGCAACTGTCCACCTATCACCAATATTTCCTACTAAACCACATCCCTCATTACAACATCTAAACTCCTCTTGAACAGAAGACTTCTTTGCCTCTCTACAGCATACAGCCTATTATTAGTCCCCTCCATTTTAATGCTGGCACAATTGAAACATACTTTTGTCTGAACCTTTGCTGTTGTTGTTATGGGGAAAAGCTTCAGCTATTTCTTTCTTTCTTATTTTTAACCTTGAAGTTTGATCTTTAGTGACAGTTTAGATTTAAAATCACTTCCTAGCTTATCACGTAAGTAGAGTGATTGAAGGGAGCTGGAATTTAAACTGTTTACTCACTTAGCTGTCAGAATTTCCCTTTAAGCTAACACTTTCAATTAATGCTATACACACCACAATGGCAGCGGAGATCAGCCTGAAGTCATATATACATTTGTCAATTAAATTCAGATGTCAAACATGGCTTTTAATTACAGTCCTACAACTGCCGATCACTGGTATTTAAAACATGCTGTATGTTTCAAATTCATTTTATTGATCCATTACATAATGAACTGAAGTGAAGTAAGAGTCTTCAAGTAAAGGTAGATGCTGTTGAGCTTGGAATTCAGAATATGGAAAGTATATTAAATAGATGCACAGGAAATACGTGTTTTGTTATCATAAGACAGGAATTCTAACAAGAAAAAATATTTCTGGTCCCTTTACTATATCTTCAAATGTTGGAAGTGTCACTCCGGAGAGAGTAAATATGTGGTAAAGACACTTGAGAGGTCTTCCATCTATAGCTTCTATTTATCTTGTTTGAGACAGAGAGATCTCCTTTTGGACAGTCACTTTGGAAAATATATTAATATTTGAATGTATATCTTGTTTTTCTAATTCACCTCCTGGCTACTCACACACGTTAGTGTCATCAGTAGGAGATCTCACTTCATCAAAACAAATGTTTCTCAGATCTGTGAGAATAATTTTTGATTAAGTGTTGGATGAAAGGAAGAATACCGTGAATTCTGAACAATAGTGAACACTTTGGCAAGTGGATATTGATATGGTACTGTGGACTTTTCCAAAATTCATTATTTCAAAATTGTGAATAAAATTAAAGAATCTGAGTTCAGATAGTTGGAGCTATCTGGTAGGAAAAAAAAAAAAAATCATTCTAATTGATTCACTGTTTTGCTCACTTTGCCTGATAAAAGCACCATGTTGGTACCCCACTGTTAGCCTAGTGAGGTATTCTTTCTTTCACAGTATTCTTAGTAGCTGGGAGTTTTCTGTTTAATCTGGAAAGCAGAAAAAAATCCTTTGGTTTCAACATTATAATTTCATAGATAGAAATCTGTAATCTCCTATTACAGCCAAGAGTCAATTAGATATTTTAAATTTCCCAGATTTGTTCCCTTCATTTATCCAAGACAAAAATATTTTCTCCTTTGGATTATATACTACAAACTATAGTCCTAGTGTCATAGCATCAGTGTACCTTATCTGAACCCTACAACTTCCAAAGCAAAACTGTAGCACATAAAACCTGCCTGACATATTACCACAAAACCATATCATTGAAAGGATACCTCTGAGATGTTTTATTGAGAAGTGTAGTCAGTAGCAAAGCAGACTATAAAGCTAAGACTGTTCAGTGGTGTAATATCTAGTGCTCTTTTAGAGAAATATTCAAAGATGGAGCTAGTTATTTTCTTGATCTTATGCAAAGTTACTGAAGCCTTTCCAAACCCTTCCTCTCCTGTAGCAGACAATATGTACTAGCAAATCCTTTTGTCTCCATAAGCCCATGTCCTCTACTGCTAACTTGGTAGCCAGAAGCCTGCTGCCCCAGGCAGCTTGGGAACACTCCTACCTGCTGAGAAAGCAAGTCAAAAACTGCTTCTGCTGAGCCTTCTGGACAGAGAAATAATTTCAAGTGATCAGAAGTCCTCTAAAAAATAGTGTCATTCTAATAAAATGTTGAAACTCTGGCAAACATGTCAGTCCAAACTCAAGCTGTGAATAAAACTGCCTAGAAATTTTCATTGAAGTAGAAAAAGTAAAAGAGTGTCCTTTGGAAACAAAAATAAATAAATTGGAAAGATTAGAGATGAGAGTTTCTGTGAAATGGAACAGAACCTAAAACTGATTACTTCTAAGGGGTTTTGACTCACAAGATGAGATACACAGTGCTGGTTTGAAGTGTAGATGCACTTCAGTTCTTGATAGCAAAACCCTGGGGCAGAAAGGAGTGAATCTTCACCAAAAGTAGCCTCTTTACGTTTATTAGAGAAAGTTTATTAAAAAGTAGGATCAGCATCCTCATGAGATCTGGTCTGAAATCTCTTTGAGGACAGGAATGTAGAAGAGCCAGGCTTGTTATCTACAAGCATAATGGCATGGTCATCAGCATCCTATTCCTTTTGCATGCTGGCAGGTGGCTGGAATAGCTGCCTGTAAGTATGAATACAGCTTGCTGGTCCTTTAGGCTTTGAACCCAGCTCTTTCCTTGTAGCACAGAGTGCCCAGAAGAGGCAGATGTCTCACTGCTTCTGAATATTTGTAGGTGTCTACAAAAGCTTTCCAAATGAAGCAATTAGTGATTTTTAATACGCACATAGAAAACAATACTAGAAAGCAGTTGCAGTGCATATCATTTCTAGTGAAAGAGATGTAAGCAGAAATGTCATGTTAAATTTTTATTAAAATGATGGTAGTCAAGTTCCTATGTAGTGCATGCTTAATTCATTTCTAGGACTTAAAATGGTTTGCAATCTGAATAGACATTTTCAGACTTTCTCCCCTAAAGCTCTATTTTTGGGTAGCATGCACTTCATAATTCTAATATTGAGGTAATTTTGTTTTCTTTTTTTCTGGACACATTCTTGGGACCACCTACAAATTAAAGGAAGTGCATTATGTTTAAAAACGTAGTATGTTCTTTTATGCAAAATGACTCATGAGGACTGCTTTTTCTATTTGTCTGTACATGGGCATAAATAAGTTTGCACAAAAATTCCTCATTGATGAATGCACCTACAAGTGTCTGGAGACTATTCTGAAACTATCAATTATTTCCAATTAATTACTAAAAATACTCTGTGCTGTTTAACTTCCAAATTACACACAGATAAACATGTTTTCTCATATCTTTTTTAGAATTCACTTGAAGGAGGTGCCGATAAGGGTTAGATAAAATGTTAATTGTGTTGCACTGTATTTTGAGAGAGAAAATTCTTGTTGTGATGAAAAGTATGGAAATGACTGCATGATCCAGACTTCTCACTTCTACAGTAATATCGTCTACTCCAACGGGATAAAGGACATTTCATTTACAGAAAAGTATAATTGGCACCTATTCAAGCTCTTTTTCTCTGATTTAATAACAATGTAGCTTTTCCATATTTAACTGATTGTTTCTCCACTTAAGATCAGTCCTTAGTAGCATCAAACTGGGTCTGAGCTGCTTGCCACACATTCTTACTGAACTATAGTGCCTGTGGGAAAAACTACCATGATGTAGAGTTGTCCCAAAAGCCACTGGACAGTGGCTAGGTCTTTGTGGTTACCTTAAGGTATCCTGGTTTTTGGAAGTTCCTCTTCTGTTGTTTAGCTGAATGTGCGTTTTGTAGCAGCACAGAGTCTGTAAGATATTCCTGCCTCCATGCAGATTTTGTTTTTCAGGTGGAGATGTTATCTTATCAAACTATTTTAAATAAATAACATACTTTGACACTACTGTACTGATATTAAAATTACTGCAAAGATGCCTTAACTTTTTTGCGTGTTTGTTTTGTTTTCTACTCTAGTTCGTAGGTATGTCCATTAGGGAAGTATTTTCAGAAACTGTGCATGCTGTATAATATTTAATGCATGCTAAGAGGAACAAAAATTATTTTCTCTTCTCGCTGTATCCACTTACTGATAGTTTTACATTTATTTGTTATATTGTAAAGCCCCTTTCTGCTTCACAGAGACAGCTCGTGAATCTAAGTAAACAAGCCAGCTTTGACTCTTGACTTAATTAAGTGCAGAAGCCTGCAGCTGGAAATCTGAATTAGGGAGGGGCAAGAGAGGTCTGTCCATGCATCATCTAAAATATCTGCCCATGTTTCTGCACTGCAGTCTTCCATGGTGTACCAAGCTCCAGCATGTAAAGTGATACCCCACAGAAAAGTAAAAATAACATATTCCTCCTGCTGTAGTCTCAGCTAACAAAACTATATATCTTCAGCAGCACTTCCTTACAGAAAACAGCATTCTTTGTTGTTGTCTGTGGCTTCAGATTTGCATATGGAACTCTTCCACCCAAAACACTACCATTACTCTAGACTGTAGGTGAATAACAAACCCATTGGGTTATCTACAAGTCTGCCAGTGATCACTATAAAAAGGGTCCCGGGCTCAGATATAAACGCACCACTGTACCTTCCATTCAAAGCCTACGTTCTTTCTAAACTTAAGGAGGAGGATGAACCATGAAGGATGCTTTTTATTCCAGGCCACCATACCCTGTTTTCTCCTAGAGCCAAAGGAGAACAGAATGGGCAGCATTCAGGCTGCCAAGTATGGATGATTTATGGAAGCATCACAGTTCAATCTGGACATTATATTTCGAGACTCTGGTGGAAATCTTGGCAATGTATTTTTATCCTCATCCTAATGATCAGTGTTGTAAATAACTACGTACATTTACATTATATCAATTTCCTGAAATTATACTGCTCCCCATTCTTTTCTGTTTGTTTTGTTTTTATAAATATGAACTATTTTTACACAATTAAATATATAATGAATTGTAAAGCCTAATGCAGAAATGTTAATAGTAACAAAATATTTTAAATCCTATACAGCTGGGCTGTTATTAAAACACTGTAAGAACACCAAACAAATAATTATGTTCCTCGTTGCTTTTCATTGTAATCTTAATTGTATGTCTACAAGAAGTACCTGGCCAATCTGTTTTAAAGCGATTTTTTCAGCTCTCTTCCATGAACATCCTTTGCTGTTCTGCCCTATTTCCAGGCAGAAGCTTCTCCCTTTGATAAAGGAGGTTTTTATCACTATAGCTTAGTAATCTACTGGTCTGCTTTTCCAGCAATGGAAGGCAAAGGCATTTTTATTTGGTATGGATTAGTCTTTATTACATTTCTAAAATAGGTGTTGTCTGAGAATCCCATAATGGAGAGGAGAATATAGACTATCAGCTGAAAATAGGTGGAATTAATGCAGCATTTCCCCTCCGGTGTTACTCCTGTAAATAGCAGCATCCAGCAGGTTTTACATACTGATAAATTCATTCAACAGAAAAGGCATTGGTTTGTGTTTGGAGTTTTTGAAATTTGCATGACCAAACAGATATCAGCACTTGCAAGCAGCCCATCAGATTAAGGCTGAAAAATAAGCAATAGCCTCATGGACAAAACTCATCCACTGCATGGAATTCCTACATCAAGTGAGGTCAAAAAAAACAATGGCTGGACATACAAACATGCAAAAGGTTTTATGTAGGTAGGAACAACTTTTTCATTCTGTAAACTTTTACTTTATACATTTATTCAGTTTTGTTCATAAATGACAATTAAGAAAGGACTGGTGATAGTGGTGAAGTAATAAGCATGTGTTGATAACCAACTTCTTGAAGAGACTGAAAGGATAAATGAAAATCAGCTAAAGGCCTCACACTGACAAACAAAGTGATAAATTTAGGACAAGACTAACAGGGTTTGTGAGAGGAAATAATGACTACCAGAAGTTTCTGAAGTGTTTGGCTCTGAAAATTGCAAGACAGGAAGGCAAAAGGTGTTGCTATTAATGAAAATAATGAATTAGGGCTACTAACATTGGTGAGATACCAAGTGAGATAATATACACAGTAAAACAATAATTTGATTAAGGAAGACGAAGAGATGTTTGAGGAAACAGTTGCTTTTGTTGAAGAAAAATTTGAGATTACCAGAACTGGTCAGTGTTGTGCCCTTTGGAGACACTGTTCTTTTAGAGTACTGCATGAGCTGAATTTATGCATGTTATAATTTTCCCATACACTTCATCAAAGAAAACGTGCACTTAAAAAAATTTCAGTGTTCTGCCTGAAGTTTCACTGGTTTCTGAGCTGGCCTGCTGTGAGCCACGTTAGGCTACTGTGAGCCATGTTAGGCTACTGTGAGCCAGAAGCAAGGTGAAGCTGAAGAACATGTGCTTTTTAATACACTCATAAACACACAGGTGTGGCATTGGGAGCAGTAAAGAGAGGAAGTAAGACAAATGATGAGGAGGGACTTTTGTTGGCACTTGGATTTTTGTTAGTTATTTGGATTTGCCACTAAATCTCAGTCCTTAGAAAGCCACAGTAAAATATACTTACTAAGTTAATTTGTCATCATTGTGTTATTTACTCCATTAACCAGAAGATAAACTGTCTGTCCTGAAAGAAACTCTGTTATTTATGCGTGTTAATTTATGAGATCTCATGCAGCATAGTGTGATGACTAACAGGATGTTTTATTCCTGTAGTAAGATTTATTTGTGGGGATGCTCATGGCTGTTATTATTAGAGCTGGTGACACTTTACAGTGGTCTTCAGTTCTCAGAGCAGAAGTACTCATGACAGGGCCATGTTTGGTTGCTGCTCATACATGAAAACATTAATGATGTCATATAGTAGTGCAGTAAGCTTGTGGGTATGGCATCAAATGATGTCTTTACACAGCTCTGTGCTGCCGGCTGGGGACATGAAAAGAGACTTTTTTTGCTTGGGTTCTCTATTCTGCATATTATCACAGCTCCTACCAAGCACTGATGCCCTCTGCTTTGTCTGCCCGTTGTAGCAGTACACAGGCTGGTTTTTTTTGCCCTCTCTGTTTGCCTTGGGTCAGCTTGTGTGTTTTCTTTCCATCTAATTCATGTACCTGAGGAGGAAAAAAATAAAAGACGCTGCTTTACATCTCCTAGAAAATTAATTGCTCTTAGTGTCTTGGAAACACCTCCCAGGCTGCAGTTACTATGGTGATAGATGTGGTATAAAGGTGTAGATAGATTGGTTTAGCAATATGAAACTTCATTTTTTACAAACCAAACCACTGGGGGTTTTTTTGATGTTTTTTTCATTTTCTCTTTTACAAACTGGGTTGTCCCTGATCTGATAACTGAAGCCATGTGAGATGTTTGAGGATCTTTCCATAGACCCCATGTAGAAATACAGTTTGAAGCAGGACTATGATTCAGAGCAGGAGCCAATGATAGTTATTCAAATATACTGTTTTGATAATTCATCCATACCAGTGTATCGGGGATGTAAATACCTGCCATTTTGGTCAGTCATGCTAATTTAAAAAATTCAAGTTAATGATAGAAGAATAATATTTTAGTATTTCATTTATATATATATGTATTAATTTCAGTACACATTGCTGAACAGTAAATAATTCTTAAAAATATGTTCTTCCTAAGATACCATACTCTGTTTAGGCAAGCAGGAACATGTAGGGTTTTCCATCTGCTCTTTATGAGTGAATTTTTATTTCATGAGTAAAGAGCACTCTGAAGACCTCTCTATCACCCTTCCTTTTCTCAAGGTCTGTGTAATTAAACTGGAGAATGAGTCCTGTTGCAGCTTTGAAGAGGTCAGGGTAGAACTGGATTCTAAATACTTCTGTGGTTTTTGGCTTTATTTGCTTTCTGTTTGTTCATTTCTGTTTATGGTGGTGCTTGTTTATATTCTTTTGGTTAAAACAAGGAACAAATGGACTCAGGCATGAGAACTTCTGCTGTTTATTTTTTGTTGTTGTGTTTTTGCTGTTGCAGTATGTGCTTGGTGAAGCTGGACAGTAAACACCAGCAACACTTCAAACCTTGAAGTTCCTCAATGCTGATTGCATTATAGATCCCTATAATATCATTGCAGCCTTTCAGTACCTGAAGGGAACTTACTCCCAGGAGGGGAGTAAACTCTTCGAAAGGGCTGATAATAGCAGGACTAGGGGAAATGGTTTTAAGTTGAAGGAGGGAAGATTTAGGTTGGATGTTAGGGGAAAGTTCTTTACTAGAAGGGTGGTTAGGTCCTAGAACAGGCTGCCCAGTGAGGTTGTGGATGCCCCGTCCTTGGAGGTGTTCAAGACCAGGTTGGACGGGGCCCTGGGCAACCTGATCTAGTAAAGGCGTATGTTTGGTGGCCCTGCTAGGAAGGGGGGTTGGAACTACATGATCCTTGAGGTCCCTTCCAACCCGGGTAATTCTGTGATTCTGTGATTCTGTGATTTCAGTTAAATTATTAATACATGCGGCCATAGCACTTGTCCATATACTCCCTATTCAGTTTTTGGTTTTTTTCTGCACCTTATGGCACTAGATTTTCTTTTCTTCTCCTCTTCAATTAGAATGGAATCAGTCTCCTGGGCATGGGAATGAGGACCTCAAGAGGGCAATTAAACCTACTTATTTTCAATATCAGGAAGAAATGGATCTCTCTGTCAAGTATGTCCTTCAGCTGGATGCATGCTCTGATTTTTGGGTGGTCCTATGTGGAGCCAAGTGTTGGATTTGATTGTCCTTATGGGTCCCTTCCAACTCAGGTCATTCTATGATTCTATGTTTCTATGATATAGGAAGACTAGATAGCTAAATATATGCAGAAAAGATCCTACACATCCAGTTCTATTGGATCTCATATATTCAGTGCTGCTGGTGATGTGTAATATGTGTCCTACGTTCAGAAGTATGTACTTATAGGAGTTGTAGAACACTGAAGAGGTGTGTGCTTATATGCATCCTTGCCTCGCTTTTTGTCTGGCAGGAATTTAGTATATTTCAGAGGTAGCTAGCATATTTATTTCCTTTCTTAATAATTCCAGAGAGTTTTTTGAAAATTGTTTGGATTATTTCATGTGAGACCAGAGGGGCTGCAAAACACTTCACATGAGAAGCAGCAGTCAGAGGCAGAGCAGCCACAGCATGAGAAAGTGTTCTGGCAGCTGCGGCAGCCTGCCTGCCCTAATGTAGGTCACTGGCTGGAATGAGGCTCTTCTGGGGCTGTATGTGGAAAGAAATGGCAAGGAGGAAAATGTGGCTGATGCACATGTAGTCAGAGGAAATGTGATATTTCCAGCTCCTGCCACTGAATAGCACCATTCAAGGCCTCTCAACAGCTGTCTAATATTGTAGTATAAGTACAGTACTAAGTGAATAAATATCCTGAAAAGATTGCAGTTAGCAGTGCTGAGAAAAAGTTATTTGTAGCGAGGACTGAAGCTGTGCGGCTGTAATATGTTTTTGATGCTTTTGCTGCCAATCGCTTTAGACAGCTGGATAATGACTCATCAGAAAGCAACTTGGAGCAATTCCACTGTCCTGTAAACCTCTCCTAGATTTTGGGTTGTTTTTCCCCCGTGCAAAAAAAAAAAAAAAAAAACAGAAAAAAATGCCATCAGCTACTCAGTTTCACACTAGTTGGCCAAACAGCATGGATTAGTGCAGGCAGATTTAAAATGATGACATGTTTTGTTTTGTCACAGCTCTTCAGAATATAGAGCAGCTCATAAAATGTGTCAGTGTGCAATGCTTTGCTCCAGGAGTTCCACGAAAGTGTTGTTCAGCGCACAGCACTTGGCGAACTGCTTTGTATGA
Source organism: Coturnix japonica (assembly GCF_054131305.1). Lineage (NCBI taxonomy): Eukaryota > Metazoa > Chordata > Aves > Galliformes > Phasianidae > Coturnix > Coturnix japonica. The sequence goes on from NC_140663.1 coordinate 131,830,623, forward strand.
AGGCCAAAGTCGTTCGCAGCAAGATTAAGGTTTTAGAGAGAGGATCCTGATCCCTTCCAAAGTCCACATTTTGGCTGTCAGAAATTGTTTGATTAAAGCCAACAGAACTCTGCTGGATAGTGCAGCAGTTCATTTGTGCCTCTCCGAATCTGAGCAATAACGTTAACTCCAGTTATTTACCCTCATCTGTTGAGGGTGAGATCTGAGCCATGAATGAGACACAGGACTGTTATTCATGAAGAACACGCTTTGAAAATGTCCAATAGCCCCATGGAGAAACCAATTTTATGTCTTCATGGAGTTAGCAGTGCATTATGCACTTACGTTTATCATAGGTTATGGTAGGAGAGCTCAGAAATTTGCAGGACAAAATCCTCAATGTGCTGCTGATGTACTTAGGCTAACAGTGGCTCCATTTTTACAATAGCCTGCTGTTCTTTTATTTCCTTAACTGTAAATTGTATGCATTTGCTCTCTGGTTTGCTTCTGACCTGAGATTTTTCTCCTTATGTGCTCCACAAAAAGATGCTCATTTGCTTCCTCCCACGCTTTCAGAAAAAAAAAACCAACTTCAACATTTTGTCCCTGTTTTCTGAGTGTTTGTTTTTGGGGTGAGGTTTTTGTGTTGGTTTGTGGTGTTTGTTTTTTTGGTAGCTAAATCTGCCCTTGAGCATTTTGGGGTGACTGTCTCAGTCATTTCTCTGCAGTGAAAAATTGTAATAGGGAATGGCATCAGTTCTGATCTCTGTTTGTAAGATATTACAGGGCTTATTTCTCTGTGTACTGGAAATGCTGCACATATGCTGCAAAATGTTTGACAGGTTTTATGTCCCAGGCTCAAAAATGATCACAGCCTCACATGTAGGAAGTGGTCTGCACCCTTCTGTTCTAACGCTTCCATTTGTTTGTTGCTGTCTGCTCAAAGTGATAGATAGGCCAGATCCATTTTCCTATTGAATATGGGTAAAGAACTGGTATTTAATAATAAGGAAATTTTGTTTCAGAACAGTGGAAACTGCAATCTGCAGCATAGCTAGTGCAGACTAGAAAAAAACTGTGTATAGGCTTATCCTCAATGCCAAGGCAAAGCACTGAGCTTAGTGTTTGCATGGGGCTGGGGAAACCGTGAAGCAATGCGTGGGACTCACTCAAGGCATGCAGTGAACAACTTTAAAAGTGATATGAAGGAATTTGATTAGCACAGCTTGGGAAGTGATGCAGGCATTTACAAGACTGGTGTAGGTAAAAGAGTAAATCAAGGAAGGTAATCAGACAGTGTTACGCAGACAATGAGCTTTTTCTGAGTATTTTGGGAATCACAGATGTGCCTCTGTTCTTATTTGTTGTGAGGTTTTTAACCTTGAGATCTGCCTGTGCTTGTGTTCCAGCAGAAAAAATAAATTAAAAAATGGGAGTAGCTATGTCTTCTCACTTCTGTGAAGCAGCCAGTAATGTACAGTACAGAAGTCTGCCTTGCTTTTACTTATCTCTAATTGAAATGCATCAGAATACTACTAATATTTTTTTCAGTGTAATTTTGATGGAATTTAAAGGATAAGTTAATTTAAGCTGTTATTAAATTTTGCAAAACAGTCAGAATTCTCAAAATATATTCAACCTCAACCATATGTTGTTTTAAAAGTGGAGATTGGAAGTGGAACAGTAGATTAATTCTGTCTCTATTTCTTATGGTACTATAAAGGGTATTAACAATATGGTGAGTAGGAGTCCTAAGGCTGATACACTGCAGAAGTTTATTGCAAATCAAAACTAAGTGTGGCATACAAGGAAAAAAAAAAAAAAAAAAAAAAAAAAAAAAAGAATTATTTACTATTCTTTCCACTAATTAAATATTTTTCAAGTAATAATTTATCTCTAATGCTACAAAGTAAGTGCAGAAAACAATATAAAAATCATATAGTGACATGTCTTCATTGGCTGAGGATTAGTCTTCTCATTTATTTCAGAAGTAGACTGAAGCCATGATTACAGATATAAAGACCATATGGATTGGCAAAAAATAAAGAATTTGCTATTCCTTGGGTAACTTTTCTATCATTTGGAGTTGGTTTCATTAAATGTTATTAATTTTTAAATATATATATATGTACTGGATCTTTTCCATTGTCAGACCTGTTTGAATATCTCTCTAGCTTCCTTCTTGTTCTTGGTATTGGCATGTCAACTAAGAGAGGGGATATTTTTTACTTAATTTGTGGAAATTCTCATGTTTTAAAATGGGCACTTGGAATTTAAAGAGTTTGAGTTTATGATAGAGTAAAAAGAGTAAAAAGAAAAAGAAAAAACAAAAAAAAAACAAAACTAATTTAAATTTTACCCAAGCCACGATCGATGGTCAGGACAGGCTGAGGGAGCTGGATTTGTTCAGACTGGAGAAAAGAAGGCTGTGGGGTGACCTCATTGCAGTCTTTCAGTACCTGAAGGGGTACCTATAATCAGGAGGGGGTGTAAACTCTTTGAAAGGGCCAATAATGGTAGGACAAGGGGACATGGTTTTAAGTTGAAAGAGGGAAGATTTAGGTTGGATGTTAGGGGGAAGTTCTTCACTAGGAGAGTGGTGAAGTCCTGGAACAGGCTGCCCAGGGTCATTGTGGATGCCCCATCCCTGGAGGAATTCAAGGCCAGTTTGGATGGGGCCCTGGGCAACCTGATGTAGTAAATATGGTTTATAATATAAGTTTGGTGTCCCTGCCAGGCAGGGGGGTTGGGACTTCATGATCCTTGAGGTGCCTTCCAACCGGGGTCATTCTGTGATTCTGTGATTCTGTGATTTTGAATAAATAACCAGATAGTTGCAAAAACGATCATTCACTGTTCCTCCCAGCTTATCAGAAATTGTTGATTCAAAAAGTTATGAGATCTAAAAAGAGGTAGTAAATATGATAGATCATTTTCCCCTTTCTTCTGAACAAGAGTGTTTACTCATTAATAGTTATATAAGAGTTGTGAAGAATGAAAACTTTTCTATTTATTACAAGAAAGTTGGCATTCTCAAGTAATTGCAGAACAATATAGAAGTAAACTAATACCTAAATAACACACTGAATAACCTTCCTCATAGTTGACTGCTTTGAGCAGAGGGTTGGCCCTCCTGGGGTCTCTGTGAACTGAGTTATTTGGGACTCTGTGATAACTGTTGCTGCAGCTGAATAGGTTCTAGCAAATCTCCATAGCCAAACAAGCCCCAGGTCCCATTCAATGGCCCAATGCACAGCCAGTGGCCTGGTACAAGCAGTGAGGCCACCCTTCTCTGTCTCTGCTGTACATATGGGGTACATCTGCGGTTGCTGAGAGAGCTGTCGGAGGTCGTTGCTGAGCCGTTCTCTGTAATCTTTCAGAGGTCTTGGAGAACTGGGGAGGTGCCTGAAGACTGGAGGACGGCCAATGTCACTCCAGTCTTCAAAAAGGGCAAGAAGGAAGACCCGGGTAACTATAGGCCAGTCAGCCTCACCTCTGTCCCAGGGAAGGTGATGGAACAGCTTGTGCTGGATGCCATCTCCAGACAACTGGGTGATAAGGAGGTTATCAGGAGAACCCAGCATGGGTTCACCAAGGGGAGGTCGTGCTCGACCAACCTGGTGGCCTTTTATGAAGATGTCACTAGCTGAGTGGACAGGGGGAGGGCGGTATATGTAGTCTACCTTGATTTCAGTAAGGCTTTTGATACTGTCCCCCATGACATCCTTATAACAAAGCTGAGGAAGTATGGGGTAGATGAGTGGACGGTGAAGTGGGTCAAGAATTGGCTGACTGGCAGAGTGCAGAGGGTTGTCGTTGACGGTGCAGTGTGTGGCTGGAGGCCTGTAACTAGCGGCGTCCCCCAGGGGTCTGTACTGGGTCCAGTCTTGTTCAACATCTTCATCAACGATCTTGATGAGGGGATAGTGACCACCCTCAGCAAGTTTGCTGATGACACGAAGTTGGGAGGATTGGCTGACATGCATGAAGACTGTGCTGCCATTCAGCGAGACCTGGACAGGCTGGAGAGCTGGGCAGTAAGAAACCGGATGAGGTTTAACAAAAGCAAGTGTAGAGTCTTGCACCTGGGTAGAAATAATTGCATGCACCAGTACAGGCTGGGGGAAGAGCTGCTGAAGAGGAGCTCTGCTGAGAGGGACCTGGGCGTCCTGGTGGACGACAGATTAACCATGAGCCAGCAGTGTGCCCTTGTAGCCAAAAAAGCCAATGGCATACTGGGGTGTATTAAAAAGAGTGTGTCCAGCAGGTCAAAGGAGGTGATCCTCCCCCTCTACTCTGCCCTGGTGAGACCTCATCTGGAATATTGTGACCAGTTCTGGGCTCCCCAGTACAAAAAAGACAGGGATCTCTTGGAAAGAGTCCAGTGGAGGGCCACTAAGATGGTAAAGGGCCTGGAGCATCTCCCCTATGAGAAGAGACTTAGGGAACTGGGTCTGTTTAGCCTTGAAAAAAGGCTGAGAGGGGATTTGATCCAGGTTTATAAATACCTGAGGTGTGGGAGACATAGTGGTGAGTCTGGTCTCTTTTCAGTAGTGTGTGGGGATAGGACTAGGGGTAATGGGATGAAAGTACAGCATAGGAAGTTCCGCACTTCTTTACAGTGAGGGTGACGGAGCACTGGAACAGGCTGCCCAGGGAGGTGGTGGAGTCTCCTTCTCTGGAGATATTTAAGACCCGCCTGGATGCCTACCTGTGTGACATGGTGTAGGAAGCCTGCTTTGGCAGGTGGGTTGGACTCAATGATCTCTAGAGGTCCCTTCCAACCCCTACAATTCTGTGATTCTGTGATATAGGAATCACAGCTGAGTCTTCCTCCTCTCAAGACAAGATGATAACTCATTATTTCAGTCTTATCCTCATAGCTGTTTTAAGAGTGAGGGGTTGACTGGGAGATGATGTAGCTTCGTTCTTCTTCTTCTTCCATGTAACACCTGCTGTTGAGCTCTTAGCTCTCAGCAATATATGGTAATAAAATGATTCATCTTATCTCTCCCAAGGATTTTCTCATAACCTCTTTGTGTATAGTCTCATTTACTTCTTCAGGAAAATCCCTGGGGAGGATTACAGCTTTTCTTTGTGACTATACTCAGCAGGAATTTACCTCCATCAGTGTTAAATAATATCTTGACCTCACTATTTGACCTGCTATAGGGTCAAATAGAATATTAGGATTCACAGTGTTCAGTTGTGTTCATTTGTGGTGCAGACTGGATCAATATTTTTCTGTTAAGAAAGATCCACATTGATAGCAATTCAGTTCTAGTTGGGTCCCTGTATTTATCTTGACTCAGTAGATGCAAGCAATTCAGGTTGGTGTGTGAAACTACTTTGCCAATTTGTTTTTGTTTGTTTTTTTTTTTAATTATTTTCAGATGTAAGTGCCTTTAACTTAATGACTGCAAAATAGATTAGCTTTTTTTTTTTTCTCTACATAGTTTTAGAGAGAGAATTGAAACATGTTATGATTTAATAAGGAATACAAGGGACAATATAAAAGGTGTCATTTATAATTTTGACATCATTCCATGATTACTGGGAAGCAGAGATCATCACATTTTTGGATGCCTTCACTTTGAAGAAGAGGGACAAGTGACTGAAGGTGGTTGTTCAGTGAAACTTAGATTTACCTTTGTCAGATGAGTGCCATGTTTTGAAATAGAATTAGAATATCTCTGATTAATATTTTATCTTTGAGTGTCATTTTATATTGTGGGTGTATTTAGCTGCTGAGTCGTTCTAAATATGAGAGCATAGCTCATGGGATATTAAACACTAAATTGTACAATAGCATACAGTTTCACTGGGCAGGTGAGGTTATCTCAGTGTCTACTTACAGCAACTTGCACTGAAAAATATCTGGAATACAGAATCACAGAATCACAGAATTATCAAGGTTGGAAAAGACCTAGAAGATCATCCAGTCCAACCATTACCAGTACTTCCCAGTTAAATCATATCCCTCAACACAACATCCAGACGTTTCTTGAACACCCCCATGGTCACGACTCCACCACCTCCCTGGGCAGTGCTCACCTCATCACCTCATCACCTCACCTCACCTCATCTCGCCTACCTATCTTCAAATAATTATAATTAGTTATAGTTATTCAAATGTCTTAGTTCCAAAATATGAGTGTCCTCCTAATGTCAAGTACACTCATTAAGGTTATTAATATTTATAAGTGTTTGCACCTTGGAGCAGCAGAGAATTTTTAATACAGCTGTTTTATTTCATGTAAAATAAATGTAACAAGCATTCTCCTGGGTGCTGCAAGACTTCTCTATTCTTCACGAAGAAGTGTTGTTCTGTAAGTAGCTCATCTGCAGCTTCCTTGCCTTAAAACAATTAGAGTGCTCGGCAATATGGATTCAATTCATATGAGAGTATCCAAATCAGTAATTGAATGTTCCTGATTTTCATTTTAATAAAATAAATTATAGCTCATAACATTATTATGTTTCATTAAGTAATGTCACAAATGAGAGCCATAAATATTAAATTAAGAAAAAAAACAACACAACACAACATTGATGATTGTAAATTATTCAAGTGTACTTTTACTTTGCTTTGAAATATGTTCTCTTTTGCTATTCTGCTTATTGGCCCTGAGGATTGACTCCTGGCAGAGCTTTAAGCCAGTCAGAGGAACATTTGAGCCATTAGAATAGAGAAGATTATGATAATATTGGAATTTTTGAATGGTGTTTAGTTAAAAGCCTGTAAAAAAGAATATTATTAAAGAATTCCTCCCATTTTGTACCTTCATTTCAGTTGTTTATTCAAAACAGTGAATTAACAGTATGGGAAGATAGGCTTCATTAAGTATGTGACAAGTCATTTGCTTTCAACTGTGATGATACCTACAGAATATCCTTACCTTGAGCTTTAAACAAGAAGAGACAAATGAGGAAAATAAATAAACAAATAAAGAAATAAATAAGTAAATAAAGATTTAAAATGCAGTTGCTCAGGGGTATGATTTTAGAGGATAAAACTAATAAAATCATGATAAAGAAGTGGCCACTATAATAAAAGCCTGTGTATCTCCTGTATTTCAGTGAAGGGAGAGATATTCAGTCCTAGTGTTCAGAAACCATGCTATGACCCAATCAGGACCAGTGTGTCCTTCACCCGCTTACCCACTCTATTGGAATACCAAAATAGAATCATGCAATATTCTGAACTGGAAGAGACCCACACGAAGGATCATGAATTCCAACTCCTGGCCCCACACAGGACCAACAAAAACTAAACTAAACCCTCATGTTTGAGAGCTCTACTCAAATGCACCATGAACTCTGGCACATGGGGCTTTGCCCACTGCCCTGGGCAGCCTGTTCCATATCCGCAGCCCTCTGGTACAGAACCTTTGCCTAACACCCATCTTGACCCTTACCCAATGTAGGTCCATGTGTTTTCCTTGTGTCCTATCACTGTCAGCCTGGATAAGTAATAAGTGATGTTTATCCTCTGTTACACCTCGCGAAATTATCTAGGAGGCTTAGGTTACAGCTTTGTTACAGTTTCCATGAAAATAAATGGTAGGCATTACTTTTAAAGAGATGTATGTAAGTGAGCCACTGGAATTACTGTACTGCATTTTTTCCCGAATTTCCATAATCTCATCAAACTTCGTCCCAAGACCACTCCATTTGTTTGTAATGATTCTTCCAGATTATTTCTTGACCATTTAATTTTTTAATCTATTTATTTGTATGCTCTCCTGCTTGCAAGTTTTGCCCTCCATACTCATTTCATAGGCTCTCTTTTCTAAACACTCACCCTGTTAAAACACCAGCAGAAAATCTTTCCCCTGCCATGCTTCATAAATTTGAAGGTTGGTTTTGAGCCACAGTAGCTTTGTATTTTATCTGCATACCCGTTTATATGAGAATAAGATAGTGAAATGTCCAGTTCTGTGTTCAGCATTGCTTACTCTGTGTGGATAAAACAGCACTGGGATCGCAGTGGGAACCTGTCATCAAAGTGGACCCTGTCCACCTCTTGGGCTTTCTGAGAAGATGCACCATAGACAACATCTTAACTGACTTGAGAAACAGGACAGAATTTGTGAGCTTGGGGAAGATTGTTTATGAGCAGATTTCCACTGTGTACTTTGGGTAACTAAATGCTTGACCTGATTTTCAGAAGGGGTGAGCATGCTGAGAGTAGAACTGTGTGCTGCACAGCTGAATGTGTGGCCTCAAGGTGCCCCTGCTGAACAGGAACTCCAAAATCAGAGACCATCTCCAAAAATGTTGGCATTAAGGTCAGTTTCCCTGGTATTGTAAGATATATGTACTTAGGTTTTTATTCAAGTTCCTTATTGGAAGTGGTGTGTGGATCAACTAGTACAGACCTCTGAAGATACATTTAAAACATTGTTAACTGAAGAAAGAAAGAAAAGTAAGAAAGAAAGAAAGAAAGAAAGAAAGAAAGAAAGAAAGAAAGAAAGAAAGAAAGAAAGAAAGAAAGAAAGAAAGAAAGAAAGAAAGAAAGAAAGAAAGAAAGAAAGAAAGAAGTTTGCTTGTCGTTTTTGGAAACATCAGATTTGTTTTTGATGCAAATCACGCACAGTGTAAACAGTGTGTTCTTCTGATTGCAGGGATTGAGAACTTCAGCATAAACTGTGAACATGATTCACAGTGTCTGTTTTCTCATTGCTGATCTTGTGTAATGAGATAAGAGAAACAAAGCTTATTCTTCAAAACTTGTTGCAGGCATAGGAGGATATATTCTAAGCTTCCAATTCTGTATTTGCTGATGGTGTTGTGCTAATGGCCTTGTTTTTTTCCATGGGAGGGTTTAATTTGTAGGCTGGAAGTTTTTGAGAAGCAGCAGAACCACCACACCCTCAAAACCAGCATATAGCAGAGCATCCCAGTACTGTAAAACTTGGTGCAATGGTCAAGGAATGACCATTCTCTTTGGGCCCCTAGCACAGGAAAGATTTGGAGAGCTGTTGGAGAGGGTCCAAAGGAGGGCCACAAAGATGATTAGAGGTATGGAGCACCTCCCCTACAAAGACAGGCTGAGGGAATAGGGCTTGATCAGCCTGGAGAAGACTGAAAGAAGCCCTTTTTAAAAGGGGATTATAAAAAGGAAAAGAATCAACCTTTTACACTGGTAGACAGTGATAGGACAAGGGGGAATAGTTTTAAGGTCAAGGAGGCAAGATTTAGACTAGATGTCAGGGGAAAGTTCTTCAAAAAGAGAGTGGTGAGGTACTGGAACAGGCTGTACAGAAGGGTTGTGGATGCTCCGTCTCTGCAGGTGTTCAAGACCTCATTGGATGGGGCCCTGGGTAACCTGGTCTAGTACCGGGTCTGGAGGTTGGTGGCCCTGCCTGTGTCAGGGGGGTTGGAACTTGATGATTCTTAGGGTTCCTTCAAACCCAAGCCATTTTATGATTCTGTGATTCTATGATTCATTGACTAGGAACTTCTCAAACTCTCATCCTCAGCCAAACTCCTCTGCCCTTGAGATTTATCAAGTATACTGAACCTGAAAGATAATGCATTAGGAAGGATGACCAGGTCATAAGTGCCAAAGAGGAGCTATGTTGCTGTCTCAGTTTTGATGCAGTTCCCATTCTGTATGAGCAAACTTTGTCTCTTCACTGTTATTTTCCCACACTTTTTTTTACTCAACCCAATGTAGAAATCAGATATTTGAGCAGAGTAATAGGTAGTAGTCTGTAAGCTCAGTGCTCTTTTTCAGCAGCTATCAAAAATCCTTCCAAAGGAATAGAAGTGTTGTGGACAAAGTCCTTAGAAAGTACCACTATTGACAGGATAAAAGTCACAGAGCAAAGAAAAAAAAAAAGAAAACAAGACAGCCTAACACAGAAAATAGTCAGGAAAATCTTCCACATTTTTTGTGGTCAAAGTTCCTTTTCTTTGCCAATTCTCATTATTCTTCTAAAAATCACTTTTATTTTTATGCCTTTTAAAATCTGCCTATGTTCTTTCCTGGCCACAACACTTGGAGATTATGGATGCATCAAACATGCCGCTCATTCAGCCTTTGTTTCACTGTGGAAAGAAAATTATACAAATTGCACAGAAAGGTATCTCAATGGTGTTTTATCTGCATGGTTGCTTAATTTTAAAAAAATGGAATTTCTGAACTAATGTGATTGATTTTAATTGGCCTTTATAAAAATAGTGTTGTGATTCATGACATAATTTCTTCATACATCTACCTTTCATGAAGCAATTTATTTCATAAAATTAGTACTGTTTAAGCATCAAAACCACAAGGTCTTCTTGTTGGCCTATTCTACTCCTAGGATGATGTAATGTAGGAGCAAAATGATTGTTCATATTAAGCATCCATTTGGTTTTCTGTCTCTGTACTGAAACTGTAAAATTTACAATCAGTTAGTGCTAAAATATATGAATGCTTAAATTTGGCAGGAATAACAGACTACTAGAATCTGAATTAGTTTCATACAAAATAAATAAATAAAATTTTAAAATTTCCAATTCCAAAAAGCCACAAAACCCTAGATCTTAGAATTGTCAGGATATAGTGTAGAAGGCAAAGCATTTAGAACTTAGAAGAGGAGACAGAGCATTACAGAAATAATATGAATGTGAAACTATTCCATGGAGGTGTCAGCAGGCATATGAAAGCATACAAGTTTTATAAACTAATTCTCTTTGGAGAGAGAGACCTCTTCTTGATTGGAGGCCACAGAATCATAGTTTTTTATCTTTTTAGTAAACTTAATTAAGAGAAAGAAGGTTTGTGCATAAAAATTATGGAAAAACAGCTCCCACTTATAAAATGTTTTCAGGTTAATAACTGACCAAAAAACCAGATGGGAGTAACAGCAAAACATAGGTATAGTTTCATCTGTTTTAAGAAGGCATACGATACAGTGCTTTTGGGGCACAGAGGGGAAAAACAAAAAACAACAACAACAACAAAAACAAAACAAACAAACAAACAAAAAATGGAAATCAAGATAAAACTGAGGATAACAAAGCAGTGTGTTTATAACTCAAAAGAAAGAAAGTGTCAGACAGAAGTTAAAATTTGCCTTGTTTGATGCCATTTTAAGGCCACAGTAAACAGACATACTCCTCAATGTATGTGAGCATGAAAACATGTAAAAAATGTGACATTTACAGGAAAATAACAGTATTTTTAATATACTGATGTTTTGATTATTGCGGGAGAAGGAGAAAATACAGTTCAAAAGGCTCTCGAAAGACTTGAAGGAAATGAGCAACAAAGGAACTTTGATCAACAAATTCAAAAAGGTCAGAAAGAGCCACAGTCAGGGAGACAGTCTGACAAAAGCGCAGCCAATGCTTGACAATGTGATGGCAGTAAAAGTTTGGTTTGCATGTCTAGGAAAAGTTATTACAAAGAAAGTTGTGCTGGAGGAAATAAAGCATGGTCTAGTGGTGGGACACCATTTGCTTTTCCCTGATGAGAATATGTATGCATATATTTAGTGTCACCTTTCTATCAAGATAGCAAGATATTTTTTTCTTCTGTTTTTGTTTTTGTCATCATTTTGCTTTTCTTGCTTTGGTTTTTTTAAGTGTCTGCGAGACCTTGGGAAGGACAGAAGATAAGAACATATTTGCAACAAGGCAGTTTAAAAGAAAAAGCACAGAGGAATGGCATAAAGGAATATCATCTGAAAACAAATACAGAAAAATTTGGTGAACCTATGGGCAGTTAATCCAAAGATATATCTCTGTTACCTTTGATTACTACACTAAAGCTAGGAATCAGGTTTGTAGGGCGAGATGTGAGTGTCTCATACTTGGAATTTCCCTGCTGGTGCAAGAGCCTACAGGTGGGCATAGAACACGAGGAGAATGTTTCTTGCCACAAGAATTTGCGCTTTGGCATAAGTACATGCTTGAGCGTAAGCTCACTGGCCTGGCTAAAGAGAAAACAGAAGTTTTAGTACAGGTAATAACACAGAAGCTGTTCAGGTAAATTAAAATACATGAAAAAAAGTGTAAAGGAAAGTTATCAATGTTATCATGAAACTGGTGTTGGAAGAGACAAAAGCTATCTGTTAAATTTGTATCTATAAGCCACATTTAAAATAACTGCTCTCTGGCTACTGAGTTCAAAGTTGCTTAAGAGGAATTGCCACACATCGGAGGAGAGTAACTTTCTCAATTTCACCCTGTTTCCAGTATTTCTGAATTATAAACAACAGTGTTTGTTTGCAGTGTGCCTTGATGCATACCTTTCTTGTGAAAGAGAAATATGTCCTCAGCTTTGATGAAGCCAGAGAAGAATGGTTTATAATGGAATTGGAACTCAAAATGCCTGTTGTTTTCATTCTCATGCTTTATGCATCAGTAGGCTATTTTTAAGACATAAAACCTGTGATTTGTTTCCATTCAGGAATTTGCTCCTGCTTCATATAAATGATCTAGTAGGGGACACCCTTATTCATGCTCTCACTGTGTTTTCTCTACCAGTTTAAGGTGGATAACAGATCGATTTACTCTTTTGAGTTGATTGTAATTTTGACCCTGATCCTGTGTCTCCAACTGTTTTTATATACACAGTTCAGTGGTGATATATGTTTTCTAGATCAATTTATCTTTTCAGCTAGCCACTCAAGTCAAAAAGAAAATGTATTCTTAATGTCATGTTCATTTCTCAGGAACACAGGTGATGTAAATTCATTTCCCAGTAGTCGTAAAGACAACCATAGGCTTCTATAAAATCTCATTGTTTTCTTTGGAACATATTCACCACAGCTGAGCTTCTTTGCTAAATCTGTAGTGCGTGTGGTACTGTATGATGAATTCTGCTGGAAAACAATACTGCATAGAGGGACACAAAAGGGGATGTAGGGAAGATACAAAACTCCTATTAGAGTTTTGTAGATGCCAAAAAAAAAAAAAAAAGAGGTTCTTCTTTCTTCCCTTTTGCAATCTACATTCTCTGATTAGTAGATTGGAAGGGTTAAAATTTAGAAATTTATACATCTCTTCTTGTACTTCAGGATTCTTTATGATTAGATTAAAACTGTCCTATGATCAATATGTTGTTATCCCTTCAATATTAAGCTTTGATTTTCTACAGGACGGTTATAGGTACATGCTGTGACAGACAGCGAGTTAGGTAGAGGCTTGAGAGCAGGGTGCTAACTGATTTCATTGGAGACAAGTCAGATTTCTAAAACCTTGAGCAAATAGTGGCATTGATTACCACTCAATTGCCTGCAGTTATTTCTTAAAATCTTGCTTTGTTTATTGTTGTTATGAGTGCTATTTAGAAAACTATTTCCTTTTTTTTTTTTTTTCACATCAACCACATATATAGTAACACTGAAACAAATAATAAGCTCTAACCCTTTGCTACCGTTCTGATTTTTATTCTTTTATGATTCTTGACAGACATCTATACATTCACATTGTTCATAATCAGCCTTCATAAGCTTGTTGCTAAAAGAGGAATTTTATCAGAACATCAGGATGTATTCATAATCATCCTACTGTTACCCATCCAGAACAAAAACAAGCATCACTGCTGGGTGTATGTTACAAGTTGCATATAATCATCTCCTATTTAATGAGGTACATTAAATTTGTGCTTTTTAAACATGTATTGATATATACTAAAGTGTCTAAATTGTTTCTTTTCACCACTTCTGACTGGTTAACAGCATGATGCCGTTCCAAAAATACCTTTTAGTGGCTGACATTTTATTTCCCATTAACTGTTAAGTTAAAACAGGAGACAGAATGGATTTTATTTTGTCTTTGGTACTGATTTACTGTGCAGCTTTTGAATGTTTGTCTCTGAATCTCTGCACTTTAACATTCTTCTAAAAATGGTTAGTTGAAATAACAGCTACATAGATGCTGTGAAAATTAAATAACAACAGGAAAATATTTTTGGATCTCTAAATGAAGTATATTAAGTGAAAACATATTTTCTGCTATTGGTGAAAATGTATGAGTTACATTTATATGTATGTAAATATTTTCTGACGTTTGATTGCAAAATATTAGCAAGAAAAATAGGATTTTTTGTTTATTAGCTAGTTAAAGGATAGACAACTTCACTCCTATGGTACTTCTTCTGAGCAGATGCAGCTACAGTGAAAGAAGCTGTTTTGCTGGACTGCTCCTAAATATGTATTTAGGAGAAAAATATACATACTCTACATAATAAGAGTTAAGTAAGAAACATCTGAGGAAGTTGTCTTTGCCTCCAATACTTCAGTGGGCAGTTGCAGCTTTTCTTACAGAATGGTTTTGTCTCCTCAGATAGAGTTTTCTCTGGGCCTACCTCTCTCATTGTCCTTACGGACACCAGCATAGAAAACGGAAAGTTTGACAAAGGAACATCAACAAGAAACTCATACAGTTATCCTCCACTAATTGACTTGTATTCACTCTGGCCACTACCTTTTAAAAGTGATGATCATTTAGTCCTGGAATAATTCACGCACTGAGAGATCACAAAAAGATTACAAGAAGAAAAACAATTTCATGACTGTAAAGAAAAGGAAATAAATTAAAAATGGTACACTAAAGTAGGCCACTTCATATAATTTGAGTGTTCTTGCAACTTTTTCTAGCTCCTCAGCTTGTAAATCACACCCATTTAAAACTTATAAATTCACACATCTTCTGGAGGGAACACAAAGAACTGAAAGAGTCTGAAGTATATCTTATAAAACACCTCACAATTTTCCCATCTATCTATGTTTACTTTTACATTTGGAGATAGCTATGGAATCATCATAATATTGTACTTGAGGAGGGGTATGTATATGAAAATGTACTGTCCAGCTGACATTACACAATAGTAGACAGTTAATGCTGATAATATTCTAGTCAAGCAATGGCGAAAACTTTTTATTATTATCCAGCGTTATTTATCCAGCGTTATGGTACATTGCAGAAGAGCAGAGATTTCATTAATGGGAACTACAGAGAAACCATTATCCTCCTTAGGAATTTTCTTGGTATTTGGTTCTTTTAAAATTCTGCATGTTTTCATGATGGTTTATATTCTTTGAGGTGCTTGGGATGAGGTTTGAAGTGTCTGGATAAAGGTATTTCAAAACTGGGAGAAAGACAAGTTGGTTTATTCATGTTCTTCTCTGAAATGTTCCATAACTACAGCAGAAGAAAACATTCCCTACAATGCACACTATTTCTCTTAGTCATGACTTGGAGTCTGTGCCTGCCTTACTGATACTGGATTTCTGTAATCACAAGAATGCTGTACAGGAGATAAAACATATCTTTTTGTGTTGATAAAACAAAGAGTTATGGCTGGTGTTTAAGCTGAAACCTTAAAGCAGATTTTTACTCCAAATTTAAATTTTAAGGGAAGGTAGGTGCTGAGGATTACGCGGGGAGGTGAGAAAGAAAGAAGATATTTCACTAGTGCAAGGATTCTAGCTTCATTTTCTTTAAAGCCAGGATCATTCTCAAGAAAGTGAGTAGACATTTCTGTGAAAGTTCAGAGAAGAACTGAAGCAGAAAAGTAATGTCACCTCACTCTTTATATGTCTGTGGGGTTGAAGGAAGATGTTATGCTTAACCACATGTTATAGTGTGTGATGTCTGTGGGTGGGCTGCAGCCCATTCTAAACAAATATTTACTAATTTGATTTATCATAAGTTTTCATTTTGCTTCTCTTATTCAATTGAGGTAACACTTTTTTATCAGTTTTTTTTTAAGTATTCAAGTTTTGGCATGTAGAAACCACAAACTCAGTTAATTTTTGAGACTGCTCCCCTAAATGTTCTTTCAGATATATTTGAACTTAAACAGCCTTGACTTGCTTACTTCTAATGTGAAATTCATGATTCAGATCTACATTATGGGCTTCATTTCAAAAACATTAGTTCACTTTTGGAGACAAACTGTATAAATAACATATAATTTGCATCAAGAAAACTTTGTTCTATTTCATCTATATCCCACTGAGTCAATGACTCTGAAATGTAGGTATCAATCAGAAGAATGTAAATATCTTAGCACTGCTTGTGATATCATATTAATTCTATGTGGATGGGTGGGAGAGAGTGAGAGAGAGTTCTGTTGGTCTCTATAAGCAGGAACTGGAGATCATTCTTGAAGTTATCATTTAAAATACACTTTTATCTGACATCTTTGTTTAGTCTTGCAAGGAGTAAGTTTATGAAATTGATGGCCATGTGCAATGCTTTTCATACAAGACGTTGTTGCCTGTAATCAGTGTTATTTTAATACAATCATTGCTACTGGTCATAAGGAAAACAATTTCTTTGTTATGAAACAAGGAAGTCTTTATAATCCAAACTGCTTTGCATTCTGTTCCAATCTGGATAGAAGATGAAGCCAAAGTCAGGCTGCAATCAATACCATCTTTAACACACAAAAATCTGTCTAAACTATTTTTTTTTTGCAATTTCGTGCATGCTATGGGCCTGTTATTTGCAGCCTTATTGTAGAAGCTCATGAATGTGCATGAATAATAGAACTGTCATATTGTTAAAATTACCAGTCGTAACTCTGCTTAATTAGAGTGCCAGTTCACAGAATCATAGAATCATAGAATGGCTTAGCGTGGAGCAGAAATTAAAGATCATCTAGTTTCAGTGTCCCTGCTATGGGAAGAGTTGCTAGCCACTCTGTTAGGCTGCTCAGGATCTCACCCAACCTGTCTTTGAATGCTTCCAGAGATGAGGCATCTACAACCTTTTTGGGTAACCTGTTCCAATGCCACATCACCCTCTGAGTAAAAGATTTCTTCCTAATTTCAAACCTAAATCTCCCCTCTTTCAGTTTAAAGCCATTCCCACTTGTCCTATCACTATCAGACAGAGCAAAAAGTCAGTCTCCCTCCTTTTTGTAAGATCCGTTCAAGTACTGGAAGACTACAATGAAGTCCCCCAATACTCAACCTGTTCATGTTTGTTTCTCAGGGGCAGCTCTTCACAGTTTATTCACTTCTTAACATAGAGGGCAACTCCTCCAATTTTCTACCCTACCCATCCCTTCTAAAAAGCTCATAGCCCTCAGTCAGTGCATTTCAGTTATGTGAATCATCTCTCCTTGTCTCCATGATAGCAACAAGATTGTAGTTCTCAAACTGCACCATGGTTTCCAGTTCCTCCTGCTCATCTCCCATGCTGCACGCATTGGTATAGAGGCACTTCAGTTGGGCTTTTGGCCACATTACCTTCTTGGAGGAGCACTCCCAAAAACCTCTGGGAAAAATCTGAGGTTTTCCTCCTGCTTCCTCAGTGTTAATATTTGCAAGAACATTGTTTTTTATTAAGTTTTACCTAAATTTAGTCCGAAGTTGTGGGGTCACATTGATGGGTCTTTTCAAATCCAAGAAGGGAAACAGGAATTATAGCTAGTATAAAGACTTTTGTCTTTATTGCATTCTCAATGATTCTTTAACCAGCAGGATCATTGTTTCTTTTCTGCATGATATCAAGTCCTGTGTTGCTTTGCTTAAATAGATAAGTACATGTATTAGGAATCTTACAGAGAACAGAAGCAACATTAGCTTTGAAAAGCCAACATTGGTGTTCTCTCACTGTTAGAATATATTAAGGAAATTTTCTGTATAAAGACTGAAATTTGCGTGCACAGACTTCTGAGCATTTGCTTCTTTCACAGTATGCTTATAAGATTGGCAGGTTCAGCTATTACTGCCTCTTTTTTTGAAGCTTTGTTAGTAATGGTACTGCAAAGTTCACAGTACAGCATCTAAAGTCTCCTGGAATCTTCCTGTTCTTCAGTATATTCCACTGTTAGTTTGCACTTAGAAAATTCTGCTAACATTGCTTGCTATTGTTGCTGCGTTTAAAATTGAAGTCTGTATTAGGGAACTTATAGGCCCAGATCAGCAGTATCTTCTAAAATTCAGGGACTGTTTAATCAACTTATCTTTCAAGAAAATATGCATACATTGATGAATTTGGGGCTATTTGAAGAGGAGTTCCTGAACAAGATGATTTTGAACTGTATGCTTTGGCTAGCTTAAATGCTGGGGGTACTGATGGGGATTCTTGGGTGTCTCTTTTGATCTCTTGTATAGGCATCTGTCAAATAGGCATCTTGCATGACACCTGCCTAACACATCTAATTCAGTGTTCAGAAAGTCAGAGATATACCAATACAGGTATTTTCCAGTTCTCATGTGCAGGAGAAGCCTCCGAATCTCACCATTCCTGCTGCTTGAATGTGTCCATGGCTTCACTTTATACCCTTCTACAATGCTGCATCTGTTGTCTGGGGTATCATTGTTTCACATCTTGGCTCATCCAGCATCTTCCCCTCCTTCATCGATAAATTCAGCACCACCCCCACTGTTTCTCTTCAGAGGGCTGCCACAAAGTACAGTTCCCAGCTTCAATATTTTAACTGTATTTCTCTTCTCTGTTGAATGCCTTCTCCTCATTAAACAGTCTGCTTCTCTTTAATTTTAAGGTCCTTCTTCATGAGTCATTTCCAACCTTATTATCTGCTATCAAAATGTCACTTCCTCCTTTAACACCACCCAAAATACCTCTGTGTATACTCTGTGGTGCTTTTCTCATTTGGCAGAAGTTAGTTAGCCATAAGCATCTGCAAAACTAGTGTTGTCTTTTCTCCAGTCTCTCATTTGTCATCCTACCTACCAAAAATGTCTGATAACCCAATAATAGTATACTGAGATCATTTCTGCAATGTTTTGTTTCCTTATACCCTGTATTTGTACAAATGGTAAGCTGTTCCTATCAGGCAGATCTGTGCTTTCAAAGCACAGATGTCTTGTTTCACCACCTTGATTTATAAGTGCAAATAATAAGTAGGATCAAAACAGGATTAAAACTGGTATTGTGTTCTGAAATATATCAATAATCAGGATTTTTTAATGTGCTTGATTAGGCTGGCTGTTTCTCACCTGCAAAAAAAAAGAGTTTGTCTTATTGTTGTGTTTTCTGCTTAGTGCCGTGGAGCAGTTCATTCCACCTGCTCACACTTCATGCAGGTGTTACCCCTGCTGCCCTCCAAAGGCAGCAGCAGGCTCAGGCACAATCTGCAGCCAGAGACCTGAAAAGCTTCATTCAAGTCTGTCAGGATCTACTGAACCAATACGGAGCTGAAAGTGATAATGTCCTGGATCACATCATCACCAGTGATGACGTGATGTCACTACTATGAGCTATAACCAAAACAGCAGTTCATGGAGTGGCAACATGAATTTCCCATCAAATAAAAAGTTCAAAAGGCAGACCTCAGCAGATGAAGTAATGTGCAGTGACTTTTGGACAGGAAAGGGGTGATCCTTCTGGATTTCCCAGAACATGGAAAAACCATCAACTCTGACAGCTACATTGTGATGCTAAGCAGAAGGCTTGAACTTCCAGATTCACACTAGCAAGAAAGTAACCTTTCTCTTGAAATAGGATAAGACCAGACCCCATACCCATGTGAAGATTGTGAAGCTCATTGCCAGTCTTGGCTGGACTGTCCTGCTACGCTCACCGTATAGTCCCGAGTTTGTGCCTTCTGACTTCCATCTGTTTGGGCCAATGAAAGATGGACTGTATGGGTAACAGTTTCCTAGCAGTGATACAGTTATAGCAGCTGTGAAACAGTGGGTTACCTCCACTGGTCTGGATTTTTATGAGCAAGGCATGCATTTCATCACTGACAAAAATGCATAGCTAATGGTGGTGATGATGTTTAAAAATAGTATTTTGTAGCAGAGAATATACTCTATAAAATAATGTTTTTGTATTCTTTGTTTCTGTTATAGTTTCCATATAAATAAATAAGAGGCATTACTTTTGGAGTGACCTACATCCTACATGTTATATAATACTACAACTATAAGTTTTGGAAACACCTGTGGGAGTCCCAAGACTAAGGTCTCCCCAAGGGTAAAACTTTTTGATCCCAAGAGGGGAACCCACTTGCTGTGAATGATGATACTTATTAACTCTACAGCTTCCAGGAGAATTATAACATCTCCAAATAGGACTCATCAAGCAATATCTTGTTAGTAAGCTAGCACAAATGTCCAAGTGGTAGTTCTTCCCAGCAAGTCACAATTTAATCCATCCTTCTCCTCCCTAGGTCCCAGGAGGCCGTATATGATTGAAATTTATAGCCAGAGTTCTATCCTGGGATTTTGGAAATTGGCATTTGGCATGTACTTTATTTTTCAGATGTTTCTTTGACAGTAGTAAACCAACTTTTAGGTAAGATTTCATGTTAAATGTGGGCACTGACCTTGGAAGAAAAATCCTGAGCACAAGTTCTTGTTTGCAAGTCACATCTGGTTCTGCAATACATAGACTTCCTAATACAAATTCGAAGGATTGTCCTGCAATTAAAACTGAAGATGTTGTTCTTGAAGGGAAGATCTAAATGATTCAGCTCAGCCACGTGAAGATATATAAGATATATATTTTATGTATAAAATATATACATTATTTTCATGTTAATTAATTAATTAATTAATTAATATTATCATTACATAATATATTCTCTTATATATATATAAGATATACATAAGGTATATAAGTATAATTTCTTCTGCCTCAATACAAATAGCCTAGGAGAATGCTCTCACCACTGGCAAAATGTAAAATGCTATTGTACAGCCTTTTCTTCTAACAATGACTTCAAATAAAATGGAATGTAGATGACTTTTTAAAGGCAGTGCAGTTAGCCCATGATGCACATTTTCTGAGTTCTTGCTAGATTGAGATTTAGCTACATAGAGCTAGATTTGGCCTAGGTACATGCAGAAGCAGTGCTTTAGGTGCCATATTTACTGGAGAAAATCTGGGTGTTAACAGCTTTTTCAGCCATATAAGATATTGTCTGTATCAAAGCAGAAATCACTGTTAGACATATTCCTCTCATGGAAGGTGCTTATTCCAGAAGCTCTTTCCAGAGTAATTCTCAGAGGAATCAGTGGCTATATTCCAGTATTGTCACCAACATGTGCCTAAATTTAATTCATGATTACTCTCTTTCCACAGTGCTGGAACTATTAGCATGCCTTGAAGTAGTATATATTTAAATGACTGTTTGATTGATTTTTTCCTGGGCAGAATCGCATCCTTATACTGGACAAATGCAAGCTCTGTCCAAAGTTGCTGTAGTACAAAGCCATCTGGAATAGAATAGCTAAAATAATTTGGAGTAGGATTCTGTCATTCACGTTTGACTCTTCCTTCATAAAGAACACATTTGACTCTTCCTTCATAAAAGAAAAACAACCAATCAATAGCAAAAACAAAAACAAAAACAAAACAAAAACAAAAAACAAAACAAACAAACAAGACTCTTACTTTGCTTTTATAACTACAAAATAGTAGTGATGCCAGTTTGTGCTATCAGCCTGCATCCAGGAGTGGACTGGATTCAATTGTATTGAAATAGGGTGTTATGGTTTTTTTTGACTTGGTAGAGCAAAATACTGAAGTTTTGTCTTCTGTGCAGTCAGAGAAACTGTTGTACATGCCAAAGAAAAGAAGGAGGGAACAACTGAGTTTGATTCAGAGACGAGTTACTGTTTTAAGGAATATTGTTTAAGTATCCTAATGGATATTGTTTGGAAAAACATAGAAATACCACTCACGAGCAGCCAACCATCTCTAGAATAGAGGAGCTGAGAATTACAAATAGCTTCTGTTTATAGCAAAAAGTGGCTATTGGGTAAGTAGTGTTTATGGTAATTGAGCTTTACAAGGAACTAAAATGTAGTGTGAAGCACAGGGGGAAGCTTTTGCAGTGAAGCAGGTAATGAGGAGATCGGTGTAGGCAATGTAGGCAACTCCTGATTAGCATCTGCCGTTTCAACAGCTGAGGAACATGACTTGCATGTAAATGCCTGTGCGAGGGTTCAGCAGGCATTCTCTCTAGCCTACCACCCTGCATTGTGGCTTTGAGTCTCCTTGGGCCCTGCTGTGGTTTGAAATCAGCATAAGGGGAAGGAGAGCAGCACAAACAGCAGACGTCTTGGAACACAGGGAGAAAAACTCTGATGCAAAGAAGTTGCCGTTAAGAAATTTCCTCTCATTAGTTTTCAGGACTTCTAGTTCAGACTGTATTTGCATTTATGTATGTGTATTAAATATAGCTGCACACATAGGTGATGCAAAAATATGGCCATTGCACACATCAGAAAATTTCTTTTGCATCTGTAAATGAGTGTGACCTGGAGGCACTTAAGTATAGTTGCTCATACAGAGAAAGACACCTGATTTAAGACAGGTTTCCAGGTTATTTCCCAACTGCTGCAGTAAATACTGCTGTTAGTATGCTTTTGAAGAAGATGCACCAATTCTATTTTTTCAAGGTTAAAAAATACTCCATAGTTGAAAAAGCTATTAGTATACCTGGCATAAGGTAAGACAGCTTTGTTTACAAGTGGTAATGTAAGCCATATCAATGTGAATACTGTATGCCACTTAACGTAAGAAGAGAACTTTATGGTACGTGGATTGACGTGTACTACAGATAAAGTATTTCCATCTTTGCTTTGGGGATCTGTGTCTTTAAAGACTTTGTTTTCCAAAAAGGAAACCTGTGGAGGCAAAAACAGCTGTGAAATCCTTACACTATAGAGGCAGCTGGGTCTGAAATAGAGACCCAGAAAACACCTTCAGAGAGTTAACTCTCTGTATTGTGCAGGGTCAGTAGTAAAAACAAAACAAACACACAAACAAGCAAACAAAGTTAATTTGAATGGAAAAGAGCAAATAGATGATATTTCCAGAATTTTAATTCTTGGGAGAGGTAACTGAAAGAAATATAAATACAAAAAGAAACAGATTTAGGGCTAAGAGATTTGTGAAGTTTTAGCAAGTTGCCTTCCCCTTTCCCACTTCCACCTCCTCCTTTTATGATGGGATTATCATTCACAGATTTTAACAGACATGTCCAATCACTGAAAATCATTCTACACTCACACATAATCCTATTTTGTCATGATACAAAGTACAATATTTTTTGTCATCTTTGAAAAGAAAAGGTAATTTATTTGCTTATTACTTGCTTTTTTTTTTTTTTTTCTTTATAATATACGTTCACACTTCTATTACTGTTCACTTGTGTTATTTAAAATCATACAAATTTGGCTGTTGGGTTCTAGAAGTTTGTGCTCAAGTTACACCTTAATAAAGCATTCAGTACAGTAGTTCTGTTAGTGAACGTGACTTCTAGAAACATAAGCAATAGTGGGGTGAATGCTGAGAAAGTCATGGAAAATGGAGTAGCATTCTTTGTTCAGGAATTTGTACATCAAAACAGCACTTTCCTATGGTTTTTCAAGCCATGCCTACTCTAGCAAATTATATAGTTTTAAATGTTATTAACAGCTATTTTTAAGCAGTATATATTTGTTATTTCATTTATTGCTTTTATTGCACCTACCAAGTATGTAAAAGCTAAAAAATAGTTTTTGATCAATTTTATTTATTTATTTATTTATTTATTTATTTATTTTAGCGCAGACATTCTAAATCAAGAAAAACAAGGATAATCTTTCAGAAGAACATGAGAATAATTATGCCTGTATTTTAAATACTGTTTTTATGGTTGTGTCTCTTCTTTTGTAATTTCAAAATATACTATCCTTGTTGAACAGATGGGGAAAGAGAGGTGGTGAGAGGTGAAATAACTTTACCTGGAGGTCAGCTATAGGAAGATGATAGATCTTCTGGTCTCATAACAGAACCTTATTAAACGTCATATATTAAACTAAGCAGAAGCAGCAATTTAAAGATGCCATTTAATGCTTACCTTTCCTCCCACAGGAACTTTTTACACCGGAGTGCAAATTCAAGGAGTCTGTTTTTGAAAATTATTATGTAATCTACTCATCCATGCTCTACAGACAACAGGAGTCCGGAAGGGCCTGGTTCTTGGGTCTGAACAAGGAAGGGCAGGTCATGAAAGGAAACAGAGTCAAGAAAACAAAACCAGCAGCTCATTTTCTACCCAAGCCATTGGAAGGTGAGATGCAGTCCATCACTGGCAGATCCTCCTATAAATCTCAGGGAGAGTAAAAGGAATGGTTTCTAAATTAACCTATATGAATGTGTGCACCGTGAACAGAAGCTGCTCTAAATGACAGTCCCCAGGATTCACAGAGCAGTTTTGTACATAGTGCATAGTGATGCTAGAAAGGGCATATCTAAAAGCTTTCTTTGGAGGGATTAGGAGGTCATTTTACAAGAAAAGAAATCTTTTGTGGGTATGTATTCTGCCAGCTTTAAGA